>NC_064305.1:67054019-67416519 GCF_023373825.1 Bactrocera dorsalis
ATTAAATTATTTTAATTTTTTATACTTAACTTAAATTTTTAATTCTTTTTAAAAAATTTTAAATTTTAATTTTTTTTTAACCATAATTTTTGTTGAAGAAAAACTTCATTCAGTCGGCGAATATTGATGTATGCTGTCAGATTCATCTTCGCTGAAAAAGTTCTACCAGTACAATACTATTTGCTAAAAGTCGATACTAGGGTGGTCCAAATTTTCGTAATGTATTTAATTATATATTATAAATATATATATTTTTAAAGCTAAAGCTTACCACATACATCAATGGTTGTTATAAAAAATTACATATTTTTCAAAGCAAAGTGTTCCACCCTAATATGTTATTATTTTTTAAATTTTTTCTTATATAAATCTTCATAAGAAGTCAGTTAAGAAACATTTTTTTTCTTAAAAAAAAGTGACCCACCCTAATATTCATAAATATAATTATATATATACTCAGCTTACGTCATTTCAGCGCCATTCAACTTAATGTTAGCTCTATAATTTGAGTGCATTAATCCTATCTTCTCATATCTCATATGAATGGAGCTTTGAAATATGGTGTTGTATCCTCAGGCAAGGAACCCTTTGTGCGCACATTGACAGCCAGACATAAATCTTTTAGCGCCAATGATTTATAAATAGATGAAAATGATACCGTTAAATAATGATTACTCAGTTGGCTTGTAAGTCATTAGTACACATATTTCGTGGAAAAGAACACTTAAAAGCAGACAAATGCATAGTAGATTGAAGATAATGCTGCAAACTGTAAACTGGTAGCTCTGACTGGTTTATAGTAAAAAATATATTTTGTCAAAAAATGGAAACTATACACTACCGTGCTTGGCTTGCAAAAAATGTTGGCTTTTAACTTTTAACCTAATTTTACTCTAACGAAATTGCTGAGCTCAGATTCTTGGAGGCCAGAAATAAATAACCCTTCTGTTTAGCTAGTCATAAGATTTTGTCTCACATGGCTGGAGCCTAGGTTAGGGTTAGGTAAGATGGATTTATTTTTCATTCTCGCCAGCTTGGTGGGATGTCTGAAGGTATGCGGTGCAAGTGTTTAAATCTTGACCTCCCAAATTCGGGGCAGTCATGAAGGAAGTATTGAGTTGTTTCCATCTTATCTTCTTCCATACAGCTTCTTACTGCGTGGACGCTAATAGGGCAATGGCCTGATAAAAGCCCCAAAACTAGGAAAAAAGTGTCGATCGATTTTGGGACAAAATTCTTTTTGGACAGCGCATGCGCCGATGATGGCACTGCGCTGGCCAAGCTTCCGCGAAGCTCAGCTATGTAGTAGTAGAACACAAGTGGATACGGGAGCACCGACAAGTTTCTGTCCGTCTGCTACCTTAATGACTGCAACCTCGTCCTGGAACGCACTGCAATGGTCAGGAAGTCTGAAGCTGAAGTTGATAGAGAGCTCCGACAGTAGACCCCTCCACCAACCTTCCCCCCAAGCTTTGAACCAAGCTTTCCTTAAAGAAGCTCACTGCATCTTTCCTCGAACGACTTTTTCCCACCCACAACTCACTTGCCGGTATATGGGTAAAGAAGGAGCCGCCAGAGTTCGGTTTGGAGGATGATGAGATGCTGGAACATTATCTACTATATATATAGGAAACGGTGGGGATCCTGCATTGTATATATATATAAATATATATAAATTATCAGGGTGCCGAATTGTATATAAGCGAACTCCGTCAGTCTCTCCTTTTTTGACATATTGATCTGAAATATTGTGCACGTCATTTCCTCCCTAAGAAGCTTCTCAGAAACGTATCGGAACACTTTTCATTGATAGTATTTTTTTTGTGGCGGGTCCTAAACCCTAGGGAGGGGTGGATACTTGATCTAAGACCAGAAGTCGTGAGCTGTTTGAGTCATTAGTAGAAGAATTGTTTCTGGCCACTCCCAAGCGAATGGCGGTCAGTGAACTTTCCTCACTTGCCTGAACTTCTACAAATGGCTCCATCCTCCAACTGCCATGCCAATAAACTCAAGTCTTTATATGGAAAACTTTTTTATTTGAAAAACCACCTTCACGAAATTTTAGCAAATTTTAGTTAGATCGGACCACTATAGCATATCAAGTTCTTGTATGGAATGTTTTCATTCGTCCCATTTATGAACGATATTATAGCCTCAGTTTAACCAAAGTTAAAGTTCTTTGTTGTTTTTTCTTTATCTCTATAACCACATTTATGTATCTCTCTATACTTATATCTTAATCTATAATTATCTCTATCTTTACCTTTATCTATACCTTTTATCTATATTTATTTTTCTCTTTAAATTTATCTGTAGCCGTTTTTTCATCTTTACCCCTAACACTTCACCCTTTTTGGCATTCTACGAACTCTCGTGCCTTTCATTTCTGAATCCGCTTTATTTGAGCAAAATTATTTATGCCTAAAAGCCAACCAATCCATTTCGACATTCATAACTGTCAGATAATTGCACGAACGACGCCCAATGATGGCCTACTTCACGCACTAAATTAAGTTGCTGCTGGTGTCTGCAAACAGAAACCTATTGACAAGTGCCATAAATATTTATATGCGACGGTAGATATACATACATGTGTGTGTGTGTTGACATGCGAAACAAGTGGTCTGGAGGACTTTTACCTTAAGAATAAGCGTTTGAATGCAATTACCAACGAAAACCAAACTAGAACTTAATTAATGCGCCTACAATCAAAAATGCATAAGCCTACATATGTATGTGTATGCATGTGTGTATATATGTATTTATGTATAAAATAGGTAAAAAAGGCATTTGATCAAAATGCGTGCAAATACCTGTAAAATTTGCCCGACTTCTTTGGCTGGGCGAATTGGTAGCATTCAAGGGTGTTGGCAGGCAGCACAAGTGAATGTGGTGAACGGTACTTTTGGTTATAGATACATGTGCATGTGTATATGAAAATAAACTGCATTCAACCTTACTAGATCAGCTATATTTGGTGACAATTTTCGGGATCTGGTATCATATTTTTAACTAAATCAGGACACAATAGACCTAAGGTCGCGGGGCAAATCTCAATTAATTTTTATTCTAAATCCCGATCCAATTTATATTTTTTAAAGCAAACGTAAACTTTTGTTCCTTTCAGTAGATAAAATTTAATATTAATAAATTTTTAAGCTAGACCCGAAAATTTTTCGGGATCCCGAAATCCCGAAAATTAAAAATTGCCACAAAATTTAATATTACGCAATTTGATAATAATAAATTATTGGCTAGTCCCGATTTTTTTTTTTACTAAATGCCGAAGTGTCAGTATACACAGTCTTTAAGCGCAAAACGTAAAGGTATTGATAATTTCAAAAGATAAAATTGAATATTAATAAATGATTGGCCAATCCCGAAAAAAAATTTGTTATTATTAAATTATTGGCCAATCCCGAAAAAAATTCGGGATCCCGAAAAACTAAAATTGTCACAAAATTTAAAACCTCGCAATTCAGTAATAATAAATTAATTGGCAAGCCCTGAAACTTTGCAGTTTAACTGAATCCCGAAGTGTCAATAAAGTTTTTCAGCGCAAAACGTTAAATTATTGAACATTTCAGAAGATAAAATTTAATATTAATAAATTGTTGGCTAATCCCGAAAAACAAAAATTGTTACATAACTTAATAATACGCAAATTAATATTAATAAAATTCAACATTAATAAATTGTTGGCTAATCCCGAAAAAAAATTCGGGATCCCGAAATCCCGAAAATAAAAAATTTTCGCAAAATTAAATACACCACAAACCGCCTTCTTGTTGTTTGCACATTTGTGCATATGGGTGTCTGCGCATGCGTACAACCAACCCGCCACGCCAAGAGCCCGCCATTCGTCCTTTTGCGACATAACAAAAACAAGCGCTCGCACGATTTGCTAATTGGTAGCTGTATCCAATTCGTTTTGGTAAGCGTACACCAAATTTGCACGAAATCTATACGCTTTTCCGAATTATAATTATGCGCGGCGTGCTGCCATTTTGGCCACTTAATTCTGATTGACTTATTCACTTATTTACATCGTTCGTTTTTTTAAACGCGCATTTATTGTAATGATCGCATGGCAGACAGGCGACAGCGCCGAAAAAAGGCGATCGCGCGCAATTAACCGGACAGCGCTGCTGTGCAAGTGTGTGTAAGACAGTAGGGGAGTGCGCGTAGAGGTGTGCATATGCGCGCCAACGGCGTCAACAGCAATTTCAGTGCTGCAGTGGTCCACCGTAAGCTGCTGGCTTAGATTCTAAATATGCATATATTTACACGTGTGTGTTTGTGGGTTTGTTTGTACGAGGGATTGTGTGCGTCTGTTGCCAAGCCAAAACCAGCGCCGCGCCCAAAAATGTCCATAATTGTTATTGGTTCACTTTTACATATCAAAATCATTTCTGTTACGATTTGATACAATTTTTTTGTTGTGTACATATGTCAATAATGCTTTTAAAGTATGGTTATATACTATATACTTAGGTACATACATATATTTTTCTTGCTGCCAAGTGGCAGATTTTTACCGTTTCTTTTCTAATATTACTCGATTTTTATTCAGATATATTTATGAAATTAATGATTTTTTTTCTATTATGGTTGTGGTTTGTTGTTGTTTTGATTACCTTGTATCAAATTAGGCGAGTGATTGTAATACTGTGGGTATGTACTGTATATGCGGCGATTAATAGCGGATACATTCACTTTGCTGAATTTCAATCTTTTAAAGTCTGTCTGTCTGTCTTTTGCTGTTGCTTATTTTTTTATGTCTTCATTTGCATTTTTTTTACGTTTTTTTTTTGTTTTTGTTCAAAGTTTTTGTCCTCTGCAATTTTGGCGTTTATTTCAATTCATTTATTTGCTTTATTTACTTAAACCCAAAAGTTGAGTTCTGCACTTTTGATTTCGGATTTCATTGCTTATGTATGTATGTCTGTTTCTTTGCTCTTTCTTTCGTATTCAGTTATTTTCTGGTACACCATTTGTCACCGTTAAGCTGCACCAAAAGTGCTGAAATAAATTGGAATTTGAATTTTGGGCGCTAGGTATATTTATTTGTTCTTGTATTTTTGTTGTTAATGTGTTTTTTGTTACAAAAAGTTGTTTGTTTTTAGCCTGCGCAACAATTCCCGTCCATTGACTTTTGCGAAAACTTTTAGTTGTTCGCCGCAGGCTTTGAATAAGTTTTAACTTTCGGTTTTACATTTGGATGCCAGCATCATTTATGGTATGTATTTAGTTTTTTTTCCAAATGGCTGATAAAACGGTATTTAAAACTGTTATCAAATGCAAATTGCCTGCAGGTGGCATATTTCAATACACCAAAACTATTAAATAAACGATAATATGTCTTCAAATACTTATGATTACTTCGAAATTGCAATATAACGGTATTTAAAATTGTAATCGAATGAAAATTCTATGCAAATAACATATTTCAATACAGCAAAACTGTTAAATACTCGGTAATATGACTTCAAATACCTATGATTACTTTCAAATTACAATATAACTGTATTTAAAATTGTAATCGAATGAAAATTCTATGCAGGTAACATATTTCAATACAGAAAAACTGTTAAATACTCGATTATATGACCATAAATACATATGATTACTTCGAAATTACAATATAACGGTATTTAAAATTGTTATCAAATGCGAGTTACATGCAGGTGGCATATTTCAATACAGCAAAACTGTTAAATAAACGATAATATGTCTTCAAATACTTACGATTACTTCGAAATTACAACATAACGGTCTTTAAAATTGTTATCAAATGTGAGTTACATGCAGGTGGCATATTTCAATACAGCAAAACTATTAAATACTCGGTAATATGACTTCAAATACCTACAATTACTTTCAAATTACAATATAACGGTATTTAAAATTGTAACCAAATGCAAATTGCACGCAAATAACAATTGAAATATTCAGTAAAACTGTTAAATACTCGGTAATATGACTTCAAATACCTACAATTACTTTCAAATTACAATATAACGGTATTTAAAATTGTAATCAAGTGAAAATTCTTTGCAGGCAGCGTATTGAACTATTCATTGAAGCTAACTGCTCGATAATATGACTTCAAATACTTATGATTACTTTGAAATAGAATATAACGGTATTTAAAATTGTAACCAAATGAAAATTGCACGCAGATAACAATTGAAATATTCAGTAAAACTATTAAATACTCGTTAATATGACTTCAAATACCCATGATTATTTGGAAATTACAAGCGTATTTAACGGCTATGTAATTAAATAATGATTACAAATTAATCTATCAGTAAATGTTAGTGTTGGCAGGATATAATGCATGCAAGAGTAATATGTTTCTTCTAAAAAGTAATGCTGAAGTAATTAATTACTTGTGCACTAGTAATTAGTTACTTTTCCAGTAGGGTAATGAGCAACTGTTCGTGTTTGTAAGATATACATACATTCAAAAGTAATATGTTTCCTCTGGAAAGTAATGCTAAAGTAATTAATTACAGATCAAAAGTAATTATGTACTTGTATAATAGGGTTATGACTAATCGTTCGTGTTTATAGAATATCATGGATAAGTAATATGTTTCATCTATAAAGTAATGCTGAAGTAATTTATTACTATTCATTACACTTCCAACAAGTATGTATTGCAATGAACTGCTACTAAAATTACTACTGTTATATTTTCTCTCAATAATGCCGATAAATATTTAGTAATTACAAAACAAGTACATACAATTATATTTGCCTGATACCTAAAGTATTTAAATTTAAGTACTAGATATATTATAATCTTGTTCTATAATATTTGAAAACAATAACAATACTTAATTAATGTAATGTCATATAATAAGTTAAATAATCTTTATAATTTAGAAAATAACCGTAATGCTTCTAATGCTAAATATTATTCTTTTAATGCTTTATTGAGAATTGTTATTAAGTAAATAAAAATAATTGTAATTACATAAGTAATTCTCAAGTGAAAAAAGTGTATTTTTTATTGAATTGGCACACAAATGCTATAAACTCATATTATAATTATAGTGGTAATCAAAAGTAAATTAACGAAGTAATGAATAAATTTATATTTTAATAAAGCAATCAATAAGAAATTAATAATTAAAATTATTACCGGTGTTGTTATATCTATTAACTATTTATTACACAATTCTTATGTCTATTAATCAATAATATATTCAAAGTTGACGCTTTCATGAGTTATTTACTCGGCATAAGCGTAAGGAAAGATTTTAAACTAATTAGATCGTTTAACTAATATTTTTTAGTGTTTGCAATGTAATGAGCATTTTTGTAGCAATAATAGAAAATAGCAATAATGAAAAATTGGACAATAAAAGGTAATTGTAATCATAAAGTAATTAAATACAAGATTATGATTACAATCCACTGATTAAAAGAAATTGTAAAAAATTAAAATTTAATCATGCATCATCAGCAAATGTAATTGTAATCATAAAGTAATTAAGTACAATGTAATGATTACCTCACACTTTCAAATGTTGGTAAAACAAATTTTATTGTTTTACAAATTTCAAACATAATAATCAAATAATTAATTACGATGTAATGATTATTTTTGATTCCATTATTTATTACTTGCAATCCTAACAATGTTTGATGATATTTCTGATATGTTAGTTTCAATGCACGTTTTTTACAACAATAATAATAAATAGGTAATTGTAATCACAAAGTAATTAATTTCTATGTATTAATTATTTTTGTTCTGTAATAAGCAAATGTAATTGTAATCATAAAGTAATTAAGTACAATGTAATGATTACCTCACACTTTCAAATGTTGGTAAAACAAATTTTATTGTTTTACAAATTTCAAACATAATAATCAAATAATTAATTACGATGTAATGATTATTTTTGATTCCATTATTTATTACTTGCAATCCTAACAATGTTTGATTTTATTTGTTCAATGCACGTTTTTTACAACAATAATAAAAAATAGGTAATGGTAATCATAAAGTAATTAAGTACAATGTAATGATTACTTCACACTTTCAAATGTTGGTAAAAAAAATTTATTGTTTTACAAATTTCAAACATATTCATCAAGTGATTAATTACCATGCAATGATTATTTTTTATTACAATATTTACTACTTGCAACCGCAACCATTTTTAAAGATATTTATGTTATATTAGTTTCAAAATAAATAAATATATTTATTATTGTTACATATATTTCAATTTAATTAATTAAGTAATTACTTATACGATTTTCCATTTAGCAACCATGCTATCATACCTTGACATTGCAGTAAGTTGATCACGCACACATCCGTGGTAGTAAAAAATTGTCAACTCATCTCAAAGCGTATGCGGAAACACACAAGGAAAAGTGGTTTTTCGCAAATACAACAACAACTATAATAAACAAACTTCAAATAGCAATTATATAGTTTTGAAAATGGAAAAGCTTGCCTCCAATAAACGAGCACATTCCTCAAATGACACGCTACTGTGAAGCCACTCATCGCTTCATTCACTTTTATTCTTCATTAGTGTGTTTAATGATGTGGAAAATATTAAAGTTCAGTTCATATAGAAAAATTACAACAAAAACAACAAAGTATCAATAAAAATCAAATAGCGTGCGTAGTAGTGAAAAATGAGTGCAATAGAAAATGACTGTCACACAAGTAATTATTTTTATGTAATTATAATTTCAATTACACACAATTACTTTTAAGTTCGGTGTGGATTTTTTTTTATAAAAACAGGTAGCGCTAAGATTTTTATTAATTATGTTTCTTACTTTTAATTCAGTTAATTTTTTTCTATACATTGATCGCTTGGTAATTGATGCGGTAATTACTATTATATTACACCTAACTAATTAAATTCGATTACTTTAAGAATCCTAAGCTGCATAAGTTAATTTAACTTAACTTCACCTACCTATATTTAAATTTTTGTTAAATTCTCTTATATAAAATGTTTTAATTTTGTAAATATCTGGCAACTCTATTTGGACCAAAAAGTTTTTCTTATAGTTAAGTGCTGTAATCTAAATTAAGGTTGCATGTAGTTGATGTTTTGGAAGCGTGGGCGACGTTTTTATTTTAAGTTTTTCTCCCAACACGCTTATAATTGCCGTTATTTGCAGTAATTACTTTCTGAATTACTCTTTAATGCATGGCAATTGTGCATTATTACATTATTTTATATAGTACATCTAGTACTTAGTTATTTGCCTTTTTAATAGGTTAAGCTTTAGATACATTTATTTTGTAAAAAATTATCTGGTAACTCTGTTGTCAAAATCAAGATCTTAAATGGGAAAACTTTTTCATTTAACGAAATATCTTCACCAAATTAAGCATAGATCATTACCTTTAGCAATGCGACAATCTCTCAATAAATTAATCAGATCGGACCACTATAGCATATAGCTGCCATACAAATTGGCCGATCAAAATTTAGTCCTTATATGGAAAACTTTTTTATTTGACAAAATATCTACACGAAATTTGACATAAATTATTACCATTAGCAATGCGACAATCTCTCAATAAATTAATCAGATCGGACCACTATAGCATATAGCTGCCATACAAATTGGCCGATCAAAATTTAGTCCTTATATGGAAAACTTTTTTATTTGACAAGGTATTTACACAAAATTTAGAACAGATCATTATCAATAGCAATGCCACAATCTCCCAATAAATTATTCAGATTGGACCGCTATAGCATATAGCTGCCATATAAACTGACCAATAAAAATTTTGTCCTTGTAAGGAAAACTTTTTTATTTGAGAAGCTATCTGCACGAAATTTGGCACAGGTTATATCCCGAGACATCGCTACAATCTGCCAATAAATTATTCAGGTCGGACCACTATAGCATATAGCTGCCATACAAACTGAACGCTCAAAATAAAGTGCTTATTTGGAAACTTCTTTATTTGTGAACCTTAAAGGGTACCTAACGTATTTTATTCTTTTTAGTTTGAATTTAAAATTTTCAGAACGACGCCTCCAAAGTATTCTCTATCGAAAATTATTATTATTTTTAATAATTACTGCTGTGTAAATTAAAGGCGATGGCAGTTCACGGATATATGCTTGCGTTTCCCTAACTTCCGTATGTGCATATGTATGTATGTTGTAGCATATATATTATATATTAACTTGTTGCATACTGAGTGATAAATTGTTCGGAGAGTCAGCGTCAAGGCTGTCAGTTTATTATGACTCATTCACACCCACATATAGTCACCTAAAATGCAAAATAACGTAACATCACTTTTCATAAGTTCACAGGCGAAGGAAAAGCGATATAATAGAAATGAAATTAGAGTTTTTGGAGTCTTATTGAAACAAAATTAGAGTTTTGGTTATAAAAACGTTAAATTGGGTAGTCGAAAAAGTCTTTTCGTATTCTGTCAATAGATGTCATTGCAGTCGCATAACTCCAGTGCTACCAATCACATTGTGCCATACGATATAGTGTTGGAAAGGTGAGACTTTCGGCTTCATTTAACCAAAAACAAATTAAATTCGGGGAATTCGAAACAATGTTACAGCTGTTCAAAAGTGAATAAATATGTTCTATATTTTGGAATTTTTGTATAAAAAGAGTATAATGCTACGCAAGATTGAAGTAAGCAATCGAAAAAAAAACGGCCAGAACTGATCAACAGAAAATGCTTCATCTTCCATCAGGACAACGCTAGACCACACACATCTTTGATGACTCGGGAGAAACTCGGAGAGCTGGACTGGGAAGTTTTGATGCATCCATCATATAGCCATGACCTTGCACCAACGGACTACCATTTGTTTCGGTCAGTGCAGAAAAAAGCCTGTGAAAATTACTTGTTGCAGTTTTTCGCTGAGAAACCAGAAAAGTTTTGCACTGATGGAATAATGTCTCTAGCGGAAAAATGACAAAAAGTGGTCGACCGAAATGGTAAATTTTGGTTCATTAACAATATGAAAAATATAAATTGAAATTGGATTATAAATACGAAAATACTTTTTCGACTACCCAATATATTGGTTATCATACATTCATATTATATTAAAATTTATTTTTTTTTATTTTTTGTTTAATTTTTTTGTTTAAACTTTTTTTTAATTTTTTTTTTAATTTTTTTTAAATTTTTTTTTTTATTTTTTTTTTTTTTTTTTTTATTTTTATTTTTTAATTTTTTTGATGATACGTTGTTTTGCATTTTAGGTGACGATCCAATGAATGTATATATGCATCTGTATCAGTAATTGTTCATATGTATGTCGATATTATATTATACCGAATTGAAGCACTCTGTAGTTAAGTATGCATGTATGTAGCCATGCGCGTAGTATATTATTAGAATTATGCACGCCGTATAATAAATAGCCCTCAGCTTAGTCCTTCAGCTACAATATGCAAAGCACTGCTATTTGCGAGTAAAACTAACGGTTGAGTGTCTCTACGCAAAAACTCATTGTTGCAGTGCAACTTGGCTACGCCGCAATACGGCGAGAGCTTTTGCTTATCACTAAATTATCTCTGTAACAAAAATCGCACAGACACACAGATGTAGATACATAAATAACACATACATACATACATATATACCGTTATACTATCAGCTTCTTTGGCGAAAAGTTTGTATACGCAATTTCGAAAAGTCTTGTGTGTATCTATACGCCCATTGTGCGTAACAGTTGGTTGATAACTGTTCTGTGGCCGCGTGTGTGTGTATGAGTGTGGGTTTGTGGGCGCCTCAAAGCCGCTTTGGCCGCAGGCGCGATAATTTTTTTTTACATGCGAATTTCTTGCCTGCCATATGTTAATTGCAAACTTCCTTTTAACTTGCGGATTTCAGCATAAAACCGTGGCTTAACGCCTGTTTAGGTATAATTAAAATATTAACGCGAAATTAAGTCACACTTCTGCACGCTGACAATATGTTACGTATACGCAGTGGCGCACCAATTTTCATGCGAAATAAAGGCAAAACGTTATATTTGTTATTGTAAATGTTATTGTTATTGCCACCATATATACCATGGATTTATATGTATGTATGTATGTATTTACTAACTGCGCACGTTTTCGCAGAACACGCTATGCTGGCTCCCTCATGGAAACTTCGAAAAAGTTCGCGACTCTTCGTGCACAAATTCGAAAGTAAAACCAAAAAGGAAGGAAGCTACCAAAATGAAGGTCAAAAAAGTTGCTCTTTTGCGGTTGCGTACTCAATTTCCGTTGTTGTTGTTTTTGTACAACAATTACTCGCACTCATGCATTTACACTCAAGCACGCCCACACACCACACATTGCACTCAATTGCACTCAATGTACAGTTAGCTTGGCAAGTAAAGACGCAACTCGCTCTTGAGCGCCTTAGTGTCCTTTGCTCTGTGACAATATGCATATGTGTGTGCGCGTGAGTTATCCTCGCGCACACTCACTCAACCACCCACACTCTCAATACGAATGCACTCATTTACGCTCGTGAGCGCTCGCAGTTTGCGATTCTTCTTATCAACCTCCATTTATTTGTTTGTTTTTCATTTGCGTAAAGCTTCCAGCTTCCGGTTGTGCTGCGCAATACCGTTATATAGTATTGTTGTTTTTGCATTTATTTTGTTTTTTTTTTTGCTGACGCTCCCACTCATTCGTGCGATATCGTAAATATTGCGCGCCCGCACATAGTCATAATCAATTTTTATGAATGAATTGCCGCGCGAACGCTCACCCCGCCTTACCTCTCCGCACTCGTTCGCACCCAATCTTTGCTGTGCCAACTAGCGCCGAGCTTATGTGTTCGGCAGCGCCTAGCGCAACGGAGTTTTTGGCATGCAGATGACGTAGTTCTGTCGTAGTTGTTGTTTTTGGCATTTCTGCAACAGCTGCTGTTGCCATTGTCCGTCCGCGTGTGTATAACATTAGTCTTATCTGCTGCATTAGTTGCCTCAATGCGCGTCGCGATGCCCGCCCTCAACTGTCGTCAAATGAAGCAAACATTCGATCGCATATTACTTCCGATACATAAATTTATGGCGCTTCATGGTCGCAGACGCAGGAGGGTTGCCTGGCGGCTTCAAAGCCCGAAATATCACAATATATAGGTGAAGAATCGGAAACGTTTCGGCCGGAGTTTGGATGGCTCATATGAAATAGTTATCTAAAAGCGTAATCTCGTGCATATCCTTCGAGGGCTCTACTTTTATTTTCCGTTGGCGATCCCTTAAACAAGCAGATTTTTAACCATAGAACCTTCCATTCTTCTCAAATAATCTTCTTCTTTTTTTATTGGCGTAGAGGTCTTCTTCTCTCTCTGTTTCTTCCGGTGATTACTGCGTCGAATACTCTCAGAGCTTGAGTGTTTCCAAACCAATTTCTCCAATATATCCAACGATATCATCCATCCATCTACTTTTTCGAGCTTCAGTCCTTATGTCATTTTAATAAAGATTAGAAACACATATATCTCAATAAATATTGGAACCCATATTTTGCACATCGCTAACGTTGATTTCCCTCTGTCTCTCTCCAAACACTGTTTTTGGTTCCTCGAGTTCATATAATCCGTTTGACCTTCCCGATCTTAAACTGACCTGTTGGATCTTAAATTTATCTTCGGATCTTAAACTGACCTTTCGGATCTTACATTGATTTCGAATCTTAAACTGATCTTTCGGATTCTAAATGGATCTTTTGGATCTTAAACTGCTATTTCGAATCATAATCAGATCTTTTGGATTATAAACTAATCTTTGGAACCTTAAACTGAACTTTTGAGTTCAGTAGAAGAGCGTGAAAACCATTTAAGCAATGGAATCTCATTTCTGATGAATAAATATATATTTTTTTCCAATATTTTATGGTTTCCATATTCCTTCAAAATTTCAAAGGCTATTGATTTCCCAGTCGAAACACTCAAAATCTCCGAAGATTTTCAGATTTGTAGACATGTCGATAAGAATATCAGGTTTGAACATAATAATAATACTGGAAGTTTTATGGTCCTTTGCGCTTTGGCAACGGCGAATACCGCAGGCGAAGGAACTATGAGCTGTATGAGATATACGACGACTTTGACATAGTTCAACGAGTTAACAGACAGCGGCTACGCAGGAAACACTCCAGCTCTGAGAGTCTTTGACACATTACTCACCATGGTAATCAGAGGAAGAGGAAGACCTCTACTCCGTTGGAAAGACCTGGTGGAGAAAACTACGCTTGAAATATCCAATTGGCGTCAAATATTGAAAAGGAAGACTAAAAAACTCGGCTATAATTGCGTATACGGTATCTACGCCAGTAAAAAAGTAGAAGAACATAATACTGTTGATAGCTCCCTGGGCTTCAACCTTTACTTTTGACATAGCTTTTGATATCATCCACTTACTGTTAAGGCAGAGTTTTAAGGAGTTCCGCAACCAATATACCGACAGCCTAAGCAGGATAGATCTCTATATAGAGTTCGTTATGCAATAAATACTGTCTTCGACTACCAGAAACCTCTATCCATATCATTGCCAAAAAGAACAGAGAATCCCAAACATCCCATCACAGGAAAATCCAGCCGCCGACTATGTCCAACATCTACAACCATCGCCATTAGTGGTGCTGCTGACGTCAAATTACGCTGAATCGAAAATGAAGCCTACATACATATATATACATATGTATGTTTGTACCCAATTTCGCAGCTATATGCATGCCATCCCTTCTGCTCTCCCCTCTCGCCATGCAGGCACTAACCAACAATGACTTCTATTATCTAAATATCAGCTCGTCCGTCAGTTACTCATTGAGTCAACAAGCAGTTCAATCAATCGCCGAGCCATCGCTCTGTCGCCGCGTTACGCTCATTTACGCCCGCCAGTGGGCGTTGCTGTCGCTGTTGGTTGGCGTCTGCAATTAACACATCGTGCTGCCATATGGCAGTAGCCGCCTCTATTAAGCCGGCAGCAGCGAATATCCCGCTGTGGCCCTGAAATTTACGCAGAAGTCGCTGCTATGTGCCCTCGTCTGCTCCATTTCACAATTTGTTGTTCATTTGAGTATTTGCTGCTGTTGTTTTTGTTGTTTTGGAAGCATCTGGGTATCAAATTGGTTCGAAATTGCACATTGATTCATAATTCGCGTGGGTGCATAACCGTTTGTATTTTTATGTGTGTGTGAGTGTTCGTGTATTCCTCGTAAATAACTTCGATAGGATTTTGTTGCTTAAATGTTGTGATGAAATTTGTTGCTGTGCGATTAACGTCAGAGCTTTGACATTTCCACGTTCGGGGAGATTTTGGTGATTTTGTATGGCAGGAATTGTTTTTTCGAAAATTCTACAGAGCTTGGCAAAGTGAGTGAACGTGGGTATTAGAATATGATATGTATAATTTATGAAAATTAAACCTGTTTGAATTTCTTCTGTTCCTTTGCTTTCATAATCATTTTTTTATAACGAGTAGTTCTTTAAGAAGCTAGTCTATAAAGCCTTAGAGCTGATTTTATAATACCTCAAAGATGCTGGGAACTTTCTTAATTCGCTATGAATGCTTTCAATCCGC
Source organism: Bactrocera dorsalis (assembly GCF_023373825.1). NCBI lineage: Eukaryota > Metazoa > Arthropoda > Insecta > Diptera > Tephritidae > Bactrocera > Bactrocera dorsalis. Next base: position 67,069,595 of record NC_064305.1, read on the forward strand.
GTGAATCTTTCCATACACTTTGGTGGCGACCCTTCACTCCGCTTTACTGCCGAGAGTATTCTATTCAAAGACCGAATTCTTATTTTCTAGCATACTTTCAGGTACATTGGTAAATTTTCCAGCAATTATGGTGCACCTTTGAAGATTGAAAGCTGAGTTTTCCTTGATAACATTTTAAGCTAGCTTACCTCAAATAAATCTTAACAATTTAATATATAAGTAATTTTAGGTATAATCTGACTAATAATTTATATATTTTCTTCTTCTTTTCAGGTATGTTTTAAAACTATTGGATTATTAAAAATACAGATACTTAAATATATGTAAGTTGAACAACTAAATATTAGTTAAAACTTACTTTATAATAATAAAGGAGGAGCATATTTTTATTAACTTTCGAAGATGCTTATATTTTAGCGTCCGCTTCCCACTTTCATAAGAGTTGGTGTTGTATATATTTGGTATATACTATTATATAAATTTTGTAATTTAGGGTTAACATCTCTTTGGTTAGTTAAGTATATATTTAACTAAAATCAAAATTTATTTGTGACTTTCTCTCCTGACTTTAAAGCAAGAAACTCCACTGCATTAAACGAATTAGAGCGTAAAAGGGAGGCATACACACTTTATACCCTTACCCTTACGCAAGTAAGGAATGAACAATCACAAGAGTTTCAATTAGAACATCTACTTGGAAAACTCATGGAAACTTTAACATAAATATCGGGTAGCACTGTTGTATAAATAACCTGTATTTTAACCGATACATAGCTTGTAGAGTGAGACATACACACTGTACAACACAAAGGTCTTTAAGTAAGAAAGAGATGAAAAACACGCAAGGATTTGCTTTCCCCTAGGTTTATATATTTTGATGAACAATTTTTAGTGAACGTTCCCACTGACTAAATAAATTGTAAAGTGGGGTACTAGAAATGTCAATGGTTGGTAAAAGATCTCAATAACTTATAAAGCTTATAAATATTTGGTCATGGTTGCTCTGAAAATTTTAGAAGACGCCACAAAAATCTATAAAGATCCACTTTTATGTACTTCGTGTGCATTTTAACAGGATTTAAATAAAAAATTTTCTATGAATTTTAGCTGATAAAGTTTAAAGGGTCATAAGCACCCGTCCGAAACCTTTTTAAGTGCACTTTAAAAGTTAAATTCCGACTTCAGATCTGCTAATTCGATCATTAACTATTTAGTCCTTCTGTTTTCCAGTTATCCGTCATTCATTTTTATCTAAGCAGCGTTGCTATCCTTAAGCTTTATAATTTATATTTTAAAATATTCTTCGTAGACCCCATAAATTATTCTGTAATCATTTGCGGACTGAGTTAAAATGAGAAAAAACTAAGTAAAGCCGATCTTATCTTCGTAATTAAAGTAAATGTATAATACAATATAATACATTGCTATTATTTGCAAATATTTATTATTTAATTGCATAATATTAGATTACAGCTATCAGAAATGTCATTTGAATTTCAACCGGGACTTTGGTATACGTGTTTAATAAAATGACGGTTCGGCAGATAAATAAATGTACTCGTATAATGTTCATAAATGCAGGGTGGTATACATTTATTTTGAATACTCGAAAGACTAAAAATGTTCGTTATTTATGCAACACGAAGTATTTCTTCTAAGACCTATCTTAGAAATTTTAATTAATTATATGTATAATGACACCATTATTGTCGTACCTCGATTGTCTTTAGTGTCTTACAAGCTGCTGAACGGTTATTGATATTTGCTTAGAGTTTCAGGAAAGAGCTGAGTACATATCTTTCGGATTATAAAAGGATCTTTTGGATTTTAAACTAGTCTTTCGATCTTTTGGATCATAAACTGATCTTTTGGGTCTTAAGCTGATCTCTCAGATCATAACCGGTATTCGGATCATAAAAAGATCTTTCGGATCATAAACAGATCTTTTGAATCTTAAACAGATCTTTTGGATCGTAAACTGATCTTTTAGATCTTAAACTGATCTTTCGGATCATAAACTGGTCTTTTGGATCTTAAACTTATCTTTCGGATCTTAAACTGATCTTTTGGATCATAAACTGATCTTTCGGGTCTTAAACTGATCTTTTGAATCTTAAACAGATCTTTTGGATCCTAAACTGATCTTTTGGATCTTAAACTGATCTTTTGGATCATAAACTAGTCTTTCGGGTCTTAAACTGATCTTTTGGATCATAAACTGATCTTTCGGGTCTTAAACTGATCTTTTGGATCATAAACAGATCTTTTGGATCTTAAACTGATCTTTTGGATCTTAAACTGATCTTTCGAATCTTAAACTGATTTTTCGAATCTTAAACTGATATTTCAAATCCTAAACTGATCTTTCGTATCATAAACAGATCTTTTGGATCTTAAACTGATCTTTTGGATCTTAAACTGATCTTTCGAATCTTAAACTGATCTTTCGAATCTTAAACTGATCTTTTGGATCATAAACTGATCTTTCGGGTCTTAAACTGATCTTTCGAATCTTAAACTGATCTTTCGAATCTTAAATTGATTTTTCGAATTTTAAACTGATCTTTCGAATCTTAAATTGATTTCCGAATCTTAAACTGATCTTTCGAATCTATAACTGATCATTCGGATCATAAACAGGTCTTTTGGATCTTAAACTGATCTTTCGGATCATAAACAGATCTTTTGAATCTTAAACAGATCTTTTGGATCTTAAACTGATATTTCAAATCCTAAACTGATCTTTCGTATCAGAAACAGATCTTTTGGATCTTAAACTGATATTTCAAATCCTAAACTGATCTTTCGTATCAGAAACAGATCTTTTGGATCTTAAACTGATCTTTTGGATCTTAAACTGATCTTTCGAATCTTAAACTGATCTTTTGGATCTTAAACTGATCTTTTGGATCTTAAACTGATCTTTCGAATCTTAAACTGATCTTTCGAATCTTAAATTGATTTTTCGAATCCTAAACTGATATTTCAAATCCTAAACTGATCTTTCGTATCACAAACAGATCTTTTGAATCTTAAACAGATCTTTCGAATCATAAACTGATCTTTCGAATCTATGTATAACTGATCGTGCCGGAAATCTTGTCTTGAAATTGGTTTCATTAAGTGAATATTGTCAGTCCTTCATAAAAATATTGAGTCCAGAAGCGTGTCAACGTCATGTCAACATCAAAGTGTCTTCTCAAAATATGTATAAACAAAGAACTTTATATGGACCACCCTATATGTACATTACACGGTTGTCTTATAAGAGACATGCCTTTGACATATGTATATAATAGAAACGCCTGTAATTGTGTTCTATAACATTTGCACTTATGTCAACCGCATACACCTACTTAGTAATAAATACAGTTATTTGTCAACACAATTTACTGTTTTTACGCTTATATTAGTTATAAACATATGAGCACATATGTATACATATATAAACACCACCTCCACCCAACTCATGCCGCTCCATGCAAATTTTGTAAAATATTTAATATACAACAAAAACAACAAATTACTAACAAATCGCATTTGAGTGCCGCTTGCCGTTGCGAATGCCATATTAATATTAATTATTCACAATTCTAAAGTAAATCAGCGATTTGTTGTTTCGCTAATTAATTATCCTATCTGCCGGTCAGCGCTTGTACGTAATTAGTTGCGGTGGATACCACTGGCATTTTTTCACTTTGGCATAAAATTCCTGATTGTTATCGTGTTAAGAATAATAAAAAGCGCATAGCTTAAGAAACAACACTTCAAGAATTGCGCTTTTAACGAGCTGTACTAAGTTAATTAATGCAATCGGAAGGGTAAGTACAAGCGAAACTCGGCAGCCAATGATTAAGGAATACATTTGTGAGAATTACAAAAAATTCCTTACAATAACCTGAGTTTGATCGGTCAGTTTGTATGACAGCTATGTATATAGTGATTCGATATGAAAAATTTCCTTGAAAATTTCACCGTTGAATTGGTGAAACACCTATGGCTATTTTAGTGAAGATACATAAGTATGTCGTTTAATGGACAAGTTTTCCATAAAGGCACTTGATTCCGTTCAGTTTGTATGGCAGCCATATGCTATAGTGATCCGATATCGGACGTTCCAAAATAATGAGTATCTCCTTGATTATCGATATATGTATGTTTAAAGCAAAAATTATTAAAATTTTAAAAATTTTGGATATGTTCTGCAAAGGCTCTCGATAAATAGAGTCGATAAAAAGGCTCTGGTTAAAGGTATAGTAAAAGAAATGAAATCGTATAAAGTAAAATTCAGTTCACATGGATATAAAATGATCACAATATCGATAAATATTTTTATAAGTAATTTTTATCGATATTGATATGTTATCGATAACTATTTTAAAAGCAAAATACATAAAAAATAATCGATATACATATGTGTGTTAAAAAAAGAAATTATCGTTAAATACAATCACAATAGTAATTTCACATGCATATAAAATTATCGATATTTTTAATCGAAATTGTTATATTATCGATTACTTTTTTCAAATTGTCAAAATAAAAAAATTATAAATGTAAAGGTAACTCACATGTAGTTCACATGCAAAATTTATCGCGATGTTGATATTTGTTATTGAGGTTAATATTGTATATTATCGATAACATTTTCACTCAACTGTCACAAGAAAAAAATTGTTAACATTACATTTTCATATAATAATTTTAATAAAAATATATCGCAATATCGATATTTATTATCGAATTTAATATATTATCGATAACTTTTCTCACTTTACTGTAAAAAAAATATATACATATGTATAAAGATAAAAGAAATAACCAAACTGTTTATATGTAAATAAAAACATATCGCAATATCGATATTTATTATGGAATTTAATATATTATCGATAATTTATTCACCTAATTCTCAAAGTATTAAAAATGGTGCATGGGCGACCATATTACATTATATACAAATAGTTGCGACCACCATTTTTTTAATTTTTTACAATTTTTTTTACCTTCAATGAGATTAAAATTTTTTTTTTTTAATTTTAGAGTCCTCACATTAAAAAAGGCTTTATTTATCGCATCATTAATATCTCTAACATAAACATACATAAACACATACATATGTACATGTGTTTTTCAAATAATTGCCTTCTAAATTTAACCCTTCCATTATCAAAAGTTCATCAGTCAACACGCAAGTGACTCTTAACCGAGATTCAACTAAGCGGAAGTACTCATAAATCCACATCGACACCCACATTCATATGCTTTGACAAATACGCAACCACGCTCACGTGTGTAAATATGTGTTAATCTGTACATATGTACATGAATTTAGCACACATTAGGTGGCAACACTATTGGAAGGCGCCATTAATATCTCGTCCTTGATGTGACATTTTTTCACATCACTGTTTGTTGCTACACTTGTTGGTGGTTGTGGGAGTGCCTTTGTGCAGCCATGCTCACGAGTATGTGTGATTTGTACGTATGTGTGTGACGGGGCGTTAGCCTTATATAATCACCAATATGCTATTTGTGTCACATGCCACAAATCAAAGAGAGTGTACTTTCAGATATACCGTATGTGACTATTTTTGATGTCATGAGAGATGCAAAAAATCTACAAATATCGATTGTTATTGTTCTAACAACAAGTTTACATACATATACTTTATAAATTGGGTTACCCAAAGCCGATGATCTTGAGATCGGTCAAGTCTGTAGCTTTTCAGATGATGTGAATATGCCGTGTTTAAGGTCCTGGTGACTTTCTCTCTACTATTTTGTTGGAAATTTGTGGATAAAAGCTTTGTAAAGAAGAAACAACCTGAAACTCCTGATTTTAGACATAAGTACATACACTTATATTAAGGTTTGGTTTGGTTGTGCTGTTTCGACGGGATCAAACCATAGGAAAATTTGTTTTTAATGATTTAGTATATCGGGATTGATTCTGGATAAGTAAGTAATAGTATCCAGAATGAAGCTGTGCAAGGGTCACTCCAGATTCTCGGGCTAACTCAAAGCTCTTCGTCTGCAATAGATGGTGATTTGACTCCAAAAACAACATTCACTGGTAGGGAGTCGGTAAAAGTGTTAATGGCTCCACTGTGTATGGAGATCGGTGCGTGTCTAAAGTTTGTTACAACCGTAGTCTGGTCGGTGTACTGTTTGATGTCGTCGACATAATCTAGGAAATTCGTCTTGATGTTCCTAGAAGGTGGCGCAAGCTACCCACCAGCAACTGCTTGGAGAGGAGTTCATTATATTGTTTGACCGGAACCATCTGGGCCTCGCTGTCTAACTGTCAAGCTGAGACGAGGAGGCGGCGAAAACAACCGAGCGGTAACTGTTTGGAAAGGAGGGCCTCGCTAGCTAAATTTTCAATCCGCTACATTAAGAGGCATCCTGCAATCGTACGAACTACTGTATTTGGTCACCTTTGAAGCTTCTTTGTTTGAGTTTCGCTATATCTAGGCGACCATATCGGTCCCTCGTAGCTTATGACCGGCCGGCCGAACAGACAATATGCCTTTTTATATTACCATTTCTTTGTCCTTTCGCCACGAGCTGCCGGCTGGCGACATGAGGATTTCGCGGACGTATGAGGAATAAAGGATTACATGCTGTCTAATATGACACTTAAACTTTTAGGGGTATTTACTATACTGTCGGAATAGATTGAGTATGTATCTCTTCGTCCAGTTAGTAATTATGTTATGGTCACCATAATCAGCCTATTGAGTGTACCACCATCGCCCATCTTGCGACCCATCACTCCTTATTGAATATTATTCAACCGAATAGACCACATCCAGAAGCAAATATGGTAGCCGTAGAGTGTACACGAAGACCGTGGAGAGTCGATTCAGCGCCGTTCGCAGCAACTCGGACTGACGTATGGAATGACTTGGCGCATTTTACTATATGTCGAGATCTTAAATAAAAAGCATACAAAATACAGCTTGTGCAAGAACTCAAGCCGCCTTTCCAATAGGAGATCCGACGTCTTCAAGCCAAATTTTTCGCACTTATCAATGGATTTATTGAGAGAACACTTCGGTTAAGTCTATGCGGCCAATCACACTTCGATTCAGGCCTTGGAGTATAACATTACGCGCGTCATTCCCCAGTCGAAATGCTCGAACGAGTCTCATCGGATGAACCATCTGAGACCTAGTCTCGGCCAAAAACTTAAAGAGTTAGTCTTCAAAAAATTAATGCCAAGAAATGGTCTTTCGAAGGGTAAAAAACATTCCCCATTAAATTTGAAACTTCTCTGTTCCTTCTTTAAAAAAGTAGGGAACCTCGAAATGAATCATCTTTTGTAACCCTTTATCTATCTTGCTCAGTGTTAGGCGATACTTACAATCGTTAGGTGAACAAAACCGTTATGTCCTATAGCAACATGTCGCAAGGATATACAAACTAGTACGAACCCACTAGAGGTCGCTGCGATGCAATTTAATTAATAAAAATACTCAATTTCCTACTGGGTACTCATTACAACGAGGACAACTAGAGAGTACACAAATGAATCAATATAATGATGAGCTTTGTTTGTTGTTATGCTGCAATCACACACACACACATAGACATATGTATACACACTTCTGCATACTTTCACCTCAAGTTTTCGCTTGATTTGCATGTGGTATGTAGTTGGTAGTCGTGCGGTTCAGGCACGCCCATGGTCGTCGGAGACGGAAGGTTGTCTGGAATGGTGTTGCCAACTTTTGACTTTCGACCGCAACAAGTGTTAATATGTTGATTTTTTCCGAGAGAAAATTTTGCAATGAAGCTTTTTCGTATTTGTTTTACTCCCCCCCACCCGACAAAGGGCTAACGGTAACGGTAATTTTGGTATGAGGGTGTCTTAAAATAGATACAAGGATTGCGCAGTGATTCAAGTAGTAAATTGCGTGGGCACGCTACCGTTAAAAGTACATAGTTGGTGGCGTCAATGGCATTCAACAGACGCGCACCAGCTGGTTGCTGGATTGGTGGGAGAGGGCCAAGAGGGAATCATGAGCACTGCTTGCAAGGATACAAGTAAATGTGCGCGTGAAGTAAGTGCGTTGGTGTTAGTGTGGTTGGCGCGTTGTCATCGTTGACTCGTAGGGACGCTGGCGGTATTTGGTCGGTTAAACGGTGAGTCTCTTTTGATGAGTTTCTATTTTTAGCTTACCACTGAATGAATTTCGTGTCCGCACGTAGGCGTAGTTGCAAAAGTAAAACCAATAACAACAGTAAGAGCAACTGAAATTACGTTTTATCTGTACTGTAAACACGCGCAAACATATGTTTGCTTCAGAACTTGCAAGTGGATGCGGACGGCTGCTACGCCTGTCGACTGGCAATGACGTTGCCTAAGCTTTTAAGAAGCTGAAGAGCAAAAGAACACGGAAAAAAGGCATGAACAGACATTACAAAGTTTATGAATAAAGAGATACAGTACGGAAGCTGCTTTTTATGAAGTGAGTGGAAGGAAAATATTTAATACTTGTTCTCGTGCGTAAAGGGTGTCGAAATTGGGGCTACATTTGTTTCTTTTTTTTTTAATTGGAATTTATGAGGTTTTTAGGATTATTTAGTGTTTCGTCTTAGACGCTTACTGTACCTCGGTAAATACTAGTCTACCGACGTAAGTTCTTTGAGACCAGATTCAGTTTGAATTAAGTTATTAAAGACAAGAAAATTGGAGAATACTCTCTACGATATAGTCCAAGGGGACTTAAGTCTAGCACAGGGATGGTGCAATATGGTTGGGTTAAATATCAGCCCGTTAAAAAATAACCGTCCTCCCTTTTACAAAGCGATGATATCTTCTGGGCTTACGACCCCTAAAGAGTGTAAGTTGTCTAAAGAGGTTAAATTGAATTAACACCGTCCAGAGCCACCAAGGCATGCATGATATGCAGAGGCCTAGCCGGTAGATCCTGGGACTGCAAGCTAGGTATCATCACATGTCTGCATTCCATTATCGTTAGGTCAATTGTCACTTATGGAGCGGTTGCTTCAACCATTGAAGCTGCAAAGATTCGCCTCCGTCTGCGTTTCAAGGGCAATGCGCACTTGCTTAATGCAGCACTTGAAGTCACACCACAAAGCCTGTAGCAGAGGGTTTCGGCAAAGGGAAGATAATGCCGTCTCAACAAATTAAGGCCGTTGGAGAAGATACACCACTAACCCTGCTTCCAAGAGACGGCGTTTAGAGTTAGTCTCGGCATTAAAGCGGAGTCTCCACTCCACGTTTGACGTTCTACTGAGGGGCAGCACTATCCAATGGTACACTGACGGCTCGAAAACATCGAAAGGTATTGGAACAGGCATTGCGGGAACGCATACCAAACTATCCATACCAATGGCATGTTTTTCGAGCAATTTTCAAGCAGAAGTCTTTGCTATAAGTCAGTGTGCAGAAATCAATCTCCATTGCAAATATCGCACGGAGGAGAGAGTGGGAAAGAACGGCCACGATCACGCCAAGTTACTACTGGGAGGTTACTCTACACTGGGCACTACAGGCAACACTTGTCTTGACATACTTAGTTTCTTGCGCAAACTACGACATGGAACAGGAAACTCCAGAACACCTGATTCTATATTGTTCAGTAATTTGTAGGAGCAAGCTCAACGCTCTAGGATCCATCTACGTGGACAGGGATCACATCACCTTCATCGCGCCCATCAAGCGTTTGGATTTATTCAGAATGCTGGCCCAACTGAGCTTTATAAAACATTTAATCAGTTTCCCATATCTTTGTTCCTTTATTTAGAAGAGAGTATTTTTATGCATGTTTTCAAAAATATTGGAACAAATTCAGATGCATCTTCGAACAGTAACTAGCTAGGCTCATAGTTCGGTGACTAGATTACGGATTTTGGAATCAAGTTCCATACTCGTTAACCTCAAGAAATAATATCGATCACTTGTATATTTTTTTAACCACAAATTATTTTGCAGACACCCTGTATCACAGCGTACAGCGGTATTTCAACTCTCTTATGTGCCTTCGTTTCTTCTTAATTTTAGAAACATGGTTAGCTAAAAATAGCTTAACAATTTCCTATTCAAAGTGATAAGTTGCGTAAGAACTTGAGTTGATCTTAACATATGGTAATTCGAAGAGGACAATTATTGACGCAAACGAATTTTTCGTCTGTAAAAATATTGAAGAAAATATGGAAAAAATATATACTTTACACTTGTTTTGCTTGCGTTTTTCGTGAAATTGAAGTCTTTGGTCGAGTATGTTTTGTATTTGGATTAGAGTAGGACAGTTGAATCTATGCAACTGGAATGAATCCGAAATTTTATCCGGTCAATGGCTGTCAACTTGTTGACCACTCTGGCTAGCTCATCGGCTTGTTCGTATTTCTAATGAGGATAGACACTCCTAAACTAGCTTTGAGCGTACAATTAGCGAGTTTAAATCTAATATTGCCTCTCTGATGTTGGAGTGAATGCTCAGAGGTCCAAGTTTTCAGGAATGCATTTGAAGGAGGAGAGTATTTCGGTGTGTCCTAGTTCGGACGCCTGTATATACCCAACTTCCTTAAGCCTTACAGCGCATTCAACAGCATTACACCTGCCGTAATAGTCCCCGGATGCTAGTTATCTGTAAAATGGCATTAAGTGCTATTGTTGGTCTTGTCCGCAGAGCACCAGAGCTGCCGATGAGAGTCGCTCTTCGGACACGTTCAAGCTTCTTAGTTAGTGCAGCTTTTCGAGTGCCCTCCACTTGACGAATACACCATACAACCTTTGATGACTTTGGAGAGAGCCTCCTTCTTTTCCCTAAAGTCCAATCCTTACTCTTTCCTTAATAATTCTTCTCCCTTAAAGCTGTATGTTAAAGACAAAACCCTGGGTATTTCACCTTATCAACAGGTTGAAGACGTGGGGCTTAGAATGAGGAGAGGGCCACATCTGACATCATATACCTCCTGGTTAATAAAACTATAACAGTTTTACTTGGGTTGACGGCTACGCCGCTTCAATCCGCCCAGTTGGATACCACTTTAAGAGACTCTTTAATTAGCTCGTAGACGGCATTTACAAATGTACCATTAAAAATTTGCAATATCTTGAATGAAATTATGTGAGCATTCAAAAGTAATATGATTTGGAGCCCGATGTACATAATTTTGTACCAATAAATAGGCCGAACTTGGTCGATACTTTCAGACCACCGCTATATAGGCCTGATTGTCATACACCGTGCTGTGCATTCAGGTCAAGAAGGGGCTGGAGTGTGTCACTGCTGCGGAATGACTGGATGATGATGTGTAGAGTGATGGATATCTAGGGATCAGGAGGCTTCTAGATGATGGGATCAGGTACATGTAGGTGGCAAGACCGTTGGGATAATAGTCCTAATAGTCGAGTGATTAATGAGTACGTTCGGATGTTGAGTTTTTTGAGGTAAACTCAGATCTTACGTATGCATTTTCTGCATCTGCATGCATTTTTGCTTCAGAGGCACCTACTTGATAGGTCGGATTGTTTTTGTAGGGTGCGGATAGAGGACTGGGTGCATGTATTTGCCGAATGCCCGATATACTCGGACTTTAGGGGTGGTATGGGGATTAGTTGAACTGATGGACGTGGTGAGGGGCGATGTGATCTCCACTGGTCCAACCCCTGGTCAGCAGTTCAGAGCAGTATGGAAGCTCAACTGGTAGTAGTTTCGGCTATGAGGTCTGACAGGGGACTTAACTTTGGTACCACGGGGAGCAGAAGCCCTTGGAGTTCGCTACAATCTGCTCATGCGGACTGGCTCCTCGGGCAGTATCGTGATGGTTGTGGTTAATACCCGAAAGGAGGAAAAACTGACACTTTGTCGGTTGAATGTGGAGTTGCATTGCAACCGGGGACGGACCCAAAGTACGACAGAGGTTTTAGACAGGCCTCGTACCCTACCAAGGTGGTTAGAGTGTTCATTCCACATGGAAGATTGGTACTGAAAGTGCCTGACATTTTTAGGATGTTGGTCAACGCATTGATATGATACGCTGTGCTTTTGAGCGCCATGGAGTAAGGCTATCGTCAACAGGTACCCACATAGAACACCAAGGACAACCACACGTTGTTAACAGTTGGCGTGGGAGCCAAGCCGAGACGACGACTGTAGGTTTAGCTCTGCAGCTCATATTATTTTCTCCAGGAGTTGATTGAAGAAGTCGCACGATAGAGAGTCATTTTGCCTGAAATGTATGAGATTAGATAATTTACCACAAAAAATGGTTGGTATTGGTACATAGCTTCTCTTAGACCCCATACATCTCACTTGATATAAATATTCGTCTGTTATAGGAATTGGTGCGAGTAACTTAGAAATAAGTAAGGTTAGTTAATAAAACCAACCGCTAGATAGATTTCTGCCAAGTTTGGACGTGATCAACCTATATTTTCGCTTTAAAATTAACACTATTTCTATTGTGCCACTGCATTCGAACTCGGCCCTTACTTGTCTTGCTTTACCTTTTTGGCTAGCATATAAATTAATGAATTAATTAAAATCGCATTCGCCATAAGTTTAGCGCATAATCAGAACCGTTAACTGCTTACGCCCGCAGCTGCCCACTTACATGCACCGGCAGCCAATTAAAAACACCTTTATGGCTTTTAAAGCCGAATTCGTGCAAATTTGTGCCTCCGCCTAGCATATTTGGTGCTGTGCTGGCTGGCGGCTGGCGGCTGGCGGCTGTCGGCTGTCGGGCGTTCACGCACCTTTCAAAAATTCAGAATCTCTTTGATTTTACACCGACTTTGCAGAGTGACTTTCAAAAAAACGCTTCGCAGCAGCGGCAGAAAAACCGTACCGCACGTTTGGATATGTACTAGGCATTTACTTGCATGCATTGGAGAGTTGTTGTTGTGCGAGTTTAGAGTTTTCGCCTTTGAAGTCTAACTTTTAATCCATTTTGTTGTAGTTGGTTAGTTGTAGTTTTGATATTGTTGGATTTTGCTGTACGGCAACACACACACAGGCACATACTTGTACATAAATACAAGCTGTGTGTTTGTCAGCCTGACTGCATTATCAAATTGGTTCACGGCAACTGCATTTTTAATTCAAACTACGAGTTCTGCTGCAGCCTGGCTTATAGTAGGTATAGGTTTATGTATATATGTAACTTTGTATGTCAGTATGTATGTATGCAAGTATGTATGTATAACAGTGTGAGTGGCTGTAAGTTTGTGCAGACGTTCTGCACTTCAACTAGTCGCCTGCTAAGTTGCCGGGTCTACTGGAAAATAAATCGCACTTGGCGAGTGCTAAGCTTCTTGCGCATGCGCTCAGTCCGTGCTTTATATAGCAACAACAAGTAATAACGTTAATTTCGGTTACAACAACTTCACAGTTGCATTTCTTATAGCACGGGAGGGTATAAAAAGTTCTGCATTTGAATTTTAATTGATCAGTTTGTATGGCAACTATATGCTATAGTGGTCCGATCTGTACAATATTTAGGGAAATTGTAGTGCTAACTTAAACAATAATTTGTACCAAATTTAGTGCAGATATCTCATCAAATAAAATAGTTTTACATAGAAGGACTTGAGTTTGATCGGTCAATTTGTATGACAGCTATATGCTATAGTTGTGCGATCTGACCCATTTCTTCGGAGATTGCATTGTTGCCTTGGACAATAACACATGCCAAATTTGGTACAAATATCCTTTCAACTAACAAAGATTTCCGTACAAGTCCTGGATTTTGATAATTCAGTTTGTATGACAGCTATAAGCTATAGTTATCCGATCTGAACAGTTTCTGCAGAAATTGCATATTTTCTTTAGGCAATAACCCATGCCAAATTTCGTGAAAATATCTCGTAAAACAAAAAAGTTTTCCATACAAATCCTTGATATCTTAGAGTGGATCGATTTTAACGTTTTCGACAAATTACCACCTTCTTAGGGAGAAAAGAGCGTATAAAAAAATCGATACATCAAAAACAAAGAGACTAGCTCGTGCATATAGAGACGGAGGTCAAACGGTAATGGTCAAATCGTCTCAAGTCATGATGATCATTCGTATATAAAGGGGTTTTCAATAAGAGCGCTACAAAAACATATTCACGATATCAATAAAATTCTTTATTTCTGTAATAGTAAATTCGATGCCATTATGTATGGAACTCGATTTATCGAGTCGTCATGGGCATACTTGCAGAAGTCCAGACTCTGAACCCAATTTTCGACGGTTTTCAAGTATAAATCGGCCGATACTGCTGTAATTTCACGTTCGATATTCGTACGAAGTTCATGCATAGACCATAGACTTGACTTAGCCTCACAGGAAATAGTCTAACGGCGTCAAATCGCACAACCGAGGCGACCAGTTGACTGGGCTATTCCATGAGATAACACGTTCACCAAACTTGGTTTTCAATAAATCGATTGTGACATCCGCTGTGTGGCTTGTGGCGCCGTCCTGTTGGAACCACATTTTGTCCAAGTCCATATCATTCAATTCGGGCCAAAAATAAACGGTTGTCATTGAGCGGTAGCGATTCCCATCGCACAGAAACATGTCGTCATGGTCTTGCTTGTCACGGAAGAAGTAGGACTCAGTGATGCCGTCGGCTCATAAACCGGACCAAACCGTAATTTTTCCGGGTTGTAATGGTGACTCATGTAGTACGTGTGGATTGCTGCCTAACGTATAATGCTTAAATATTTTGATTATTTACGAAGCCTTTTAGCCAGAAATGAGCATCATCGCTGAAGATGATTTTTCGATGAAAATCCGGATCATTTTCAAGTTGTTGCTCATCCCAATTCAAGAATATACAACGATTCTGTTGGTCTTTGGTTCTTATATCAGTTTGATCTTGTAAGGATGAAGGCCATGATCTTTCCGGGAAATGCGCCACAACGACGTCACAGAGATGCGCAACGCTTGAAAACAACGTGTGAGGGACTGATTTGGGTCTTCCTCAATTGATGCGCTAGCGACAGCAATATTCTCGACCCTACGGGCAGTTCTTGTGGATTCAAATTTTTCCACTAGACGCTCAATTGTTGATCTCCCAGGATGATTATGACGACCATAAATTGGACGTAGCGCTCTTGAAGTTGAGGCCGCTGACTCCGAATTTCGGTAGTAAATTTTAATAATTTCGACTGACTGTTGAATTCGTGATAAAATGGCAAATGTTATTGAAGAAAAATATCAAAAGAGCGGGAAAAATATGGCGTCGTTTGCAGTCCCTATAGGTCTACTTTTGTAGCTTCCCCCCGTTATATTTTCTAGCGTCTCCGACGTTTCCTTTTAAATGCTACAAAATTTATGGCATACTTAATCTAGCCTGTTCAGGGTATAAAAACCACAAGAACAACAAGTGCTGCAACTGCATCGATTGCTAAGCGCAAGCAACCAACCAAACAACTTATCGGCCGGCGGCTTGCGCAGCACTCCAACCGAACCAGTCAAGCGGCCGAACGACAGCGCTGAGCAGCTGCAATCACCAAGCGCAAGCGCAAGCGGCGAGCGCCAAGAACGCCCAGCATCCGCATCCAACGTGAAGAGAGAAGCCAAGGTGCTGCAGCGCGCACGCCGACACACACATACATACGAGTATATATGTAAGCACATATATGTATATGTATTTCTTAACTTGCGCACGTTCTGCGGCAGGTGCATTGTTGTTGTTGTTGCGTCACCATGGCTATGAGGATATGCAGAAATGCGCACAGGCTTGCCACCAGCCAAATATGTCTGCCTGCTGCTGTTTGGGTGCGAACCATTTTGTTGTTGTTGTTGTTCTTATTGTTTTGTTGTTGCTGCCACTGTCGTTAACTGCATGACAATCATGCAACCGTTGCAGCCATTCTAATGGTCTTGGCACACTCTTGCGCAATCGCAAAGCGCGTCAGAGTAGCGCGTCGCCCGTTTCTTCGGCGTTAAGTGCGCCCTTGACGGAGTTTCTTGACATCGCGCTCAAGCGTTTAAACTTCAAACCTGTGCATAGCAACATTGCATATTCTCTATACACACACGTACAAGTAGCAGCAACAACAACAACAACAACAACTTCTCTTGGCAGGCATTTAACAAGGCTGCATTACGAAGAAGTAAAAGCTTACAGGTTTGTCGCTTGCGCTGGCAGAGCACCGCTCTGCTATAAACTATTCGGCGATATCAGATCAGCTGAGCTAAAGTGTGCACTATGTGCATGAACAAACAACCGGACTTGGCGGTGTCGGCTTCTTCGAATTTCGTTTGCGTCTTTCTTTGTCTTTTGCAAGTTTGATAAGCTGCGTATAGACTCAAGCTCTCAAGATCTCTTCTTGGTGCTCTTTATCTTGAATAGTGCGTCAACAATAGTGCACTTTTGGAAATAAATTTTATTTAAAGAGATATATTAGCGCTCATTGTTAATTTAACGACGTGATTGGGTCAAACCGAGCGCTGTCCGAAAGGCAACAAAGAGTCTAAACCTCAAAAACCATTCAAAATCAAACCTTCTGGTAATTTGGATTTTTCATTCCAATCGAACTGCGGCGACATGGCGGCTCAGACTAAATCAAGTAAATTTTTGATATCCTATTTCGATGCGAACCGTATTTCAGTGAGTCAGCGATCTGCATCGCCTGGAACATATTGCGGTCAGCAGCGGAAAACTCTTTAACCCTTCTTATTCGCATGTTTAGGCGCGAATTTTGAGCGGTTTTCGGCTATCGCTCGATCTCATAATCGCCTCAATTTGATAAGTTATTGTCGGTAGCTTACCCCATTAATGATTACACTCGGTTTTAGATCGCACCAAATACAGATATTCGGTTTTGCCGTTGATTTGCCTAGTTGGCCGGGTTTCACATACAATTTTTTACGTTTATGGCTGTCGTTATGAATCCATTTTTCTTCATCAAAAATCCAAAGAAAATATAGGAGAGTAGTTTAGTATAGTAAAAATGATTAGTGGGACGAGCTGAGTGGATTTAGCCTGGTCCGTCTGTATATACAGGCACTAGTCTCTTAGTTTTTGAGATATTATTGATACGAAAGTTAGCACACCTCCTTTTCTCCCGAAGTGGCTGCTCATTTGTTGGAACCGCCGATATCGGATCACTGTAGCTTATAGTTCCCATTCAAGCTGAATGATCGGATTCAAGTCCTTGTATTGGAAACTTTTTCATTTGACGAGATATCTTCACGAAATTTGGCATGTTGGCAATAATTCAATTTCTGAAGAAATTACGATGACGACTCTCGTGTCGCAATGGAGAGAAAGCAGACGACCGAGGCATACTCTTATAAGATCCAAAGTGGTGACCTAGAGGCTGATGTTCAGAGTTAGGGAGGAAACTCTTCACTTGCCTGCTGAATGGCAGTGAAAGTAAAACATCTTCAAACCCGATTTCCGAATAGATGATGATGGAATATCTCCATTGCCCGATTATGATGAAGTTTGAATAACAATTACCCGCCTTGAATACCGCAAATTGGCATGGGATTACCGTCGAACTATTCAAATACGGCGGCGAAGAAAGACAAGGTGCTCCTTTTCAAAAAGTGGTCGGATGAAAGCATGGCCGACGATTGGAAGCTAAGTGTGCTCTGTTCAGTATTACCGAACGTAGTGTGTGAAAGACTGAAGCCCATTGTAAACAACCTGATTGAATCTTATCAGTGTGGGTTTAGACTTAGACCTGAGAACAGATTTTCGCCATGCGCCACATCTTGGAAAAGATCCGTGAAAGGAAAATCGACACACATCATCCATTCGTCGATTTTAAAGCCACCTTTGACAGTCTGAGCTTGGTATTCCCACAAAGCTAATATGGCTATGTAAGTAGACTTTGAGCAACACTAAAAGGACTTTGAAGCGTAATCCCAGGGACAATGACAGTTCGAGAGAAGGGTTTTGCGGAAGATTTACTTTGCACATTAGCTACGACGAATACCGGAGTCGATGGAACGATCATCTGTACGAGATATACGACGACATTGACATAATACAGCGAATTAAGAGAAGGCGGCTAACGGCTACGCTGGCTAGGTCATGCCGTCCGAATGTATGAAAACACTTCAGTTCTCAAAGCCTTCAACGCATTACTCGCCGGGGGAAACAGATGAAGAGGAAGACATCCACTCCGTTGGAAAGACTAGGTGGAGAAGGCTACACTTGGAATATCCAATTGGCTTAACATAGTGAAAAGAAGGAGCGACTGGAGCGCTGTCGTTAACTCGACTGTCCACGCTAGTAAACGAGAAGAAGTCTCTCAGTTTTTGAGACATCGATCTGAAATTCAGCACACCTTCTTTTCTCCGCAAGTGGCTACTCATTTGTTGGAACCGCCGATATCGGACCACTTTAGTATATAGCTGTCGTACAAACTGAACGATCGTAATCAAGGGCTTCTATGGAAAACTTTTTCATTTAAAGAGATATCTTCACGAAGTTTGGCATGGGTTATTGCCTTAAGCATTGGTGCCACTTCTGAAGAAATTGTTCAGATCGGATCACTATAGCATATAGCTGCCATACAAATTAAACCATCGGAGTCAAGGGCTTGTATGGAAAATTTCGTTAGTTGGAGGGGTCTTTTCACCAAATTTGGCATGTGTGGCACTGTCCATAGCAATGGTGTAATATCCAGCGAAATTGGTCAGATCGGATCACTATAGTATATAGCTGCCATACAAACCGGGCTCTAATATGGACTATTTTGTATTGATGAAGGATTATACTCGTAGTTTGGCTGACTCGAAGAAAATGTTTCTTCTCATTTTTTTCAACTTATTCACAACAAACTAAATGAATATTAAAAGACAGCAACAAAAATATTTCTTTAAAATAAATATGTATAAAAAAAACTGAAAACTCCACTAATTAAAAATTTGGAATTTATTAAAAAAATTTAACAAATTTTAAAAACAAAAAGTACAAGTATAAGAAATACTTTTTTAAATACCTTAAAAGAACAACAAAAACAAAAAACACCACACTAATTATGCGATTAAAGTAAGCGAGTGCATGCTTGGCTTAATTTGTTTAAACTTTAACAACAACGTCCTTGACTAAACACATACAAACATATGTACGTGTGTGTATGTCGGTGCATTCTTGCAATTACGGTATTCGCAAATAACCGTTGCCAAAGCAGCAGCGCACTTCACTCGCCGATTTAGAGCGTTTAATTGTGGCATTCTCGCCCGGCCCTGAGTCGGTCACTTCATTTGCATATTATTCGAACGCGCGCGCTCAACCGGATTAACTAAGATTTTGATTAAAACACACACACACACACATGCACATATACACATGTATTGCCATATATGCTAAGTTGTGTGTGTGTCTGCATAAAATATTATTATTATTGTTATGATTAAATATATTGAACGTTATAGTAATATGCTTTACTTTGTTGCAGGCAATTGTTGTTGTTGTTGTAGCCTTTTGCACTGCACTGCAGCGCTGGCAAGGGAGTGCGCAAATTGCTGCATAATTTAAAAAGTCACATTGCAGCGCTGGGTTGGGCAGCGCATGCGCATGCGCCGTAAACGGTCACAAATAATTAAAAACCAAAATAAATATGTATGTATGTATGAATATGTGTGTGTTGCAAGCAAAGGCCGTGTAGCGCTTAATTTATGCAGCACAAGAATTATTTTCGATTTTTTGTTGGCACTGCAAAAACAAGAACAAACAGCGTGACCATTCTAAAATTGCTGTGATATTATTACACACACACACACAGGCAAACACAAACACTGATAAATATGTATAAATATTTATATACATACAAATGCATGCTGCTTGTGCTGCAGCGCCGATTAAAATGTCTAAATTAATCAAGCAACAAAATCCGAAATCGCTTTAGCTTGGGTGTTATTACTCCGCGGCGCGATATTGATCGAGATAAGGCATTTAGCAGCAATAAGTGATTTATGCAGCCAGCATGCGAATGCATATATCTATACATATAGTATATGTATAAGTGTGTGTGTCACCGCTCATATGCTAATGCGTTGCTTATTTAAGCGCATTAAACTGTTGGATGATTAACCGCTTGTCCGCCGCAAATTGACAAGTTTTGCTAAATTTATGCCTTATTATCAAACACAACTATAATTTGTCAAAGCTCAATAAATTTAGATGGCATCGATAAGACAAATTGATTGTTGCCTATTCGGATAGTACAGGGTAGGCCATTTAAAGTTGACCCATTTGTTTCTAAAAAAAAAGAACAAAAGAAAACAATGTTTTTTGTTCATTTCAAAAATAATTTATTTTGGTTCAAGGGGATTTGTTTCAGCTAATATTTAAAAATTAGATCGCGTAAATGGGCACCTTTAGCTTTGACAGCTAAATGCACTCTTTTTTCGACATTTTCCATGACTTTGGCCAATGTTTCGGATGATATGGCGGCTGTTTCACGTCGAATGTTGGCTTTCAGTTGAGCTAAGGTCTTTGGCTTATTAGCGTATACCTTGGATTTCAAATAACCCCACAAATAAAAGTCTGGTGGCGTCAAATCTGGTGATCTCGGTGGCCAGTCAACATCACCATTTTTCGATATCAATCGCCCGGGGAAAAATGGTCGCAATAAATTGATTGTTGGTCGAGCTGTATGGCATGTAGCCCCGTCCTGTTGAAACCAGAAGTTATCCATGTCATTTTCGCGAATAATGGGTATCACAAAATCCGTTATCATGGCTCGATAACGCTCACCATTGACTGTTGTCGTGGCTCCATCATCGTCTTCGAAAAAATACGGTCCGATGATCATATTCGCGCAAACACCGCACCAAACTGTTACTTTTTGGTCGTAAAGAGGCTGTTCTTCAATTAACTGAGGATTTTCGGTGGCATAAAATCGGCAATTTTGCTTGTTTACGCCTCCATTCAACGAGAAATGTGCCTCGTCTGACATGATGAGTTTTCGCCAAAAGTCAAGTTCGTTTTCAGCCATTTCGATGGCCCATTTGCCAAAATTAGGGCGTCGCGGATAATCAGCTGGGTTTAGTTTTTGTGCCATTTGAATTTTATATGGAAACATCTTCAAATCTTTATGAATTATGCGTCGGAGAGTGGTGCGAGAGATGTCTAATTCCTGAGAGCGGCGATAACTCGATGTCGATGGAGTCTCCTCAATACTGGCTCGTACAGCTTCGATATTTTCATCAGAACGTCTTGTGCGTTGTCTGGATGCATGACTGGCATTACTGAGATTACCGGTGTTCACAAATTTTGCGTATAAAGACTTAATTGTGTTCTTAACTGGAGCACTTTTCACTTTATTTTTTTTGCGAAACGCACGTTAACACAATTGAAAAGTTATTTTGAATATAAAGCTGAACAATTTCAGCGCGTTCTTTTGGAGTGTACTGTTCCATGGTATAAATTGTCTTCGAATGACGCTTCTAACGCGGTATGACATTAGCCGATTTGTCAGCGCTGTTAAAAGTTACAGCGTTGCCAGATGGGTCAACTTTAAATGGCCTACCCTGTACTACTATGGGCAACAATAGTAAGACTTTGACGTGGTTTTTTCGGCTTCGACTCACCTTTGACATGACATTCGCCCGAGTAATGATCTGTTTCCAAGTCGCAAGCATAGATGCAAGACTCCTCGCCAATAATACGAGGGCTGCTATATATATTTCTGGCCTAATAATGAAAATAGGCATATTTATCAACGAAAATGTTTTTTTTTTCGTTGGATTTGGCTCGTCTTGGAAGACCCACACGGTCGATTACTGTTTTGTTTCGGGCTCATACGCATAGATCCATGATTCGTCACCTGTGACGATCTTATAAACGTCTTTTGAAGCACCGCGATCGTATTTTTTCAGCATTTCTTTACACCAATCCACACGAGCCTTTTTTTGAGCGATTGTCAAATTGGCCGGGATCCAACGAGAACAAACCTTTTTTACGGCCAGGTGTTCATGCAATATCGAATGCATGCTGGTGGGAGAAATGCATAGGCATGCCTCTATCTGAAGGTATGTTACATGACGGTCTTGCATTATCAGTTCACGTACGGCATCGATGTTTTCTGGCACAACGGCTGTTTTTGGACGACCTTCACGGAATTCGCCTTTGAGCGAGCGTCGGCCACGATTGAATTCGTTGTACCAGTTTTTCACAGTGCTATAG
This sequence comes from Bactrocera dorsalis, assembly GCF_023373825.1. Taxonomy (NCBI): domain Eukaryota; kingdom Metazoa; phylum Arthropoda; class Insecta; order Diptera; family Tephritidae; genus Bactrocera; species Bactrocera dorsalis. Next base: position 67,091,721 of record NC_064305.1, read on the forward strand.
GATGGTGCTTCATAGCCATACAAAGATTTTAGTTCATCGATGCACTCTTGTCGTGATAATCCACGTCGAAAGTTGTGAAAAATAATCGCACGAAAATGTTAAGAAAAGTTAATTCCATTTTTTGGCCGAGATGATTTTTTTAATTTCCTGTAAATAAAACAATTCACGATAAAATGACAAAACGTTCTGAGTGATGTTATGCTAAAATATGTCAAATTTTCCAATGGAAATGTCAGATTGCACCTGGCAACACTTAGTGTTGCCTAGTCCAGAAAACCTATGTAATACGTTTCATGACATCCTGGTAGTCTAAAAACATTGTTTCAGAGACTTTAACGCGACGTTGTTTTTCGAAAAAAATTTTATAATTTTGGAACCAACCTTTTTTCACTTTCCTTAGGCCCAAATGATCTTTCAAAATGATTTTTACTGCTCTTGCGGGTATTCCAACAATGCCAGTAAAATGCCTCACTGTTAATCGTCAATTCTCAAGTATTAGTTCCTTTATTTTTATGTTGAGCTCCGTCCTGGACGAGGTTCGTCGACAACGCATTCCCGACCCTCTTTAAATAATATTTCTTCTTTATTGGCGTAGACACCGCGATATAGGAGTTAACAACAGCGTGCCAGTCGTTTCTTCCTTTCGCTATTTGGGTCGGCTCATCAGATAGTGTCATTTTCCATGCTTCCGCACCATGTGGTAGGAGGGGAATCATAAGGAACTTGTAGAGTTTGGTTTTTAATCGCCGAGAGAAGACTTTACTTTTGAATTGCCTAATCAGTTCAAAGTAGCACCTGTTGGCAGGCTGAGAGGTTCTTTCCGATCTTGCGGCATAAAGGCAGTTCCGTTACGTGTTGTCGAAGCAGGCTTTAAAATCGACGAAGAGATGGTGTGTATCGATCTTCTTTTCCAGATCTAAAAACACACTAATAGGATCACATAAGTTTGGTGGATTTCGAGTTTCGCACACTACACCTGATAAGACTTTATATGCGATATTAAAAAACTTATCCCACAGTGATTGGCGAAGATTGTGGGGTTCTCCTTTTTATGGATTTGGCCGAGCAAACTTAGGTTTAAATCGTCACGCATGCTTTCATCCAAACATATCTAGCAAAGAATTGTCAGCTCTTCGCTGCCGTATGTGAATAGCTCAGCCACTTTGGGTTCTACAAAAGTGTGCTCCGGTCTTCATACCTTCTATTAGTCGCCGCAATTTTTAGTAGAATTTTCGAAAATTATCACTGTCCGCCAGCTTCTCAAGCTCTTCATGTACACGCATTTCGCTCTCTCTCTCTTTGTTTGCCTACAAATGCGCCTCCATTCCCTCTTCAATTCTGGGTTGCTATCCCATCCCGCACAGGTTGTAACGTTGCGGGGTGGGCAGTTTGTTTTCTCTCCACTTCGACACGGCACTCCACATAATACCACCTGTTCCTTTGCCTTTTCAGAAAACCAATGGTTTGGCTTCTAGCTGCACGTAAGGAGCTGGAAATGCCGGCCCACAGTTCTCTTAAACCAAGTTGCTACTGAGTCCTCTCAAAGGGGAAGAGTACAAGTCGAGTAGAAGATCTTTCGGCTGTCTGTTGTGATTGCAGCTGCTCTACGTCGAACTTTATTTGTATTTGTTGACGTGAGTATCTTTGCTGCAACAAGAAAATCAATGTGAATCAATGTGAGGACCTCGGACTTAAAACACTGGAGACGTGTCTCCCGTCTATCACAGCCTGATCGATCTTCTTGGAGGCTTTTCCTGAGACAGCCAGGTAGCTTGATGAATTTTCTTGTGGTGAAATCAAGTACTACGGATAACCATATTTCGTGACACGGCAAAATCGATGAGCCTCAACCCATTTGGGGATGTTTCATCATAGATACTGAATTTACTGACCTTTGTATCAAAGATACCTACTTTGCCCACCCTATCTTTAAAGTCGCCAAGCACGATTTTGACATCATAGTGGTGCAGCTCTCATAGATGCGCTCCAAATGCTCATAGAAAACATCTTTGTTCACATCGTCCTTCTCTTCCGTCGGGGCGTGGGCGCAAATCAACGATATATTGTGGAATTTCGCTTTGATGCGAATTGTGGCTGGACGTTCATCCACCGGGATGAATGTCAGGGCCCGGCGATGGAGTCTCTCTTCCACTACGAATCCCACACCGAATTTGCGCTCATTTATATGGCGACTTTAGTAAATGCTATAAGAACCTACTAGTCTCAGTCACTGTTCCGTCAATCGTACTTTATGGACGGCGGTGATGTCAGCTTCTATTTTTACGAGGACATCAACCAACTGGGCAGCGGCACCTTCCCAATTAAGGGACCCCTTCCGAGGCTATTGTTTGGTTTTCATTGGTAGGGTTTTTTACGTGACGGATTCCAAACTCACCGCGCAACGCCGGGGAGGGATATTTAGGGATACACTATTAAGCTTTGTAAATTCTCTACATTAGCAGGTAAATATCAGAATAATTTTTCCAAAACTAAACAACATTAAATGAATATTTGACTCCATTCATAAATTTTTACTTTGTAAATGTTTTTTCTTTTCAATTCGTTCTGAACTTTCAAATTTCAATTTCAGCTAACAAAAATGAATTTTATGAAAATTAGTAGCAAAGTTTCAAATTTTTTGTATACATATTTTTCCGTTATTCCAAAACTTTCAATTAAAAAATCCGCTATGACTGGAAGTAAGAGCGATGAGGCAAACTCGCATGCTGGCGACAGTTCGGACAACCCAAAATCCAAGGCCACCAATCCGTTCTTCATCTTCCTGCATGAGTTTCGGCAGAATCTTATGAAACGCGGCGCCTACAAGCACATGACAGCGAAGGAGATCGCCTGTGCGGCCGGCGAGCGCTGGCGTCAGATGTCGTCCGACGAAAAGCTCAACTATGTGGTGTGGGCGCGCAAGAATCAGCAACAATTGGATCCGCGTTTGCGCGTGTCACCGGGAAAGACAGGGCAGCGCGAAGTGCATAACAACAGAAGTGAGAGCAAGAGCGTGCGGCGCCGCGGATCTCGACAGAAAAAGGTCACTATGCAGAAACGTCGACCGAGTTATATTAAGTGATGTGGTGATTTGTCGTTAAACATGTGGTTGGAGCGAGGGTAGCCTTACAAATTTGGTCGCTGGTGAAAATTTCCATGTGGAACAGATTATTTTGTTGGCATTTCGTATATTTTCTAATTAATATCTTTGTATTCTCTTATGGTTGTGACAGTAAAGGTATTTTATAATCGATATTTAATGGGTTTCTCTTTTAAATGTGGGGATGAGCCAATCACTATAGTGAAGTTTGAGCATTTTGTTTCAAAGAGCACAAAAATTCTCGAGAAGACGAATATTTTAGCGGATCAACTAATCTTCTAAACTTACAACGCTATAAAATACTTCATAGTCCTTTCTGTAAATGTTAGATGTGCGGACACGATAAAAGAGTTCAGTTCCACTTCCTGCACCAATATCAGCAAATTTTCGTCATTCTCTCGAGAGAATTTGTAACTTATTTCTGTAGATTCTGTTTGCGTTGTCGGGAAGTTGAAAAAAAAACTAGACCCTGAAATCTAGATATATTTATCTAGAGTGCGGAAATTCTGGAATTGAATTCCTATTAAGATATGCCTCGACCATTTTTAATTTTAACTTTTTTGGATCAAAACTACGTACAATTTTCATATACTGTGTACATACATATATATTTTTTAAGCTTATGAGACTTAAACTTTAAGCTACAGTACTGAAATTTTGTAAGCATGTTTATTTTCAAAAATGATTAGACGAGTTTTAAAATGAACAAATTTTAATGCACAGTGCAGAGAGCAAGAGCTGATTTTTCCAGGTGGCAGATGTGTAAAAATATTGGGACAGCGCTAAAATTTGGTAGACATGTTTCTTTACATAAATGGTTCGATGGGTTTTGGAAAGAGTAACTTGGGTTTATAAGTTGAATATTATAAATATTTAGCCAGGGATCTGAAATTTAATATCTATATTTCTATTCTTATTTGTCTCGAGGAGTTTCAAAATGAGTGATATCGGATAGAAATTAAGCCCACCTTCCATATAATATTTTACTATCTTATATGATTCATGAGTCGTAATAACAATCTATAGGGCTGACACTAAGTTCACATAATCCTTTCCGCAAATGCTTCGACCAATTTCAAGGAAAAGTGAATCGGATGAGTTCTACGAGGCACTTCTATGTACAAGTTAATGTGTTTGTGGACTTAGTTTATTTCTAAGTTAAGTTACACCACCGAAACGCGGTATATTTGCATCTTTCCACAAACGCCTCGATAAATTTCAAAATGAGGCGTGTAGGTATATAGTAAAGAATAAATCGACATCCCATACAACAGTTTTTATAGGCTTAATATGTCTCATCATTGAGTTACACCGCTGAAAGTTGGTATATTTGCTTCTGCCCACAAATGCTTCGACCAATTTCAAGGAAAGCTGAATGAGATTAATTTTATAGGCAACTACCATGTTTAAGCTTATGTGTTTGTGGACTCAGTTTATTTCTAAATTAAGTTACACCACCGAAACGCGGTATATTTACTTATTTTCACGAATGTCTCGACAAATTTCAAAATAAGCGGTGTAGATTAAAAATTGCATCAATCTCGCTTATACCAGTTTTTTGGACTTAGTATGTTTTAAACTTAAGTTTCATCTATGAAACTCCGTTTATCGGCTTCTTTCCACAAACGCCTCGACAAATTTCAAAATAATCAGTATAATGTAAAAACTGTTTCATCCTACATTATAACAGTTTTTTGGACTTAGCATGTTTCAAAATTAAGCTACTTTGCTGAAATTTGGTATGTAGACCTATTGGCCCAAATGTCTCGACAAATTTCGATATGAACAACATCGCATAAAAACTAAGTGCAGCTACCATATAACGGTTTACTATATTAAGTAAGTAGGAGGTTTTAAAATTAAGCTACATTTCTGAAATTCGGTATATCTGCTTATTTTCATGAATGGCTCGAGCAATTTTCAAAAGATCAGCAACGGAAGGAAAATAATGCCAACTCCGATATAACGGTTTGTGTACTGGGTTCTTTGTTTATAAAACGAAGGTGTTGAAATTTGTTATATAAGCTTTTACTTACAAATGACTCGACAAGTTACGAAATGAGCCGCACTAGTTGCCTAATAACACACATAACGGTATATATGTATATATCGTAAATTATCTGTTTACAGTATTTAGACTCAGAAGTAATTATTGTTATTAGTTATAATTATTTGTTTAGCCAACTCAAAACTGTTCATTAGTCACTTAAAAATTCCGAGAAGCGTCAAAAGTTTCGCGCAAATAAATATTTTCGGGAAATTAGCTACAACAACAACTTAAGGAAAACCCCAACGAAAAGAGTATTTACGAGCGCTGTGAATGTCGGCGCTTTGTTGCTTAATTGCAAATGAAATTTATCATTAAGACGAGGTACACCAATGGCCAGAAACCGAAAATATAAATTACACAATAACAACAACAACACCGACTAGCTCGAGACAACAATACCTTCAATCTTAAATCTCATTAAGTTGGCAGAATATTTTCGATTTCGATACATGAAAAATTTTAATACCGAAAAATTCCTACAATTAAACCGTGACTTTAATGCATGTTTACAGCTTGAAAACAACAACAACAACATAGTTAAGTCGAAAAGCAGCAAATACATGCAAACATTTGCCAATAAGCTGCCGAAGCATTGCATATGTATGTGTATGAATGGGAGTGTATGTGTGTGTATATGGCCACGAAACGTATGCGGCCAACAATAACAAAAGCAACAGCAACAACAACAACAACAGTATATTGCTGGAAATACGGCAAAAAATAGATTTACAAAACCGAAACATCATCAGCAACTACAACAACAAAACATTAAAAAAAATCTATACAACAACAAAAACAAAAACAACAACGCCACAACAACCACACGGCGTGCCAACAAAAAAGACCTTGCTTTCGATTTCATTCCATAAAACGCTCAATCGCCATATTATAGCCGTGTTGTGGACTGGTAAGCAAAGAAGACGTAAAAAGGCAAAGTGGACAAAGACGCAGAAGCAGAAGTGGAAGAAGAGAAGGTGGCTAGAAGGCGAAGTAAAAGAAGTACACACAGCAACAATGGCAAAGCAGCTAAACAAGACTAAATTGGTAATAATAATAAATTAATGTTAATACAAATACAATAACAACAAACACATGGCATGGCTTTAAATACAACAACACATGAGTGAGTGTTTGCAGTTAAAACGGCTTGTTGTGGGGAGGGTCACAAGTGGGCGCATGCGCAGAAGTCCTGCTTGCACTTGAGACATACAAACATATGTATGTAAAATAACAACAACAACAATAACAAAGCAAGAAAAAAATAATAATAACAACAATAATAATACTACCATTAATAACAACAACGGCAATAAGAACGACAAAAAAATAATGAAATAATTATAATTATAACAACAACCACAACACCAAAAACAACAACAATAAAATATAAAATAATGGCAAAAATAATGACAAAAATAATATTGTTATAACAAGAACAACAATAATACTAGCAATAACAAAAAAGCAAAAACTACAACAAAAAATAATAACAAAAATAATAAAATATTAACAACAAAAAAGATAATACTAATACCAACAACAATAATTACAAAAATTAAGAACAATAAAAACAACAACAAAAGTTTAAAATAATAATAACAGCAATAATAATATTATTATTATAACAAGAACAACAATAATACTAGCAATAAAAACAAATTAACAACAACAAAACGTAACAACAATAAAACAACAACAAAAGTAATAAAATATAAACAACAATAATATTATTATTATTGCTATAACAACAACAGTAAATACAAGTCATAACAAAACACCAACAGCAACAACAACAATAATACTAACAGCAACAACAACAATAATACTAGCAACAAAAGCAATATTACTTATGTATGTATAATACCAGCAACCAAAGCACCGCAAAACGCTAATAAAACCAACAACTATCGAAATAACAACAACAACAACCGAAGCAGCAACAACAACAAACTAAACGAGAGGTGCTTCGAAGGCAATACATTTAAAGTCGTAAATAAAATCAGTTTTTAACTCACTCATTTACATGGATGTATGTGTGTGGTTGTCTGATCGAGCTTATGCGCGTGTGTGTGTGGCTTAGAAGTGAACAGAAGTGGAACAGAAATAGAAAACTGGCTTCAGTCTTGTATCTAACGGATATCATCTACCATAAGCTAAATACGAAAACGTACACATATACCAGAACCTACTTATGTACACATTTCCATACACACATACATACATATGTAAGTATATGTATATGTTTATGCACATACATCGTTTGTCGGTAAGTGTGCTTGCTTGCTAACGAATCAGCGACTCTAGAGCAGTCAAACGCTGCAAACTGGCCAACACATCAGCTGGAGGAACAACGCGACGCACAGGCAGACCACAACTCGACAGACAAACGGTCGGACGAATGGACAGTAAGCGGCGCGGAGATAAGAAGACAGCGAGCCAAGCGTTGGTTCGACGCAATGCAATTGCGCAGACCAAAGCGAAGTGATATACAATACATATATGTATATGTATGTATGTTTGTATATACTATGTACATACATATGTATATTAGCAAAAGCTTTACGCTGCGCAGACACTTGTGAGCCACTTCTGAAAGGTGCTCGCTGGCTGTCGATAAACAAGTCCATTAATGCGAAAGACTACATAGATTAATAGCAACAACAATCACAACAACGAGCAATATTTCAAAAAAAAGAAGCAAATAACAGCAACAACAAGAACAATGCAAGCAAACCATTAAAAATGGAATTTACGTTCAATCGCCGAGCAAACACACAGATACATGTGTACATACATGCAAATCTATACAAACATATATATATATATATATAGATATATGTACATATGTATATACATACATACATATTCTTGAAACCGGCATTCCGTTGCGCGGGGTTCTATTTCTAAACTCGCCCGAGCTCCAGTTGTAGGTTGGCCGAATCGCCTTTCGTTCACGCATTGCTTATGCTAAACATTCTGCATACTTAGCTCTTGTTGTTGCTATTATTGTTTGTTTTGGTTTTTTTTTTTTAACTGAGCACTTCATGTGCGCATGCGCACTTGCTTTTTTATACGTTTGCCTTTTGGCTGCAAATAAAATTTGCGAAATATTTTTTAAATCAAAAATTAAGCGCTTGTGTGTGTGTTTTTTTTGCCCAAAAAAAATTTAAAATTTTTTGTCTCTTTATATATTTATTCTATGTAGACTAAAGCGTCAATATTTTTAATTTGAATATTTTTTTAGTTATTGCTCTAAATACTTTCGGTTTCTGCGCTTAATGGTTGGGTGCTAAGCGGATTGCTTGCGTATTCTGACATATTCTATTTGTTGATTAATTAATTTTTCAAGCTTTTTTAGTTTCACTTTCATTGTGTGGAATATTTTCAATGGTTAATCCTATTATTCTAACATTTTAATGACCAGTTTATATTTTTCCGATATATTGCATGTTGTTACGCTGTGTGTCGTTTCTTTTTCAGATTATGTTTTGATTATTAGGGTAAAATATTTTTTGGGAATTAGCTTCGAAGTTAAATACTTTGAAGAATAATGCATGGATTAAAAAACTTAGCCAGAAAGTACTGATGTTGATGAATCAGTTATTAAGTATAACACCGGTGGCTTCCAACATTATAAATGTGGGTGATCTTTTTAGAGATTCCCTAATGTTTTAAAGAAAAAAACGCAGGAACTTCAAATTTATTCGGGAATGTTTATAATCATTCTAAATAACATTCTTTCGCATTTAGTTTTTGTAGATTATCTCTTTCAAATGTTGGCCGTGGCTACGTCTCAGACGATCAATTCGTTGAGTCCATATTTCGATGACTCGTCCGAGCATTTCGACTGGTAACCGACGAATGACAAAAGTGATGTTTTGCTACAAGACCTGATTCGTAGCGGGATAGGCTTTAGACATTACATAGCCCCACAGAAAAAATCTAACGGTGTGATATCACACGATCTTGGTGGCTAATCGACTGGCCTAAAGCGTGAAATTATCAGCTCATCGAAGTGTTCTCTCAAAAAATCCACTGATGGATGCGATGTGTGGGAAGTGAGGCCGTATTGTTAAAACAAAATGTTGCAGAGATCTCTAGCTTCAATTTCAGTCCTCAAATAGTCGGTTATCATGGCGTGATAATGGTCGTCATTGATGGATACATTCTCACCCGCATCATTTTTGAAGAAATATGAACTGATGAGTCCACCGACCCGCAAACTACACCAAATCGTTGTTTTTTTGTGGATGAAATGCCAGCTGTTGAATCTCTTCAGGTTACTCTTCGTTCCAAATGCGGTAATTGTGCTTGTTTACATATCAGTGGAGCCAGAAAATGGCCTCATCACTGAACAGAACTTGACTCGAAAACGTCGGATCTTCTTGAACTTTTCAAGATCACAAAGAGCGAAGCGATGTCGCTTGAGAAGGTTGAGCGGCTTCAGTTTTTACAGAGGCGCAATGTTGTAAGATCTCAACGCGAAATGCGCCAAGTTGTTTCATACGTCAGCCCGAGCTCCTGCGAACGGCGCCGGATCGACTCTACGGTCTTTGTGTGTACACTCTCAGCTACGGCTGCTATACTTTATTCACTGCGTGCTATAACTGGTCTATTCGGTCGAATAGTATCCAATTATAAACGCTAGATGTTGTTGCGAATAATACGCTCAGTAAGCTGATTATGTTGATCATAATTTGAACGAAGTGCGTATATTTTCGTAATAAGTTGTTCAGGCATATGTCTTTTCATGATGAAATGTCAAACAGTACTGAACAAAAATAACCTGACAACTTGACGCAACTCATGCGTGAACTATCAAAAAAGGCTATTGAGAAAAGCACATCTACTTGGATCCCCCCTTATTACCAGAATTAAAACCCCCCTGAATTTTACAAAGAAACCTCACACACATCGATTTTTGGAAAGTCTGTACATTGGGTAAATAGGGACTAGGGAAACTATTGCCCTAATTTCGTCCATTTTAGGCAAGAGGAAGCATTATTATTAGAAATAGATTGTTATTGAATTTTCTTAATACATACATACATATGTATTTCTTACATATTCACTGATAGATGGGGTATAAAATGAATGGAACGAGTATACTTATTTTAGGCATATGAAGACTGAGGGAAGTATTGATTCGATTTTATCAATGCTTGGCCCAGAGGTACGCTGTCATCACAAAAGTATAGTAATTTTCCCTAAATTTCAAAACAAGACCACACACATTGACCAATATATTCCGTACAAAATTTTCGCCGGATATATGTACATACATATGTATATTACACTGATAAAAAGTTTCTTCGTCACAATCAAAGAAAATAGTTTCATTTCCGTTCTAAATACATTTATTGTTAAGAACAAAGTACAAGAAATTATTTTTAATTTATGTTTTATTTATAAAACAAGTTTGTGGAAAATTACAATAGATAGCACATAGTAACTATGTTCGGTATGTGAAGGTGTTGCATATGATGTATAGAGTGGCCATTGCGCAATAACTCAAGCAAATAGTTTCCGCTAATTATTGTAAATCAATTATTGAAATTAATTACAAAATATTGTTGGCAATAAATAATCGTATGCAAAATTTCAATATAACATATAGTTAATAAAGGAATTCATACTTAAATGCATACTTATTAACTTGCATATACATATATATATATATTTGTGTAAATATGACTGCAATAGTTTATTATATTTGTAAAAATATATAATTTTTATTCATTTTACAAATGTTTTGTAGAAACAAATTGCAATTATCTGCATTTTGCACTTACCTTTGGTTTACATACATATGTATATAACATATATAGTTATATATCAACATACACATGCAGATATACATAGTAACACCTTCAGCACGATTTTGAAATATAAATCGTGAAATTAAAGCCATGAGTGCCATTAAATAATTTTAAAATTACTTTCGGTTCTACCGTGATTGACATTCTGACTGACAGCTCTGATTGCGTCAGGTTTCGACTCACTCAACGGTCAATGAGTGATATGGAAATGTCAAATTTTCCGCTATGTGATGGCTTAATAGTTTAAATTTCGTATAAATTTATAACACACTTACATAATTTAGATACTTGTTTACTGTTTTGGCTAAAAGTTACAAAAAAGAGACCAAAGCAAATAATATTCCGAAAGTTGTAAGTCTGAAGAACATGGCTTTTGGCGAGTCATCAAGCTTGTATGAGGTATCACATTATCCTGATAGAGAGTACATTTTTTCTATTGATCATTTCTGTGTTTGAGCGCATCACTCAATTTGTCCTGCTGATCACAATATTGTTCAGAATTATTAGTGGCATAGTCGGAAAAAAAATTAAAATAAACCCGCTTTGAAATCCCACCAAATAGACAACTTGTCCTTTTTTTTGATTCTCAGAATCTCGGTCGGTTGTTTTAGGCTGAACCAGCCATTTTAAATCATGATCTCTTACGTTTTACATTCTTGTTAACCCACTTTTCATCGTAACAATGCGCTTTAAAAATGATTCGCTTCTTTGACGTTTGAAAAGCAAATTCCGTTCCTTTCGTTCACTCTTTCTTTTGAAATTTCGCTCTGTAAACGCATGTGGAACGTATACATCAATCTACGAAATTATTCCATTACTTTTCATGTGCTTGAGAATGGTCGCGTTCGACAAAATTAATCTGTCAGCAATCACTCGAGTTCTTATACGACGATTTGCATCGACCAACGACTTTATTTTAGCCACATCGGCTTCTGCAGACCATTCTTCCAGAACGTGATGCTTGCTTAAGATCGAAATTGCCGGTACGAAATGTGCCATCCAATTTTGACATTAATTCAATCTCAGTTGAGCATATGACAAGCAGTAGAGGAGGAATTGAAACCTTCCTTCATACAGCTTTTGCAAAGAGCTTCCAATTAGATGAAGTTGGGGAAAGGTTGTCCTCCCCAGCAAGCTCATCGGCTTTGCAGATTCCGGCGTTTTCGTTGTGACACTTAACAAGGCTTCTTAGTAAAAAAAAATATTTCCCTTCGAAAATAGAAAATCGGTATATTTCGCTGTTTTATTATCAAGAGTGTGAAATGAACTTCAAGGAAGGAAAAAATTATGAGATATATACGAAGAAAATGTGTTGACCAAATCGTCAGACGCATCTCTGCCGAACCTATCGAAGTGCTTGAGTTTCATTGATATTAACCGCCTTTGTATATTAGCTCAGCATTTTCTTTGCGAGCATTGTGAGATCAACACTCTATATTTATGTATATACATAGATATTTATATGATGAACACAGCGGCGGTCCATAATAGTCGGTCTAACTCTTGTTTTCAGTAGTGAAATTACAAAACCATTTACAAATTATAGAAAAAATTAGTGTAAGACAAGCCGACTATTAGAGAGAACATCTGTTGATCGATACACTTGTACATATAAGGCAGCTTGATTTGTGAGAGCCAAGTGAGAGCTCTAGCATTACTTTTTAAACTTGTATTATTATATGGTATTTACTCATATATATTTGTATGGTACGAGTATATATTTACATGATATATACAATGTGTGTTATATAGTATATATATTTTATGAGCTAAAATAAATTGCGGCGCATCAACACCGCGCTGTTGAGTATGATTTATGGCCTGCTCTGCTCAGTTAGTCTGTTAATCGGTCATTCAGTCACTCAATTACTCACATAATTACTTTTACTTAAAAGCTTTCATATCGACAAACATGTATGAGATGGTTGCAGAGTTTAGTAGTAAACAAAAAATGAAAAGAAATGAAAATCTAAAAAAAGAAAATAAAAAAAATTAAGAAAAGTTAAAAAAAAATGAAGAAAAATTAAAAAAAAAATTAAGAAAAATTAAAAGAATGAAGAAAAATTAAAAAAAAATTAAGAAAAGTTAAAAACAAAATGAAGAAAAATTAAACAAGAAAATGAAGAAAAATTAAAAAAATGAAGAAAAATTAAAAAAAAATTAAGAAAAATTAAAAACAAAATGAAGAAAAATTAAACAAGAAAATTAAGAAAAATTTAAAAAAATTAAAAAATTAAGAAACAAATAGTAAAAAAAATTAAAAAAACATAAAAATATTAAAAAAAAATCGACAAAAATTTTAAAAATTAAAAAAAAAAGTTTAAAAAATTTAAAAACTAAGAAACAAATAATAAAAAAATTATAAAAAAATAAAAAACATTATAAAAAAATAAAAAAATGAAGAAAGATTAAAAAAAAAAACTTAAAATAAATGAAAAAATGTAAAAAAAATTAGACAAAATTTTTAAAAATTAATAAATTTAAAAAAATTAAGAAATAAATAAATACATTGTTATTTTTGTAATCTAATAGTCCTTAAATATGTAAGAAAAATTTTGACTTTCTCTTCATTCAGTATGTGCTGCCATATCCATTTGTCTATTCAAATAAACTTATAAAACCTATTATTTACATACTTTGGAAAAGCTTCTATATAGTCCTTATATAAAATCCTGGGTACCGCTAGGTGTCCCGAGAACTATTGAACTATTAACAAAAATTGAATTTATAGTCCATTTTCTTCGTACACGAGACATAAATTCACTGAGTGCTGGGAAAACAAAAGCCCGATAGATAACGCTGGCGTCGAAAGATTACCCATACTATTATTTATGGTTTAATAATCATATTTTTTGACTCACCTGCCCTTTTTTATTTACAAATGAAACTCAGTAGATCTTTGTTTTTGTAAGATTCGTTAGTTCAGAACGGAAGCTAGGCATGATCAAGGTTAAAGTTAAAATCTTCTGTACCGAACAAATGTAAAAGGTTTAAGCCTAAAATTTGTTGAAAGGAATGGAATTATAGGCATAACTTTGAATTTGTCTTCGATTTCGCAATGAAATTATATGACTCATATTTGTATAGATTATTTTAACCCTTTGTTGACAGTCTGTGTTGTTTTGACGTTAGAAGATTTCAATGTTTTAGAAAAACAACCGTTAAGACAATTTTAATGGGGGTCGCCACGGAAAAATTTGAAAGAAAAATTAAGCAGTTAGCCAGTCTATTTCATATACGTATATTCATATTTAATTTTTTATCGATTATTTTAACCCTTTATCGACGATTTGTTTGGGTCGTTTTGACCTGAGTTTGAAAAGTGTTGAAATATTTGGATTCTCATACTCCTTAGAAGGATAAAATGTTTTGGAAACATGTGCGGTAGACAATTTCAGGGGCAGTCTTTTCAGCTAAAAAAGTGTACCTTACCAAATAAGAGAGTTAGGCCAGTCCAGAGCCCTCAAAAACGGCCTAAGTTAACATTATATTTTGAGAGTAAGAAAAAAAAAAACAAATTTCGCTCTCAGGCTTTTAGAAGCCTATATTTGAAGGAATAGAAAATTTTATATTGATGTTCTCTCAGAAATTCTGTCTTCGGAATCAAGTTTTTCGAGAAAGACGATGATTTGGTGTGATATATGAAATAAAATAAAAAAATGTTATTTTGAGCTACTTAAGATGTGCTAGTCAAAAGTTCTAAACCAAAAAGAGTAATTGTCTTTTTAAAAATTCTACTCTGGCATAACCAGTTAAGTGTATCTAGTCAGTTATGCGTTAAAGTTATATTATAGTTATACATAGTCCGATGATCGCTCGATTTTTCACTTTTTTTAATCTACGCTGCGGTCCAGTTTTTGCGGTATCTGTTGTTTATATCCGGTATTTCTTCCAGCTAACTAGAAATGTTCGCGGCAAAATAAAAGTGACTCTCTAATAAATAACGGTACATAAAAGTATATTTTTATAAAAAAACCGCAAATGATTAGACATATAAATGTATAAATAAAGATATAGCCAGTATACATATAGATAATATATACTTTTATCACCGAATAACAACAAATACATCTGCGGTTGCCGCTTAGCAGTGAAACAACTGATTTTTTCCAACGACCTACTGAGTATACAAGCGATTGAGCATTCTAACCTAGCCAGCGAATGCACGAATTGATAAAAATGTGAATGAAAAAATGAAAAAAATAAAAATAAAAATAAAAAAATGTGGAAAAAAATAAAAATGAAAATAAAAATTAAAATGAAAAAAGTGAAAAAATTGCAAACCGCAAAAATTCTACAACATTGACTGGAATTGTATATTTTATTGGCAATATATTTATCGTTGTTGATGCTGTGACTGTCGCTTTTGCACGAGAGTCGCCCAAAACAGGTGGGGAGACCTACATACAGACATGCACACACATATAAAGGTACATGTAAGTACTCGTGCAACAGTCAGCGGGCAAAGGAAGGGGATAGTGTTGTTGTTATTGTTGGTGATTTACCGACTGACTCGCTTACAAGCATACCCGCTGTGAATGAGTGCAGCGGACACACGCTTACATACTAACACATCTACTTATGTATATATATACTAAGTATATAATGTATTTGTGTGTATATGTGCAGCCCTGTGCTGTTGCCTTGTATGTGTGTGTGTGTGTAATTGGGTATGAATGACTGTGTGACGTAATTTTGCATTCACCCGAATTTGTGCGCTTTCAATTTTGTTGTTGCTGTTGCAGTTGCTTGTTACTCGCGGCTATATTGTTGGTGTTGTTTTTAAGGTACGCTCTAAGTAGTTCAACATACATAAATGTGTGCATAACTTTTTACAACTATTTCTATCATTGTTGTTGTTGTTGTTGTGCTTTACAGCCACTATTGTACATGTTGTTGTTTTTTTACTTGTTGCTTTGGTCAATTTTCTTCATTTTATTTTAGTTTTGATTCTATAGGCACTTTTTACTTTGCGACTCTACTTTTTAATCTCTCTCTCTCTCTCTTTTAGAGTAAAGCAATATGTGAAGCAAAGTTTTGCCCAAAGAGCGTTCGAATATTGTTGAACCTTACGATGCGCAAGCTAATCGGAAAGTTCTCGATCTATAATGTTCGGCACTCGTTGCTTGTATTTATGGTGTAAATATGTTTTCTGTTTCTATAAACTCAAGTTTAGGATTACGTGTTCCATAAAACTTCTCTTACAAGTCTTCACATTGGTTTGTTTAGCTGCTGACTACAATTTTTTTATATCTTCAACAACGAATAGCTCAAAAAGGAGTTGCCCTTATATGTCTGAATTTGGTATCCCCGCAAGGCTGTATAAACTGACGTTGAGCGAGACCGAGAGCTCCGTCAGGATCGGGAAGGGCCTCTCCGAGCCGTTCGATATCAAACGACGTTTCAGACAAGGCGACTCCCTTCAATCTACTGCTGGAGAAAATATTTCTAGCTGCAGAGCTGAATAGAGAAGGTACAATATTCTACAAGAGTAAAGATTTGCTGGCGTACGTTAAAGACACCGATGTCATTGGCCGTTAGTTCTGCTTTCTTCAGAATGGACAAAGAAGCAAAGCAAATGGGTCAGATTGCGAACGAGGACAAGACGAAATATTTCCTGATATCAAACAAACAGTCGTCGCACTCGGCACTGTTGACAGTCTTTCAGTAATTCGTCTATTTAGGAACTAGAGGAAGACCTCCACTCCGTCGGAAAGGAAAGGCAAGAAAAAAGAAGATATGTATACAGATTTTTATATAAATGATCAGCTTGACGACGTTTAAGAAATATCAATCTGAAATTTTGCACACTGCTTTGGAGCTCAGCCTTTTTCGGGTTAGTGACTAATCACTCCCGTAGTAGCCTGGTAAGCTCGCTATTACAAGTACTTCAGTCTCAATAACTGATGAACGGGAACGGGTAGACTCTGGATAAGCTTCGTTGACTTCTTGTGGTACTACTGTAGTGTTGGATCTAAAATCTGCTCGGCAAGCGTTTTTCAATTACCAGCAGCAGCTGTGCTTACGAAAGATCCTGCTGGCACAGGGTGAATCATAAGTAGTCTAAGGAACTCTTTGCTCACAGCAAATACCATATTTCAATGATTATAAGAGTTCTAACTAGACTATCGAACAGTGTCCAGGTGTTTATGCAGTAAGATTGAATATCTTATCGGATGACAGAAGCATCAGCTTTTTTGAAGAAGATAGAATTATCTCAACATTTCCTCCACGAATGTCTGGCTTTTGTCAGATCAAGGCAATACACCACGAAGCGCAAACTTTTAGACTTCCAGGTGGGATAGTGGAAGTAAAAATCTGTCGCTTTGATCGCCATTCACTTGGATGTGGGCAGAAAGGATTCTTTTATATATGGCTCATGCAGTCTTCTGGTCCTAAACTAAGTATCGTCTAGGCATCCAAAAAACATCAGTTTGTAGGCGAGATAAAGTGAGAAGGCTTAGATTCAAAAACTCTGAAGGCAGCTTCTAAACTTTAATATAGACGGGAATAGTGTAATACCTGTGTAGACCCCAGTACCTTTCTTCGCCACTCGAGGTACTAACCTAACCTAACTCACGGAGTAAAATATTTGTATAGCGTGTACATTTTTTGTCTTAAAAGTGCAATAAAATGAAGACCCCCCACAATTCGAAAACATCAAGTGTTTAAGCCGCGAGCAAAAAGACACAAATGTGTAGATTTCCCCGTTTTTCGAGTGCGCACGCATGTTGAAAAAGAAGCTAATTAAAAAATTCAAATTCAAGTGACTCGCTGAAGGAAGCACAACCAGAAAAAGATGGAGCAGAAGGAGGAAAGGAGAAATGAAGAAAAACAAAAGATTGGCGTGTGTTGGAAACAAAGCAAAAGCGCAACATATGGTTGCATTATGTGGCCGTTTAGGCCGATGGGGTGGGGGCCGCATTGTTCGTGCGGCCGTGCAACACGCGCTAATGCGTCAAGCGCATACACTTGCACGGGCCTGCCACAATGCAACAATGCAGTTGCAAGACAATACAATAAAATAGCATTGCTAACTTGCAATTTGCTGCGCATGCAATGACAACAACAAGAACAACAATACACAATAATAGTATGCAGTGAAGAAAGCCCCAACATCTTCTTCAGCCACTTGCCACTTGCTTCATGCCACTTGTGTTGTCGTCATCAGCTGCTGCTGTTGCTGCTTCTCGTTTCCACCGCTTCGTGCCACAACCGAAGTGTGTTGCAGTGTTGCTCTTGTTATAATAAAAAAAAACAAAACACCGCAACAACAACAAATTATAATAAAATAAATTGTAGAGTGCATTTTTTGTAATTTAATTTTATTGTTGTTGTTATTGCTGTCATGCCTTTTCTTTTGTTTCAATCAAGTGCTATTGCTGCGCCTCAATACAATGTTAAGCATTAAAACAACAACAAGTTTAGTATCTTAAAGCAAGTGAATACACGTAGTTGAGCGCACAGTGGGCCAAATCAGGTGATTTTAGTGTAACAAAAAAATATTTTTGTATATAAATAATATATTCAAATAAACATTAACGGAGTTGTTGTTGTTTTAACGGTTATCTAGTTCCCTTTAGGGTGGTAAGGTTCAAATAAATTGTCATCGAGGTCACCCGACGGTGGACCTAGGAAACGGGCTGATCAGAATACGAGTCATGCTGCCTATTTGTGCTCCTATGGACCGTTGGTGCAGATTGCACAGCCGATGAGGCTAAGGTCACAATAGTGCGTTGACAGAATGGGGTTACGGTGTGTCTTAAGGCCTGTGATGATTCCATCCGTTCCATATATTACACCGAACCGAGGTGAAGTTTAGATGGGCCTTTTAGCGCAGACGCAGCAGAAAATTTTCTCCGGGCTCGGGGTGGACTCAATGCCAGTACGAGTCAGGAGGATACGGAGCAATCCTGCTGCAAGGAGTTACTTCACTGATGACAAACTTTATCTAAAACCGTCCCGTCCCGTCTGTCCGATCCAAGGGGTTTGAACTCCGAAAAAACAGCTTTTGGCCGGATAAAATCTGAGTCAATTTCTGGTAACGTGGAACCGGCTGTCATGGGAACCTGGGCTTGATTTTCCTTACATCACCGCCATGCTGTGAGATTCTCGGTGTGGACTGTTTCGCAATATGGGGTTCCAAATTCCTGCCAGACATGAATACTGCACTCTCAAGTAGATACCCAAAATATCTGTCAAAGTTCTCTAATTATCTCGAATTTAACTTTCGGTTTTGTAAAATATTCACTATAGTCTTATTATACATTTTGTCGATGATCTAAGATGGTTTGTTGAACAAACTGACCTCTACCTCTTTTTGAACCCATTTTTCTCGGTAAATTTTAATCCAACCAAGAGACAGTATGGTTAGTGATGAAGCCTGTTCGAATATAAAATCCAGCGACATACATACTTTTCCTTGACCGTTTGTCTGTCAAAGGTACCTCGTAGTTCTCCTTTAATTTTAACAGAGTCTGTCTTATACTTTTAGTCGATGATCCAAATTAGTTTGGTGAAAAAACTGACTTCAACCTATTTCGGAGCCCTTTTTTATCTGAACTGATATATCTGCTCAGTTCTGAAACTCACCAAAACATTCATACTCTCTTTTCCATGGCTTTTATCATCAATTTCAGATATAATAACCATTTATGGTCGACCTGAAGGTCCAATGGTGCTTGAGTGATTTGAATTGAGTTTGTTGTGGGTTTTAGTATTCATTAATCTTCCTAGAAAATAAAGTTATAACACAACAACAAACTCTAATCAACAACTTCTTTAAAACCGTAGATGTTCATATACTTCTAAATGGTTAGCTTGGTCTAAAGTCACACTGGAAATCGTTAAACAGCCTAAGTTGCATTCAAAAAGTCACTGTTGGTGTTGTGTCAATGGCGATGACAGCGTCACATAGCAACTGGTGTGCACTGTTACGCTGTCATTGCATTTGTCGTGTACAATGCTCTCAATATGGCAGCTTCTAGAGCAGCGCCGAAACAGTGAGGCCGGGTAGACAGTGGCTAAGTAGCAGTAGCAGCGGCAGCCGCACCCCCAGCAACATGCTAGCAGCACAAGCCGTGCACCGGCGTTGAGGGGTTCTGCGTGCTTTCATATAAAATTCACAAAATCGTATTTAAATACGAACATATGGTTGTGTATAGGTCGATAGGCCTCTTTCTTAATTTCTATATACACACACATTTTGCTCTACTGTAGATGTGGCATTCTCGTGAGCTTTTCACAGCTCACAAGCGAACGTTGACAAGTTCAGGTTTCGCGTTCATTAATCAGACTGGCGTAGCACTCACGGGCTCTTACACTCAGCTGAGTATTACTAGGGCTCACTCACGTGCTCTTACACTCAATTGAGTATTATTGGCGCTCACTCATTTTCAACATGTGCACTCTTTCTGAGCTTTTCGAAAGTATGCTCTATTTGATTTTTGTAATTACATTGTCTGTGCGGAGCAATCGTAGAAAATGCGACGCTGAAATGCAAAAGTTTCACTCATTTTTGGCAAAATTTTCAACTCTAAGCTAATTGAGTGGGTTGTGAAACGAGTGGTTTCATTTGCTGGTATATTGCAGTAGCAAAGTAAGAATTTTGGTGGAATGTAAGAATAAAAAAATATATATTTTTTTTTAGTTGGGCATACATACATACATATGTGAGACTGATAAGGTCCGCAGTGTTATTAAAATAAGTTTCGTGTCACAACTCATCCTTTGATTAGGCGTTAATAGGATCCAATCGCATATATATCCTCAGTTTTTGAGATATCAACCCGAAATATTGCACACATCCTTCTCTTACCAAGCAGTTTCTCATTTGTCGGAAACGTCAATATCGGACAACTATAGCTTATAGCTGCCATACAAACTGACCGATCCAACGCAAGTTTTTGTATGGAAAGCTTCTATATTTGATGAGGTATCATCACGAAATTTAGCACAGATTAATATTGGAAATATTTCTACAATATTCGAAGAAATTGTTGAAATCGGACGACATTAGCATATAGCTACCATACAAACTGACCGAGCAAACTCAAGTCCTCATATGGAAAACTTTTTTATTTTTCAAGATATCGTCACGAAATTAGACATAAATTATTATCGGAAACATCGGCACAATATTCTAAGAAATTGTTCAGATCGGATGACTATAGCATACAGCTGCCATACAAACTGACGGATCGAAATCAAGATAAAGCCTTTCTGTTACCCTTTATACCATAAAAATGCCCTGTTGAGGGTATTATAACTTAGGTGGAGCCGAAGTTAATGTTTTTTCGGTTTTTTTCGTATGATTTCTATATGTTTATATTTCTATGTTACTTTAATATTAGAATTACTACTTATATTCTACAATTTTTTGCCTTAGTTCTCATTATACTCTTTTTCTTTTCAGGTATGTACATATGTATTTAAAAAACTTGAACCAAGAGTAAAACTCTGTAAGTAATTTTTGTTTTAAGCGGCATTACCATATAATAAATGTTAGAGCATTCGGGATATATATTGAATGCTATTCGGATACAATTTTTAAATTATTAAATTATTAAAAAATTTTTATCAATATTTTTTTATCAAAAATATTTTTATCATTATATTTATTAAAAGTATTTTTATCCAAAATTTTTTATTCAAATATTTTATCAATAATTTTGTATCACAAAAATTTTTTTTATCAAAAACTTTTCTCAATCAACTATAAAACTATATATTTTCTCAAAAAAACTTACCACCTCTACACAAAAAACACCGTTCACTCATTTTCCTTACGTACTCACTCAGACTCTATACACACACTTTAACACTCAAACAGCCACTCACTTTGCACTCACTTGAGCTTATTGTTATATTTCGCTCTCAGCCTGCTCTTTAGAGTGTGTGCATTCTAACAGGCGGCCAGTGCCACCTTCGCACCTAAGCGCAACGTCTCGACCCCCACTAAGCGCTCCTCCCTCTCACAAGCAAGTCATGGTGCCATTCACCAGCTGCTGTTGCTGCTGCTGTCGCTTGCACGCGAACGCCTGTTGTTACTCTTGTTTTCGTTGTAGTTTTTGCATGCATGCAACTTGTTTTTGTTTTCGTTTTTCACTTTTGTTGTTGTTGTAATCTTTTTATATGTGCAATTATCTCTGTTTCTTCCTTTTCGTGCGCCGCCGAACGCTCAGTGCCACTAGGTTAGTTAGTTAGTTGGGTGCACTCAATCTGCGCTACGTTTTCTGCACAGAGATAATAATGCTCGTTCACAACAAAATAACCAAATAAAAGTAGTATTAAATAGATTTGTTGTTTTTATTGTTGCTGTTTGTTGGTGATTTTCGTCGCAGCTGCTGGCGATAGGTTCGTGTGGTTTGGCGTTGCCGCGAACGCCATAGACACATAGTCATAGTCGTTTCGATACGAGTGCGACTGGTTGTTGTTGTTGTAATTGTTTTTGCGTATTTTTGCTGTTGTTTTTGGAAATTATTGTTGTTGTTGTCACATTTTACTGTTATTGTTGTTGTTGTTTCTTGTGTTTTTATTGTTGTTGTTTGAGTTTTGTTGCTGTTAGCTTTTTGATTTTTTGTTGTTGTTGTTGGTTTTGTGTTTTTTTTTGCTTTGGCTAGCTCAGCGTGCTCTGTCGTGGAGCTTCATTGTGCCGCAGTTTCATCGACCAGTTGTAGTCGTTCAGTAAATGTGACCGCGTCCAAAAGTGTCTCCAAAATAACGCTCCGCATTAATGTAACAAATGTTTCAATGTGTTATCTGCTATAATCCACATATGTTTTGAAATTTTACATAATAAAGTAAATCGAATATTTTCAAAAACGTTTTCAACGCATTTGTGGCAGTTCACGCGTAGCGCCGAAGAGAGTTCACGCAGCAAAAGCGTTGCCATCGTGTTGCAAAAAAAGTATGAACAATTTTTTTTTTTTTTACTGAAATATGTTAAAGAAATATAATACTTATAAATATTAATAAAAACTACCATAAAACACGTAGAGTTGCTTGAAATGAAATCGAAAAAGTAACGGTAAAAAAGGAAATTGTGTCAGCTGTGGCTTGCCGTGCATTGATTATTGCCAAAGCGAGCAACAGCGTACGCAAGCGAGCGTGAGAGAGAGATTGTGAGAGGAGAGGGGAGTAGGAAAAGGCGAGCGGTAGTACAGCCAGTAGAAGAAAAACAAGAAGCAACAGCGGAATTTGACCGTGGCTAATTGAAAGTGGCAAACTATTTGTTACATATAAATCACAAATTTGTGCTGAAAATGCATTACAACAACAACAACTGCTACTAAAACCACCTACACTCATTTCCTCCCTCCTCGACGCCAGTAGCTCACACTCTAAGCTAGCGCGTTAATTGCATTCGCTTTGGCGCTTGCAATATGTTGTTGTTGTTATTGTTGTTTTTGTATATTTATGCTATTTTATTACAACTGTAGCAATTTTATTGTGTGTGTTTTTTGCACTTTTTCGCTAAACACTCAGCATTTTTATGTGCGGGCATAATATTTAGGTACAGTGAAAACTCGTTACTTGAAACAAGTCAAGATTTTTTGAGGGCTACAGTGCGCAAAAATGTTTAAAAATTATAATTATTAATAGCAGTTTTTTCAGTAAAAATTTTAAGTAGTATTAATTGATAATTTTTTATATTGAAAGTTCTAAAATTTCAAATTTTTATTTATATTTTGGTTATATTTTTTTGAGTTTTTGACTTAAGAGGTGCCACTGTATGCTCAATCCGTTTATTTTCGAAAATTTACTGCTCATTAAAAAAATATTTTTCATCCATAGAAAATATATCGATTAATTTTGAAAAAAAATCTAAGTTATAGTAATATATCTCAAAAACGAATCTTTTGGAGACTACAATATTGTAGTAGTTTAAAAATTTGTGTTTTCGAAAATTTCATAAAGCCTCTTAGAGACTACAATGTTGTGGTAGTTTAAAAGTTTTTCGGAGATTTTATGTTATCGATAATTTGGTATAAAATTAGTTATTTAGTTATCGATAACCAAATTTATATTGTAAATTTATTTATAATGTAAACTCATTTGATACAATTTAGCATACAGTTGCATTTGAAGTTATCGATAATTTTATTGAAATTTGTATATTAATCGATAATTAATGTTTCACTGTTTAATTAAACGTTATAGATACTTATAAATGAAGTATTGACAGTTGCATTTAAAATTATCGATAATTTAATTGAAATTAAAATTTGTGAAGTAATCGATAGTTCAAATTCACTGTATATCAACCTTAACTAATTTAGATTGACTTAAACGCTATCGATATTTATATATTACAGCTATCGATCATCGATTACAGGTTTATTGAAAAGTTTTTGGTTTAGATCATTTGTTTTAAAATTAGTTATACAATTATCGGCAACTATATTTATTTACAATATAAATTTAGTTGATATAATTTTGAAAGTAAAGTTATCGAATGTTTTTTTGATATTGAAATTTACAGTGTAATCGAAAATTAAATTTCTATTATACGCAGAAGAACTTTATCTAATTTGGATTGAAGTTTATTCCAACTTTATCGATACTTTCATATAAAATATCTAAATTTATCGATAATTTTACTGAAATTGAAATTTGTCGATCACTAAATTTACCATATATTTATATCCAATATAATTAAGAAATTGCGATAATTTAAAGTTATCGATAATTTTATTGGAAGTGAAATATCGATAATTTTACTGAAATTGAAATTTGTCGATCATTAAATTTACCGTATATTTATTTTCAATATAATTAAGAAAATGTTATAATTTAAAGTTATCGATAATTTTATTGAAAGTGAAATATCGATAATTTTACTAAAATTGAAATTTGTCGATCATTAAATTTACCATATACATATTTATTTCCAATATAATTTAAAAAAAATGTTATAATTTGAAGTTATCGATAATTTTATTGAAAGTGAAATTTGTAGTGTAATCGAAAATTAAATTTTCAATATACCGAAATTTTATATAATATGGGTTAAAGTTTACTCAAACGTCATCGATACTTTTATATAAAATATCGAAAGTTATCGAAATTTTTATTTGCGTTTGTATTGCGTATTTATCGATAACTTAACACAAATTATAAAATTAAAGGTTTTCGATGTTTAGAAATGTACAGTGGAATATAGCGCCTATTTTAAGTATCAAAAATATTTCAGCGAAAAGCAAAAACTTTTTTAAAGTGTTTTTAAAGCTTTTTAAGTGAAATATTCCATGATTTTAAATACTGTAATGTTTTTGCTATACAATTAATTTTTTATTAACAATCGATAAGTGTTTATCGAAAACTGTTATCAGTATCGATTCACTGACCGATCAACTTCAAGTCCTTATATGAAAAACTTTTTTATTAGCCAAGGCATCTTCACGAAATTTGGCGTGGTTTATTGCCCCAGTCATGGCTACGATCTGCGAAGAAAATATTCAAATCGGACCACTATAGCTTATAACTGCCATACAAAATGATCGGAATAAAGATATTTGATTTGCAATATTTAGGCTTTTTCAA
The DNA here is from genome assembly GCF_023373825.1 of Bactrocera dorsalis. Taxonomy (NCBI): domain Eukaryota; kingdom Metazoa; phylum Arthropoda; class Insecta; order Diptera; family Tephritidae; genus Bactrocera; species Bactrocera dorsalis. The sequence goes on from NC_064305.1 coordinate 67,117,234, forward strand.
TAGGTTTAAAATGATTTATTTAATATAAGCGCATATCAGTAAAGTACATATGTATATACCATATATGTACATATATTACCATATATGTACATACATACATATGTATCCCATATATCTGTAAACCACCTTAATTTTTTCTATTACTACTTTTTTACTGCCTTCGTGGCAACACGCGATTCGTGAATGATTTCACAAAAAAGAAAATTGGTAGAAAACAAAAAAAATATATTTTTGTTATGTACATACATATACTTTTATGCATGCATATGTATACGGACATATTTTGTAAGAGGTGAAAAAATTGTGAAGAATCTAAGCAAAATCTAGCGTCGCTCTAATCAATCGCAATGGCAATCGGCGTGTTGTGGCAACTATCTTTGTAGCTAAATAGCGAATAACACGCGCTGCCAATAACTACAACACGACGAAATGACTGCTGTAAAATTATAAACTTAAATGCCTGTCTGTATGTATGTAATATTGATAGCTGGAGAGCTGTAGACTATACGTAACCAATCGCTGCAATTTGGGTGAATTTCGCAAATAAATTCCAATTAAAAATTTTGCACGAATTTTTCAAAACATGCTTTGCACAAGAAAAAGTTCAAATTTGTGAAATGTATAATTAAAAAAAAAAAATATGAAAAATAAAAAAATTAAATTAAATTAAAATGAAATTTAAATAAATATGAAAAAAACAGTGTAATTAAAAAATGTAGTAATGGTTTTAAAAAAATTTAAAAAATTAAATAAAATAAAAAAAAAAATAAAATAAAATAAAAAAAATTAAATTGAAAAAATTTAAAAAATTATTATTAAAATTGTATACTTCTTTAATTTATTTTTATGATGCATGGATTTTTTTCAGAAATACATATAAAATAAAATTAATAAAAAAATAAATAAAATAGTATTAAAAAAAATTAATAACAATCTTTTAAACAATAATGCTTCTTTAAATTTATTTAATTTTATTTAAAAATGGTGTCAAAAAATATGAAAAAAGAAAAAATTAGAAAAATTAAAGAAAACAGCAGTTAATTTAATTTTTAAATTGAAAACATTAAAAAATTAAATTAAAAAAAAAATTAATTTAAAAAATTTTTTAATAAAATTAAAAAAGTTTTTTTTTAATTTTAAGTTTTTTAATTTATTTGCTATTTTTAATATTTTTTTGACCTAAAAAATTGTATTTTTCGGAAATATAATTAAAAAATTAAAAGAAAAAAATAAATTGTATTAAACAAAAAAATTAATATTGATTTTTTAAATATAGTATATTTCATTTTATTTTTTTTAACTATATTTCTGAAAAAAATTTCACACTTCATAAAAAAAATTAAAAAATAATAATAAAAAAATTAAAATTTTTTTTAATAAAATTTAAAAAAGTATTTTTAAAATTTTTTAATTTTTTTAATTTATTTGCTATTTTTAATATTTTTATGACCTAAAAAATTGTATTTTTCAGAAATATAATTAAAAAATTAAAAAAAAATTGTATTAAACAAAAAAATTAATATTGATTTTTTAAATATAGTATATTTAATTTTATTTTTCTTTTTCTTTAAATTTCTGAAAAAAAAAAAATCATACTTCATAAAAAAATTAAAAACAAAATTAAACAATTAAAAAAATTGTAATAAATATTTTTTAAATAATAATAATATAATTTTAAACTTGTTTAATTATTTTATTTTTTAAATTTTTTTTTAACTATATTTCTGAAAAAAAAATTTCGTACTTCATAAAAAAAGATTAAAAAATAATAATAAAAAAAATTAAAAAATAATAATAAAAAAAATTAAAAAATAATAATAAAAAAAATTAAAAAATAATAAAAAAAATTAAAAAAAAACTTAAAGCGCAAAAAATTAAAAATTATTAAAAATCATAATTATTCAGCAAGTATCTTACAAAAAGTTGCTTAAAGAAATACTTTCGCTGAATTAATTTTTTCACGCAACATTCTTACCTCACCCGATTGCAAACGTAAATATTTATTTGTCGAAATCAAAAAACGAAAGAAAGCAAGCAAAAATCGATCAATTGCTTTCCTGCACAAAATTTTCGCCTTTCATTTATTCTGCATTTGTTTTTTCATTTTTTGTTGTTGATTTTTTGGAAACACTTTGCCTATCGTACATTGACCCACATATGGACATGGGCGTGTCTGTGTGTGTGTTCACACAACATCCATAACTGCACATGTATTTATTTGGCGCGGTGCGGTTCGGCGCGTCCCGTCGCGGCAACACAAAAGCGTCACCAAGTGACAGCGGCTGGCAACGCGAAGCGCTCCAATTGTTGCCGCGGCGCGCTGCTGCTGTTGCCGGATCGACTGGGTGCCCGGCTGGGTGGACTGCTGCCATCGTGTACATCATATATGCATGTATGCATGTAGTATGTACACATATATGAGAATGTGTGTGTTTGTGTGCTTGGTTAAATGCTGTGGCAGGGGTGCTGTTGCCAGCCAACAAAATGAGTACATTGCCACGAACTTTCTCGAATACTCATAGCACAGTGGGGCGCTACACATACGGACCTACACTTGTGTGTTATATTGTGAAGTGGTACGAAATTTCGTGACATTCTTTTGCTCTCGGTTTTTTATGCAATATTTTTGCACTTAATTGATTTATTAATTTGTTGTTGGATGTGAAGTAGATTGGTTGAGAAAGGATATAGTTTGGATTAAGACAAATATTCTTTATTACGAATTTATGTTTAATAAATCGAAAGGTTTTTAGATTTCGTTGTGCATATGCTTAATATTTATCTTTGCTTTTGAAATTAATTGAGATTTTGCACTGCGAGCTATGGTCTATTGTGCTCTTTCCTTTATCACATATGGTCTCAAAAGTCCAGCACTCTGAACAATTTCAAGAGCTTGTTGGGCGTGATGGAGGTAATGCGATCCCCGTACAAGTAGATGAATTCTAGGGTCTTGAGCCGGTCTCTACAAATTGCAGGGCCTTCTAAAATCAGATTTTCTGGCAGTTTGCCCAAAAAACTATGCCTATGTTGGACAAGTGTTTCATCTAACTTTACTACATCTAGTTTCCTCGAAGTCATTGAATATAGTTCTCTTTTTATGTTCCATGTTTTCTTTATTTGTTTTCACAATAACAAAATATGTCCAAGAGACTAGATCTTCCTTAAGAGACCTCTAATTAAATCTCAAATAAACACTATAATTGTTTTTATTTGTCTTGTGTTATTGCCTCCGTCTGTACATTACACATTTTCTGGAAAGCAGTAAAGAATAAATTTCTTTCTATGTTCTATAGTTTTTCAAGCTTTTTCACAGTATCAAAAATGCCTTGGATCTATAAAAGCAACTAGATGTTCATAGAAAACTTTGAGATCTCTAAATAAGCCTCAAATAATCTGCTTAATCTCTCCTATACCATTTTCCATATAGTAATACTGTAATACATGGTTTTTTAGACAAAATATCTTCTATAAGCAGACGACAATGGTAAGGCCTTATCAAACTACTTGATCTTAAAGTACAGTTTTGTGCCATATATCTTAAACACATACCCAAGCACTTAACCCTATCTTCGAGAGAAGTTTATTAATAATTAACTGAAAGACCTCTATAAACTGATGACCGTGGTTAGGTTATAATGAATTTTGCGATATTAAAATTAAATTTTGTGCTATAAATCTTAGACACATACCCAAACACTTACCATAGACACCTACCTTATAATAACTAAAAGAGAAGCACTTAACGCTATACGGCCAGCGCAGTTTCTCCGCAATATTTGCAAATGTTTTTTCCGGCCCATATTTGTCTTTAAATACTCCATTTTTTCGAAAAATATCCACGTGCCACCAAACAAAATTTGCAGTCATCAAGAACTCAAGCCACGTCCAGCACTTATTTGCGGAAAATTAACGCATTAGCGCATAATTATCTAATTGTCAAAGTAATTATGCATTTTCGTGGCGCTTTCATCTTGTTTTCCCCACTTGAGACGCACACGAGGACACAAATATGCTTCGTATGTGGGTCGTGTGTATGAGTGTATATAATTATTCGATGCCACCTTTCCCTCTCGACACTGTCAAAACTTATTGTCATATAATTTCGAGATATTCTATTTGTTTGTTTTTGCTTTTGCTTATTGCTGTAAAAGTTACAAGTGTGCTTAATGCGAAAGCGCTTGACAACACAGCCGCCGAGTAGCAGTACAGCCAAACAGTCGCACAGCTAAGGCGACAGGCATATTTGGCAAACATATGGTGGCGAAAAGCAAATTCGAAGCATGCGGAGCGAGTGTGTGTGGTTTGTGGTTGGCTGCTTGAGACATTATGATTTTCTTCTTACAACACAATAACAACAACATGGCAAGTATAAAAGCAAATGCATTTTGTAGCAGAGCTGTGTTACGATTGATGAAAACGAAATTTAACAGGAACAAGAGATTATAAAAAAATTGAGTAATAATAAAAAAATAAAAAAAAAAAAATAAAATAAAAAAAAAAATAAAATAAAAAAAAATAAAATAAAATAAAACTTACTAAAATTATGTAAATATCAAATACATGAAATATATAAATGATAGATATAGTACATTATGAAAAAAATTATATAATTAATTTAAATGAAATTATATAATTTTTATTTATTAATTTTTATAAGAACCCTTCAAACCAAAAAATTATTAAAAAATTAATTTAATTTAATAAAGTATAATAAATTACACATACAATAATAATAATTCAATTCTGGTAGAAAAATGTTATATAATATTTGATAATGGAATGAAAATTAGTAAAATAAATATCTAAAAATTTTGCTATAATAAAAGAAAATTTAAAAACATTAAAAAAAGTAAAAAATATATAAAAACAAGAAAACAAGTTAACTTTAGCTGTACTGTAGCCGTTATACTTTACACAGTTGCATGAAACGATAGATAAAAAAGCTTTACCTTGATTCTGATCGATCAGTTTGTATGACAGCTTTATGCTATAGTGATCCAATCTGAACAATTTCTTCGGATATTGTAGCGATACCGCAAATAATCGTTTCTGTAAAATTTTGTGAAGATAATTTGATAAATAAAATACTTTTCCATACAAGGACTTCAGTTTGTATAGCAGCTATATGCTATAGTGACCCGATATCGACAGTTCCGACAAATATGCAGCTTATTAGAGGGAAAGGGACGGGAACACGACGTTGAAAAAAATTTGTTGATGTTGGCAGGCGTGCTTTGCTGTACAGAGGCAGAGTACAGAGGTTCGAGTCGATGTTATGACGTCAAGGACACTGGAGACGTATCGTCCATCTATCCCATTTTGGTCGATCTGGTTACGAACTTTTCGATCTGAAGACAGCCAAGTAGCTTAATGAACTTTTCTTTGTACTGGAATCTAGTACTACAGAAAACCATATCTCGGACCTTCGCGAAGTCGATCAGCCTCAACCCATTTCGGGATGTTTCATCATGCAGGCTGAATTCACCGACCGTTGTACCAAATTTGCCTTTTGCTCACCCTGACGTTAAAATCGTCGAGCACAATTTTTACATCAAGGCAGGCGCAATTGTCATAAGCTCGCTTTAGGCGCTAATCAAGGAAACTTTGGTGATATCGTTCTGATTTTCTGTCGGAGCGGATTCTAGCTAGACGCTCATCCACCGAAGTGAATGGCAGGACTTGGCGACTGAGTCTTTTTTCAGTAGTACTTGCCACAAGGACTCAATCGCCTCAGTCCGTGTCCCGTCCATCGCATTTCTTGGACGGTTATAATGTCTGCCTTTACTTTTACGATAACATCAACCAGCTGGTCATCCGCACCTTCCCAATTAAAGAACCGGATTTTCCAGGTGCATGCCCCTAATTTTCATATTCTTTATTACATTTGCTGTGGTCGTCATCAAAAGTGAGGTCTTTCATCCGAGGTTGCTGTTTTCTTTTAATTGAGAACCAAACCCAGTGTACAACTTCGCTGGAATTTTTGAAAAAAAAAATTTTAAACTCTGCCATTGCGATGCCATTTCTGGCGACCCCTCGGAAAAAGATGCGCCCGTTTAGGCAGGATAACTCCTAACAAGATCATCTAATGTGAAAAATACGTGTTTTAGCCGAAATCTTAACTTAGAACTTGGACGAAGGAAAAAAAACAAATGAAAATTGGGTTTTTGGCGGACATTTTTATAAAAAAAAATTAAAATTTCGCGACATTTCTTTTCAAATAGTTGTAATCAAACACAAATCCCTCGTCCAATCTTTAAGAAATGTATCTCAAAGACCTGTGCAAAATTTCATGAAGGTCTGTTGAGTAGGTCTGGAGAAATCTTGCCAACCGATTTCAAAAACACAGTTTCGGGAAAAACGCCTTTAAAGACGGCGCGTTTAGCTTAGCTAGCCACGTGCACATCAGTTTTAAAGGCAGTATCTCCGTAACTATTACTCAGATGAACTTGAGAATTTAGAACAATATTCTGGAGATGTTGTAGAATTTAAGGAAACAAAAAAAAAAACAAAATAGATTTGTTGAAACCCGATAGCCCATGTAACCCCTAAAGTGTGAAATTGGCTGCGAAAAAAATCAGTAAGATCAGCTGTTGTCATCAAACAAACTTTTTAGTGAATGACCCATTATTAGTCAAAACAAAAAAAGGACAAAAATAAATAATAAACAAAAAAAACTTTGATAAAAACAGTTCATTTTTAGTAATAATTAACATTTAATAAAAAATAATAATAAAGAAAAAAGAAATAATAATTAAAGAAATATAATCAAAAATAGTAATATAAATTCAGAAAAAAATATAAAAGAAAAAAATTAAAAAAAAATTAAAAAATAATTACCAAATTCAGAAAAAATATATAAAATTATAAATAAATGAAAATACGAAACATTTTTGAAAGATATTTCAGAGCCTAAGCAATTCAAAAACTTTGTTAACATAACAACAACAGCAGCAACAGAAAATTTTACAAAATAAACTCAGTAAAAAGTTAAAGTGAGATTGCAAAATAAATGTAAGTGACAAAGACCGCAGCAAATACTCGTAATTGTGAAAATTAAAACGAAGAGTCAGTCAGCAGTAGAAAAGAAATCACAAACAGAATTAACATTGACCAAGTTAAGGTGTCAGCGAGCAGTAAAAGCGCAATTACAAGGAAAAATATAATCAAGTCGGAAGTAAAAGCCAACAGCAGCCAACAGCGAGCCGCAAGGAAGATAAAAAGTGCAAACCAACCAAAAGAGAAAAACTAGCAAAACAGCGAAAAGCTAGTTAGCGAGCGAAAGCCACGAAAGCAACAACAAAAAACAAAAACAACAACAAATAAAAACCACAAAAAAAGAAAGAAAGAATTTTCTGGCGCCCACGAGAGAGTACAGCAAACGTGCCAGCAGCCAATAACTGAAAACACTAACAACAACAATAACAGCAAGCACTGAAAGCACTCAAACGGTTCGTTGATTTGCCGACCAAATCGAATTCTTCGCTGCTTGCCACAGGCGCAACAACACCCGCGCGACGCACAACAGCCAGTCCAACAATCTAAGAGTCAATCAGTCCATCAGTCAGGCGATCAGTCTAAGAGTCAATCAGTCTATCAGCGAGTCTATCAGTCAGCGCGCCAACAGAAACACCGCCGTTGCGCCACCAGCCAAGCCAACGCTTACCAAAGCACTGCGCCGCCAAAGCAAATAAACAAACAAACCAACGGTGTTGCACTTAATTAACTTTCGTGTTGTTGTACATACCATAGGCGCGCTCGCGTGTGTGTGTGTAATTTTCGTGTTGAACAAGAAAAAATTCCAAACAAAACGCGTATCTACAAACATACATATACATCTATACAGTTATAGTGTTGAAAAGCGCCCCCACCACCACGTTACCGTTACAAACTTAGCCATTAGCGAATTTTCGGCATACCAGTTATATACGAAGCCAACAAGAAACCAAAAACGAAAAAAGTTTGTGCTTTGAAGCGTTTGCAGTTGCAACAGCGCTTATTGACAACAACAACAGTAAATAACTATAACGTAGCAACAGTTTGTTTGCAATAACACCAACAACATCAACGTGTGCTGTAACCAACGAAAACGCACCTATGATACCGGGAACTTGGTTTGCCACCCACTATGCACAGGTGATTTACCGTATATTTTTGTATATGTATTTTATATGTAGGGGTTTCCAATAAGAGTGATATGAATTTTTTTTTTAATATTTTTTATTTAATTTGAAGTACAATCAATACAATTAAGTTCTGAATCATTTAAATGGCCTCCACGACTTCTTTCGCAGACACGATTTCGATGAACACAATTTTCGAGTACCTTTTCCACTAAATCTAGTCATACATTGTGACAGTATCAAAAGTACCTGGAAATTTTTTAATTGTTCATCAAGGTTCATTTTGCTACCTTCAAAGAAATCCCCATCTATTGTATTCGTAATATCCTTAAGCCAACGATTTTTCCAGTCCTCGAAACAACACTTTTCATTTTTTGGGATGATCTTCAGCTCCTTCAGCGAATTTTCTTTAATTTCTTCGACCGCATTAAAACGGGTTTCACGAAGAGGCAATTTCAGTTTGGGAAACAAGAAAAAATCACACGGAGCCTAATGTGATGAATACGGTAGTTGATCGATGATATTCATTGTGCGTTTTTTCTTTGAATTACGTCACAATCTTGGCTCGATGCGATGATGCTTTACAATCGTGTATATTCTATGTATTGTTCCTTCACAATTCCGGTCGTTTTCGACGGATGTTCACACTCAAACAGTCAAATACAACTCCTTATTGACCGGCTGTCCCTCCGGAACAAATTCATGATACTCTAAGCAAAGAAATCAATGTACATTACCTTGATTTTCTAACGGTTATTGCGTGTGTTTTTTTTTTTTGGTTTCGGTTCGTTTTTCCCTCCATTCCGATGATTGTTCATTTGTTTGCATGTCAAATTCATAAAACCCATGCCTCATCGGCAGTTATAATGCTCTCCATGAATGTGGGATCGAAATTCACACGATCAACTATGTCCAAAGAGAACTATTTACGGTACTCTTTTTGAAAAAAAAAAATCAGCTTTATCAAGATTCGAAGAAGAACGCTTTTCATACCCAAAATATCCACCAAAATCATTCGAGCGGACTCGCGAGAGGTGTCGACTTTTTTGCTATCTCTCTAACACAAAAACTCTGATGATTTTCAAGTACCATATTTTACATTTTTGTAATATTTTCGTCAGTTGAAGTGGTCGAACGCCGTCCAGAATGAAGCATGTATTCAACGATCTCTTGACCGTCTTTGAAGGCTTTGTAACATTCGTAGACTTATGGTTTTGATAAAACTGAATCACCATAAGCCTTTTCGAATAGTTGCAACGATTCCGCCGCATACGAAATTTGGTTAGAAATACAAAATTTGAGACAAATTCTTTGTTCAATATTTATATCCATTCTAAAAATCGCAACGCACTACGGAGGTGTAGCGACTTAAGCAGCTGCTGTAAGCAAATTGGTTGACAGATCACGCTCATATTTGGCATAGTAATTAAGGACAGTCCTACCAATTTAGCAAAAGTTTCTTTTTTTTACGAGGGCTGCTATATATATTTCTGGCCTAATAATGAAAATGGGCGTATTTATCAACGAAAATGGTTTTTTTTTTTCGTTGGATTTGGCTCGTCTTGGAAGACCCACACGGTCGATTGCTGTTTTGTTTCGGGCTCATACGCATAGATCCATGATTCGTCACCTGTGACGATCTTATAAACGTCTTTTGAAGCACCGCGATCGTATTTTTTCAGCATTTCCACACGAGCCTTTTTTTGAGCGATTGTCAAATTGTGCGGGATCCAACGAGAACAAACCTTTTTTACGGCCAGGTGTTCATGCAATATCGAATGTATGCTGGTGGGAGAAATGCATAGGCATGCCTCTATCTGAAGGTATGTTACATGACGGTCTTGCATTATCAGTTCACGTACGGCATCGATGTTTTCTGGCACAACGGCTGTTTTTGGACGACCTTCACGGAATTCGTCTTTGAGCGAGCGTCGGCCACGATTGAATTCGTTGTACCAGTTTTTCACAGTGCTATAGGATGGTGCTTCATAGCCATACAAAGATTTTAGTTCATCGATGCACTCTTGTCGTGATAATCCACGTCGAAAGTTGTGAAAAATGATCGCACGAAAATGTTCACGAGTTAATTCCATTTTTTGGCCGAGATGAATTTTTTAATTCCCTGTAAATAAAACAATTCACGATTAAATGACAAAACGTTCTGAGTGATGTTATGCTAAACAATGTCAAACTTTCCAATGGAAATGTCAAAATGCGCCTGGCAACACTTAGTGTTGCCTAGTCCAGAAATATATACATATAGCAGCCTACGTAATATCATTTAACCGGAATACCACGTTCATTATTGACGTCTACGGCTTGAAAAGAGTAAGGTTTATTGCTTAAGACCAATGACTTCAAATAACCCCATAATATGTAATCTAATGATGTTAAATCATAACTTCTTGGAGGCCATTCATAGTGAGCCTCAACGGAGATGACAATTTTCTTTTAAAAAATCGTTATCGTTTCCAAGTTGTTTCAAGGAAAAATCAGCAATTTCACGTCATTGACGATGGTCTAATGATTTTAGTTCTTGAGTGAGAACAATTTTATTCGGCGGCAAGCCCAAATCATTTCTCAAAATCCGTCATGTTGGGGTTTGAGGCAGTTCCATTTCTTAAGAACATCTTGGAATCGACAAATTGCGGTCTTCAGAGATACTTGCCTAAGCGGCAGCAATATATTAATTACTTCGAGCGATTCTTTTCCTAATTAGCAAGAAATGTACGCTCGAAATTTTGAACAATTCGACGACTAGCGAGCACAGTTAGACGTTTATTTTAAGCGAACAAAATAATTGACGAAAATAATTGTTTGGTTTTTAAACTATTCCCCGCAGCTATCTGGAAGTTAGATTTTTAGAATTTTTATAGAATTGCTCAAAAATATTTACCAGCAGCTCAGCTACAACTCTCCAGTAGTAACATGTGCTAGCATAACCGACATGGCGTATACGTAACTTCCGCTAGGAAACATGCTTTGCTGTTTTTGTGCCTTTGTCTTATTTACTTTTATCACTTCCTGTTTGTTGTTGCTTTTATAACACCAGTTTGCCCTATTTAAGACAGCTTAAATCCCAATGATTTGTTATCACCCAATTTATTCGCTTTTTTTTTTGCCTTCTTCCCGGTTACATACAAGCATATTTCTAGATAAATATGTGTGTTTTTCTACACACATAACATTATCAATTCTATTTGCTTCGTTTTCGTTGTTGTTGCACGAGGCATCCTAATGTTCTTGGCAATATTCCGCAAATAAGCAATTTTCGCCAACATATGGTACTTTGGCCTCAAACCCATAAAAAACAAAATAAGAAACAAGAACAAAAAGCCCTCTATACCGGTCGAATACACGAGTAACCTCGCGCTAGTTCGATATACATACGAACCATGCGTCGGCACAGAGCGTTAGCTTTTCAGAGTGAAATGAGGGTAGCTACCCCAGCGGTGCTGGCGGCAACGGTATTTGAGTGGATTTGTTTACCATATTATTATTTTTATTTGCTTTTTTTTTGTGTGAGAACGCACTTTCTTTGAGAGAAGAGTTGGGAAAACTTAGTGCGAATACATTCATATATAAATGCATACATACTTTTATAAGTAAGTGCTAGGGTTCAACTACGGCATTATCATTATTAATAGTACTATTTTCAACAGTGTTTTTAAGTTTGTAACACCCAGAAGAGGGCGTAAGAGATCCTACAAAATATGTGCATACTCGTATATAAATGATTATGACGATCAACTCAGATTTAGCTATATCCGTCTGTCCGAATATATGTATGCGATTTGCTCTCTCAGTTTTTAAAAAAACGGTCTCAAATTATACACAAGTCTTTCTCACTAAGAAGCTGCTCATTTGTCGGAATTGTCGATATCGGACTATAGCTACCATACAAACCAACCGATCCAGCTCAAGTCTTTATATAGAAGACTTTTTTATTTGACCAGATATCTTAACAAAATCGGGTACGGATTATTTTCACAGCCATATCTACAATCTGTGAACATATTGGTCAGATCGGTCCATTATAACATATAGCTTCAACAGTTGTACAGTTTATACAAACTAATACTATTTCTTTTAATTTTAAATATTTTTTTTTTGTTTTTCTACTGTACTTGACCTCAAGCAGCTAATTTTAAATCAATAAATTACGCAAATTAATCGGAAATAAACGAGCTGCCAGCAATGCAAAAGCTCAAAAGTGCAACGAATAGGCAGCTGAAAAAAGAAAATCAAATAAAATCACTTATGTATAAATAAGTACATTTTTATACATACATAAACATGTGTAGATATGTGCAATTCGAATTGCAAAATGAAAATGGGAAAGCAAATTGCAATTGACTGTCTCCCGACTTTCGCAAATCAGCGTTCTACGTCGTCAAATAGCACAACAAATCGTTGAAAGAGCAACGAGAAATGCCATAAAAACGGAAAAACCGAGCAAATGAGCAGAAAACATTGTTTGTGTCAAAAGCAATTATAAAGACAGCGCAAAAGAGGCGTGAACGTGCTAATTAAGCTATATGTTGCGGCTACTACACGCTGCCGGGCGGCGTACTCAGTAGCGTTAACTGTACTTCTAATCGAAAAAATGCACATTTAACAAGAAAGTGTTTGCAATTGCATATTTTCGCTTTTTGGTGCTGGAATGCATGATTTTTAAACTAATTGATAACTAGTTTATTGAGTAACTAGTTCGTAACTAGTTTGTTTTTAACTACTAGTTCTTTCTACTTCATTCAAAAAATTTAGCACAATTGCAAGAATAATATAATTAAGCACTTTTCCACTTTTTTTTTTGTTGAAAGAAAATTTTTTGGAAAGTATATACGTGTGTATAAGGTGCAAGGCAGTTCTATAAAGTTTCACAAAAAGCTTTATTTTTTGCGTATAAATTTATTTTATTGGTTATTTATAGAAATTCAGCATTTCTTATCTCAGAAATGCACATTTTAATACATTACTTTGGAACTAGTTGCTGACTAGTTTTGTAACTAGTTCACTTTGTAATAAGTATTTTTTTGAAAAAAAATTTATTCTTAAGAGTTTATTTAAAAATAAGAAAAACCCGTAAACTTCAGTTGCTAGAAGCTAAAATATCTTTCACAAATGCATACAAAAGTTTCCTTAAAAGAACTTGATCTTGATTTCAGTTTGTATAGCAGCTTTATGCTATGATGGTTCGATCTGATTTTTTTTTTTTTCGGAAATTACATTTTTAACTTAGAAAATAGTTCATGCCAAATTTTGTGCAGATATCTCGTCAAATGAAAAAGTTTCCCATACAAGCACTTGATTCCAGTCTTTCAGTTTGTATGACTGCTACATGCTATAGTGGTTCGATACAAGCGGTGACAACAAATGAACAGTTTCATGAAAAAAAGTGTAAAGCTTCTGAGCGTTATCTCGAAAACTGAGGGACTGATTCGCCTATATTGTTCAAAATAGTCTATTCTGAGCATGTTTGTAACTAGTGTGCAACTAGTTTGTACCAAAGCTATGTGTTAGCAAATGCTTGTAGGAGAGGGAAACGTGAACTAATTGTACTGCAGTGTGCATATAGTAGATTTTGTTGGTGTAAAAGTAATTTAATTATATTTTTCAATAAATGCGAGTGAAAATCCCACAATTCCGATTAAAATTTTTATATCAATAAAAACATGTAATACGAGTACCATATATGTATGTATGTATGTATACCTGTATATGTATATAGATAGACTGCTCGACATCATATTTCTTGAGAATCTCTGAACAAATGCACTTCCTTGTAATTTTGAGGTTATGAACCGAACGCTTCATATAAAGTGCATATATTTGGATCACGTGATGAGACTATTTAAAAATAAAGTGTTATTTTTTCCGTTGAGCGTTGTTGTTATCACGTAAACCCTTTTCTGGTTCAAACATCAATTTCTACATAAACTACACACACGCATATTCTTATTTACATACCTACATCTGTCGAAGTAGCACAGTGTCACATACGAAGTGGCACACTGTACGCACTTTGTCAACACTTTTCTGCGCCACTGTGTACACACCGGCGCCACGCATATTTGCTAAGCCAAGTTCGAAACAGTTAAATTGACGATTTATCCAGTAACGGTATTTATTTGACATTTAGATAGACAAACATTGTCTTTGACCCACATACGGCCTCCCCACATTTGGCGTGAAATCATCGATTTTAATAACTGTTGTGGCACTCAGACAGCCAATTTGCTGATTATCAGTATTTCCGGGTCTGGAAAATTAGTACTAAACTAAAAATAATTATATTAATATTAAAAAAGTGCCGTTACTAACATGATAGAATCTTGCATAAGCCTTTGGTGCTTTGACGTCATTACAGTTAAATGTGAAACTAACGGTATATGCTATGTATGAAGTAGATCTTGATTAGAAAGGCAGGCATGCTATCTTTAGAAATGGGGTACAATGTGGCATGTTAATGAATAATTCAAAATTTATAAAAAAAAAAATTGAATACAAATTTTTGTTAAAACAAATTTTAAATATTCAGTTTCTAATATTTGTTGTGTTTACGACACTTTAATGAGACATTTTAGTTCCAGAATTTATTGATTTTTTTCGAAATATGTACATATGTATATACTGATAATTATTATTAAAAAAAAAAACAAATTGCTGGCATTTTTTTATCGAAATTCTGAGAATTTCAAACTTTTTAAAAAATTTCGAAGTTTTTATTTTTATATAAATTGCGTAATTTTCAATTTCTTTTTCACTTCTTATTTTACTACCGTCTCCGTAATTTGTACTTTTTTTGTTTTCTACTTACTTACTTTTGTTAGGTGGCAGCTCTGTTTCAAAAAATGTTAAAAATTAAGATATTTTCGCAATAAAAGTTTTTTATTGTGAACACATACATACATATGTTTTTAAATATTTTTTATATAATTAATTTTTTACAAGTGGCAACTCTCTTTCAAAAAAAGCTTAAAACCATAAAAATTTTCGCAATAAATACTTTTTATAGTGAGCACATACAAATATTTTTCATAGTTTTCATTTTTTGACAGGTGGTAACTCTATTTCGAAAAATTCTTAAAATTTTAAATTTTGGCGAATAGAAGTTTTCAATTGCGAGCACAAAATTTGGTAGCATTCTTTTAGAATAATTTAATTTTTCGGCAGGTGGCAGCTCTGTTTCAAAAAAATTTTAAATTCAAAGTATTATCGCAGTAAGTCTTCTAAATTCCAAGCACGCACATTTTTTTTAATTTACGCAGTATTAGTTGTAAGTTGGGAACTTAATTTGTTCGATAGTTGGCAACTCTGTTTAAAAATGTGTATGTGCAAATTAAAGATTTTTCGCATTAAATGTCTAAAAATTTATTTATCTTTAATTTACCTTATGTATGTACATATTTTATATTGTTTTCAACAATTTCTGTTTTATAAAGCGTTGGCAACTCTATTCTAAATTAACTTTTAAAACAATATCTTATGAATGCTTGCCAAAATTTTTTTAAATCTTACTTACATTTGTATTACTACATATTTTTCATTATATTCATTTCTTTTTTTTTTGATGTGAAGTGGCAACCCTGTTACACAATATACACAGATGTATGTATGTATATTAACTGGAGACATTTATAAATACTTTCTCCGACTGTATTTTTAAATTGCTTAAGTTAGGTGCTCATTTTTCCGAATTTTTATTTTATTAAGCGATGGCAACTCTGTTCCAACAATATATATATTTTTTTAATTATAAAGTAACTGCTTAATGGTAGCGTTCGTTACCGTTTTCTTCATATGTTTTACGTTTAGCATAACTTTCAGCGTGATTTTATTGTTTATAGGTGGCAACTCTGTCAAAAATTTGTTTAAATTATGTTTAATTGCAATTATAGTTTACTCTTTTATATTCCTCACGTGTA
The DNA here is from genome assembly GCF_023373825.1 of Bactrocera dorsalis. NCBI lineage: Eukaryota > Metazoa > Arthropoda > Insecta > Diptera > Tephritidae > Bactrocera > Bactrocera dorsalis. Next base: position 67,133,282 of record NC_064305.1, read on the forward strand.
TCGTACATTTTTATTTAAATTAAATTTTAGTTTATTTCTGTATTTAGAAAAAATATGGCAACGCTTTTCGAACTAACGTCTGGCGTAATACGTAACAAATATTTTTCATAAGATTTACACAAACGATTTTTGTTTGTAATTTTTTTTTGCAATTTTTTTCTGCAGGTGGCAACTCTGTTACAAATTACATCTGAAAGCGCTGTTCTGAAGAGCTACAGCTTTAGAACTCTAGCCATTATTGTATGTGTTTTCTTTTCCTTACTTTCCAATGCATTCAATGCACCCACTTACTTGCAGTCACGTGCCCGTGCACACCGGCCAAGACAGGGCATGCCAAGCGCAGCAGTTGCATTAGCCATTGAACGCATGATATGGCCCAGCAATAGACTGCCCACCAACACCAACATCAACAGCAACAACAACCGTCGGCCACCTACGCCTCTGCGACAACGTCTGCTCTGGCCCCTCTGGCCACACGCTAGCGCGCTAATAAGTCATTATACTTTCCCACCCCGCTGTCGCAACGCCTCCGAGCTGTGTGCGTCATGCGCGCCTACCTCGTAATTGCGTCTCCAAATGCAATTGACACATTTCACAGAATGAACTAAAACTAATTACACCTCGTTGGAGTGCGACGGCGGCGTGACGGTGGGGGAGGCGAGCAATATAATGCATACACATACGTACATGTTTATATGTATGTATTCATATACATTTACATACAATATCAATGTATATAATGCACTTGCTACGTTGTGCTCCAGTAAATTCGTAATGTTACTCATACGCCACCGCACACCCTCAGCCGGTGCCCACGCTCATCGCTTATTAGCGCTTGCTGAGCGTCACTCATTCAATTCAATTGTCGCCCGTATGTCCGCTCACTCATCTTTCCATCGCCTCATTTCGGTCATGCACATTGTGTATTGTCTGTGGCATTAATTTCATTATGGATCCACAGAAGTCGCATGTCGCCCTTCTTCGCCGGTAAAGTACATTGTAATGAAGAAAACCAATGAAAATTATTTTGTTTTTCTTGTTTTTGCTTTTGGGACACATGCTCATAATAATGGAGAAGCTGTTGCGCGGGTTTTTGTTGTTGTTATTACTATTGTTGTTGTTACTGTTGAAATTGTTATTGTTGTTGTTTTAAAGCCCAACGGCTATGACATGGCTGGTGATGATACAGCAGAGGCGTTGACTTGATTAGGCTACTAGACACATACATACAGACAGTACTCACACACACGCATACACACACATGAATATATAACTCGCATTTACCCACTTGTCGCTGGCGAAATTGTTAAGTGTGTAAGATAATAGCCACACTGTCTACATAATTGAGGTAGACGCGTTGTCTTCTTGTTATCTTTTTTGTTGTTGTTGTTGTTTACCACACTTCTGTGCTTTAATTACCCACTGTGGCTTTAAGTGCGCATAGGCGCAAGTGTAATTGGCAGTAATGGTGTGCATACGTGCAAGATTGCAATGTCTGCAACTACAGTTGTCGGCCATTGAAATAGAAACACCAAAATTTCTAGATATTGCATTTTTGCCTAATCTGTTTAAAACTTTTCATCGCAAGATTTTTTAATTGATTTGGAACATTTTTGTGGCACTGTAAAAAAAATACAGTAGTAGTGCATATTTATATGAGCACTAAGCAACACTATAAGTGTTATAGTGTTTAAGTCTTGACTTCTCAAAAGTGGTATAGTCAAGAAAGAAGTGTTGAGTTGTTTCCATTTCATCTTATTCCATACTGCTTCTACAAATGACCTTACAGCATGGACACCAATACGGCAATGGACTGTTAAAAGTCCCACAACTGGGAAGAGGCTAGCCTTACTGTGGGCAAAGAGATCACTAAATCACTTGCGATCAATCTTGAGCCAAAAGGCTTCCGCGACAGCGCACGTACTGATGGTGGCCGAGCGCTAGCCAAGTTTCCGCGAAGTCTTATAACAAAGTCGCTCGATGCTATTGATAGTGAGGTTAGGCACTCCTCGACCAACCCTAAACGCACTGTTAATGAGTTCAAGGCTAGTATCGCCGCTCCGCTATCTGAGTGAATGGTCACTTTTCTGAAAGAGATTCCACTCCGGAGTAGCAGATATATTGCTACCTTAATGGCTGCAACCTCGGCTTGGAATACACTGCAATAGTCAGGAAGTCTGAAGCTGTAGTTAATAGAGACTCTTGACAGTGAACCCCTCCACCAACCTTCCACCCAAGCTTTGATCCATCCGTAAAGAAGCTCATTGCCCCTCTCCTCTAAAGACTTCTTCCCACCCTCGATAGCTAGCTCGCTCGTCGGTATATGGGTAGAGAAGGAGAAGCCAAAGTTCGGTTTGGCGACTCCATGATCTTAGTGATCCGTTCTGAAGGCAAAGTGTGTGAGGATATCCGAGTGTTCAGATAAGTGTTCTTTTAAGAACATACACCTTCCGGCGATGTCTACGTGTTTATTCTTCGAAATAGCACTAAGTGCCATGTTTGAAAGGGACCTTAATACACCACACATGTCCCCCGTTGAACGCTCTCGAGTTTCTTTGTAAGTGTGGTCTTTTCTAGAGCCCTCCACCACATAAAGACTCCATAGAGTCTAAGTAGCTTGCCTATGGTGTCATAGAGCTAGAATACCACTTTCGATGAGAGCCCCCACCTTTTGCCAGTGGCTCCCTTACAGCAATGTAAGACAATCGATGCCTTTTTTGCTCTAGACTCACTGTATCCGCCGGTTGCAGACGAATATCGCCCATCTGGGTTTTACTTGAGTTGTTGGCGAGACCACTTCGGACCGTCCAATTTGTGACGATGCAGAGATAACCTTGCGTCAACTTGTGCACGGTACTCAGGAACTTTCCTTTTACCATAAGTGGTACATTGTCTTCAAAGGCAATGACACGGTAGCCACAAGATTTTTAAGCAGGTCATTTACGACAAAGATCCATAGAAGAGGAGAGAGAAGGTCACCCTGTGAGGTACCCCAACTCGCATTTCGTCGTGCGCGTCTGTTCCCCATTCCGTTTCGATCGCTCTGTCGCACAAAAGACTGAGAATGAGGTGTTTGAGGTTTAATTTAACCTCAAGACCGTCCAGAGCAGTAACAACGGCCTTCGGCAGAACGTTATTGAAAGCTCCCTCAATATCAAAAAAGGTCCCAAGAGCGAAATCCTTTATCCTAACCTTCTTAACATGTATCTACTTCGTGGTTAATAATTTTTTTTTTTTAATTTAATAAAAGTTAGGAAATTTTTTTTTCACAAAATCTGTTTTTTTTTACTTAATAAGTTTAAAGAATTTTTTGTTCTTTTAAAATATGAAAATTATACATTTTTCGAATATTTTTTTTTACCTTCGATGCCTTTCGTAAAATTTGTAAAATAAATATATTGTGTTTTATTTACCGTTGCTAAAGTGAAAAACGCTTACTTTTGAAACCGCTTATTGAAACTCAGACTTTGTTTATACATAAGTATATAAATTATGCCAATCTCTTAAAGTAGCTTTGCCACTTGCTTATCGCCTGAAAACGTGTTGGCAACACACCACTCTACATGACTCCAATATCACGGTGATTTCTTACCACTAATTAGCGGTAAAGTTTTTCTACTACCTCCGCTTGCTGATAACTTTATCAATGAAATGTATAACGGTGCTTATACATTTACATAATTATCGAAAAGCTGGCAACTTTGTTTCTGTAGAGAATTTACTGCCAACCAAACGCTTTTTCAGTATCAACAAAAACAAAGTTATACAAAATAAAAGTTGTATAAATAGAAAAGACAAGCAATTCGTTACTTAATTCAGTCAAATTCGGTTAATATACTAGTTATATGCTATATACATACATAAGTATGTATGCCTGCAAGTCATGTTAACCTAAATTTCCACACACACAATTGACTCTTACAAATTCTCCCGAAAACAAAACACGACCTTTTGATACACTTTATCAGTTGTTTTTGTCGTATGTATGTGTGTATGTAAACAGGTGGCGAAAAAAATTACAACAATAAAATAAACAAATTGTGTGTTTTTTACATATATTTTTTCTTCGAATACAAACAAACGGTTTATTTATTTTAAACATTTCGCTTGGCCCCCTTTTGACTTCAAAGCGATTAAATAAATTATAAGTCACTCGGGTGCAATTTGAGTGGCGTATATTTATAGCCACTGTCGGTTCTGCCTCCACTTTCATACGTTTAAATGCTATTGATTTTATGCGCATACATACATTGTGACAAAAAAGTACCCAAACTTTTAAATAAAAGTAAGTTTAATTATTTATCAATATGTATTTTGTCGACTTCAAAGTAATGTCCACCAGATGTAATGCACTTATGCCAACGATTTGTCCACGAAACACTTTTCATAAGCACTTTTTGGGATAGCCTTTAGCTCCTTCAGCGAATTTTGGTATATATGAAAACGGTTTCGACTGAGCGGCTTTTCAGTTACGGGACAAAACTTAGCACGAATAATGCCATTAGCGTATGCCATCTTATGATCGAAAATATTTAAATTGGATTATCACTACAAGAGTGCATCGATGAACTAAAATCTTTGTATGGCTATGAAGCACCATCCTATAGCACTGTGAAAAACTGGTAAAACGAATTCAATCGTGGCCGACGCTCGCTCAAAGACGAATTCCGTGAAGGTCGTCCAAAAACAGCCGTTGTGCCAGAAAACATCGATGCCGTACGTGAACTGATAATGCAAGACCGTCATGTAACATACCTTCAGATAGAGGCATGCCTATGCATTTCTCCCACCAGCATACATTCGATATTGCATGAACACCTGGCCGTAAAAAAGGTTTGTTCTCGTTGAATCCCGCACATCGCGGTGCTTCAAAAGACGTTTATAAGATCGTCACAGGTGACGAATCATGGATCTATGCGTATGAGCCCGAAACAAAACAGCAATCGACCGTGTAGGTCTTCCAAGGCGAGCCAAATCCAACGAAAGTTGTTCGTGCAAGAAGCACTTCGAAGCAAATGGTCGCCTGTTTCTTCGGCAAAACTGGTCATGTGGCGACTGCTCCGCTTGAGCAACGTAGGACGGTCAATTCTGAGTGGCACACCACCATTTGTTTACCTGAAGTCTTCGGAGAAATTCGAAAAACGAACAAGAGAAGACGAATCATTGTGCATCATGACAATGCGAGCTCTCACACATCGGCTCAAACCAGCGCCTTTTTGACAGGCCACTACGTCGAATTGATGGGTCATCCGCCGTACAGCCCTGACTTGGCAGCCAATGACTTCTTTTTATTCCCACACATCAAGAAAATAATGCGTGGTCAACCATTTTCGTCGCCAGAAGATGCTGTTGAAACATTCAAAAACCATGTTTTGGAGGTGTCTCAATCGGAGTGGAAAAAGTGCTTCGAAAATTGGTTTGAGCGCATGAAAAAGTGTATAAATCTTGATGGAGAATATTTTGAAAAACAATAAAACCATTTTCGTTGATAAATATTCCTATTTTCATTATTAGGCCAGAGATATATATAGCAGCCCTCGTACTAATACAACGATTTTGGACCTTCCTGGTGACTTTTTACCGCATATATCGGCAAATATCTAAGTTGTCTCAATAAAGTTGAAAGACCGGGCTTTTCTAATAACGATCCAAATATGTGCCTCAATTCTATAAAATTGGGTGAAAACTTGCCCAAATCTAGCTGCAATTTTCAAACATTCGGTTGTCTTTAATCCTTCAGGGCAAAAAAAGGCAAGACTTTATTATTAATTGATTCTTCAAAATTTATGTCGTCCTCGTAAAAGTGATCCCCCTTAGTCACAATACACTTGTGCCAACGTTTTTTGCAATACTGGAAACAATTTTTTCAATTTAAATTTCCGGATTAGCAATCAATATGCAAAGCGAATCACTTTTAATGCCTTCAATTGACTCTAAATGGTTTCGGTTAGGTTTCCGGAGGGTGTTTGCGGTCGTGGTTCAACATTTGACAAAAAACTTACGAAGATTCAATACAGTATTCGACGGTGTATTGTCCTGGTGTAAAAATGAAGAGTTGTCCGGTCATAATGTCGACCTTTTCTTCGCGCAAACGACGCAAAATACTCAAATAGTATTCCTTGTTGATAGTTTGGATGGTCGGAAGGAATTCGGAGTACACCACACCTCGATAATTGAAGAAACTTGTCAACATAACCTTGATTTTTGACATGCTTTGACGTGGTTTTGTTAGTAGTCGATTCTTAAGCACTAAACGCTTTATTTTATTGATGTGTTGATCATCAGTTGATGTTGTTGGCCGTCCTGGACCTGGTTCGTCGACCCCATCCTCTCTAAACAATTTGTAGCAAACAAAAACACTAGCTCGCGACAAAAAATTATCACCGAAGGCGTTTTCCACCATTTTGAACGTTTCGGCACTAGAAATTCGATGGAAATTTAATTGAACTTCTTTGTTGTTAAAATTGGTACACGAATTTTTTAATTTTATTACTTACACCATTTTTACCAATTTGTTTCTTATTTTGCATTTAGTTTTTAATTAAAAAAAATATTTTTAACATTATTTCAAGTTATTTTTTCAGCACTGCAATTGTTTTGCACATTTATATTATTTTTTTTTGTGTTTTTCGTATTTTATTTTGTCCAACGCAAGCGCTTTCTGTCAATCCTTCACCTTTTTGCGACGACGACGCAATTATTGACCAATCAACAAAAACCAATAACAAACAAAAAGAAAAAAACATCACACAAAAAAAGCATACAAAAACAACAGTAATAAATGATACAATATTTTCATGTGCTTTGCGCAACCTTCTGCATTGTCGGCTTGCATTCGCGCGTACCGCGTACAGCGGCATGAAGAATTCATGGCGATAGTCACTTCCACTTCCTCCTTCGCGTTTGCCTTTTGCGGCCACATTGTTTACATACCACCACACACACACACACACACATGCATGCATATTGATCTATAAGCGAAAACATTTATCTATTAATCTGTGATGTGTCGATGTGCATAGCAATGTGCTCGTGTGCCTCCAGTACATGCATGTATGTAGGTATATGTATGTATGGGTTTGTGTGTGTGTGGTTTGATGCGACGTGCCGAAGCGCGTTCATGCAATGTCGAAGGTCAATGCTGCATTACGACCCTCAAGCGCATTTTTATGCCTTTACACACACACACACGCATACATACGCTGGCTCTAATAGCCTCATGTTGCATATTGTACACCTATAAAATACAACAAAAGCAATAGTGGTCAAGCAGTTATAATCAATATATGGCAGCGTGGTATGCAATGAAAGCGCGGGAGCTGATAACCTTTGGTTTTGTTATAATTACTTGTTTGGATTTTGAATTTGAATTTTTTTTTTAATTTTTGGGCTTAAATATGCTATAATTATTGTTTTGAGTTGCTTTACAAATTATTTATTTTATTTTCGAAATGTTACATAAAGGTTCATCAGTCTTGAATATGAAGTAAATAATTTAGATAAGCATGAATAGTAACAGGTAAATTGAAAAGTGCGCGGCCTGCCATAGTAAATCATATTTTGTTGGCGAAATTCGTTTTTTTATTCAAAAAAATTTTCCCTTCAAGTGTGATACACTTATTCAACCGAACCTCCAACTTTTCGTTACCATTTCTGTCGTACAATTTTACCTTTGTTTCAAAAGAGAGTTTCGGCCACCTCCTTCACTTGACGAAAATTTCCCAGCAAGCATTTTTTTGAGATTTTTTTGTTCAAATCTGAGTAAAGGATATAGCCACTGAGGGCCACATCTGTAGAAAATGGTGGCTTTGAAAGCAATTTGAAGCACAATTCATGGACTTTTGCTATTGTTTTCACTGACTTGTGACACGGTGCATTGTTTTGGCGAAACAGAAATTTCTTTTTCTTCCAAAGCGGCCATTTTTCGGCGATTTCGTACCTCGAACGGTCCAATATATGATAATAGTTGCTGTTGGTGGTCCTTCTTTTTCAGTGTATTCAACAAATGTTATTCCAAACGCATCCAAAAATACAGACTTCATAACCTTGCCAACTGACTGCAGCCTTTTTCACGCTTCAAAGCGGATTCATCGTGTGCAGTTCACTTGTATGTTTGTCGTTTAGACTTCGGAGTGAAATGATGAAGCCTTGTTTCATCCATTGTCATATATCGGCACAAAAAGTCGGATGTATTACGCTTGAATATCTCAAAACTCTGATCCGAATCATTAACTCGTCATTGGTTTTAGTCAAAAGTCAGCTCGCGCGGCACCCACTTGCACAAGAGCTTTCTCATACACAAATATTCGTGAATGTTATGTTGTACAAGTTCAGTTGATACCTTTAGAATGCATGTAATCTCGAACAACTTCACTTTACGGGCATCCAAAATTTCTTATATAGACTTTGATGATGTTTTCGTCGACAACAACCTCTTTTGGACGTCCACAACCTTCAACGGCCCCGGTACTCACTTCGCTTCGTTTAAACTAATGAAGCTACTTCTCAACGGTTGATTTCTTTGGCGCAGAGCCCAGATAATGCTGTTCAACTCACACTTTGGCTTCAACATTTTTTCTCAAAATAAGCACTACCGACAAGATATCTTCACAAAAATTTAGAAAATTTAAAATCCGGGAGATTGTCAGTTTGTCAGGTGTAACTTTAAAAATTGAGCATATTGATGACACTTGGTATGCGCTTTCTAAGGCAAAAATAAATATGAATTCGTAGATGGGCGTAATTGGACCACTGCCACGCCCACAAAATGCCTAAAGTGCCATAACTAAACACTAAATTAAGATGCGTATACAATTGGTTAATTGGCAGGAGGGATCGCTGTAGCAAGAGGCTTCTGTGGGCGAAGAATGTTAAACAAAGTAGCCGTGGGCCCTCTTTCTAACAAGTTTAAGTACATATCTCCTAAAGCACTTAAGATACAACATCCAGATTTACCTAGCGAAAATACTATCTATAAAAACTCCTGCCGACAGTGTGAAAATGGATGAAATCTGAGGATGACCCCGCTCACTGCACATATAATGGTAATGTTCAAAACTACTAAAAGCGCGATAAATATGATATGAGACAGCTTTATGAGTGCCGGTGTGAAAATTGGACGATGGACGTGGCACCGCCCACTTTTTAGTGAAATTCTTTATCTCTGGACCCGAACAACAGAGTTCGTCTAAAAATAGGCGAAACCTACGCCACGCCTATTTCCCATACAGCACAATTTTAAAGTCCACTTGATTCTTTTACTTTCCCGTACACAAAACAAAAAATAATTAATATAACGGTATTAAACTTAGCCCGAATAATGCCTTTTGTGTATGTCACCTTATGATCAAAAACTGTTCAAGCCCCTAGGTACCGAATAGTTTGATCCCAGTACTTATAGTTGACTTTTGGTCGAAAATATCGGTCAATGTGTGAGATTCCGGGATAGTACTTCTCTGACAATGATATGTCTGTTTGTTAAAAATGGCTTGAATCAGGTGAATACTTCCTTGAGCCCCCATATACCTAATATAAATATTATGGAACTTCCAGGTGACTTTGTACCGCATATATCGGGCAATATGTGAGCTATCCCAATGAAAATAAGAGAGCATGTTTTGTTTATAACAGTGTGTATCTTTGTGTCTAACATAGATCAATTTGAGCGAAAACTTGTCTCATCCCCTATACAATATAAGAAATATCAGGATTTTCGAACATCAGGCTGACATTGCCCTATATTTTTACGGCCAGGTGTTCATGCAATATCGAATGTATGCTGGTGGGAGAAATGCATAAGCATGCCTCTATCTGAAGGTATGTTACATGACAGTCTTGCATTATCAGTTCACGTACGGCATCGATGTTTTCTGGCACAACGGCTGTTTTTGGACGACCTTCACGGAATTCGTCTTTGAGCGAGCGTCGGCCACGATTGAATTCGTTGTACCAGTTTTTCACAGTGCTATAGTATGGTGCTTCATAGCCATACAAAGATTTTAGTTTATCGATGTACTCGTACTCTTGTCGTGATAATCCACGTCGAAAGTTGTGAAAAATGATCGCACGAAAATGTTCATGAGTTAATTCCATTTTTTGGCCGAGATGAATTTTTTAATTCCCTGTAAATAAAACAATTCACGATTAAATGACAAAACGTTCTGAGTGATGTTATGATAAAAAATGTCAAACTTATCGATGGAAACGTCAGATTGCGCCTGGCAACACTTAGTGTTGCCTAGTCCAGAAATATATATAGCGCCTACGTATAAGAAATATAAGGATTTTCGAACATCAGGCTGACATTGCCCTATGTATATGATTGGTTTTACATCTTAAAGTATTTCTCCGGCTTTGATTTATGCAAGTTGCAAGAGTATAAAGTGATCGGCCGCACCCGAACTTAACCCTTTCTTACTTCATTTGTTTTAAGTTTTTTTATATACCTTTTTTTATTTTGTTAATATTTATAATTTTTTTTGTATAATTTTCCATTTATTTAATATTTGTAATCATATTTAATATAATTTATTTATTTTTAAATTTTACTAACTTAATTTAATTTATTATTTTTTTTTTATTTTATCAATTTATTTTAAATTTATTTATTTAATTTTTTTAATTCTATTAATTTAATTAATTTTTTTTTAATTTAACAATTTTTTTTAGATTTTATTAATTTTATTTTTTTTTGATAATTTAATTTTTTTTTATTAATTTAATTTTATTTGTTTTTTTTTTTATTAATTTAATTTTATTTATTTAATTTCTTTTTTAATTTTATTAGTTTTATTTAGTTTAATTTTTTATTTTAATTTAATAATCTTAATTTGATTAATTTACTTTAAGTTAATTTTTTTTAATTTACATAATTTAATTTAATTGTTTTTATTTTTATTAATTTAATTAAATGTTTCTTTAATTTTCATAATTTAATTATTTTATTTTTTTAATTTTATTAATTTTATTAATTTAATTTTAATTTATATTATATTTTAAATATAAATATTTTTAGTATTATTTTTACAGTTATAATTTATTTTTACATTTATAATTTATTTTTCTATCATTTTGCTGTATTTTAATATACATAATTTTATTTAATTTAATTATATCTTTTCTAGTCGCTCTTTATTCACTATTTTCGTGTTGCAACTGCAGCCAGAGCCTTTATACTCAACGCTTTGTTGTTGTTGTGTATATCAAATTCATTCCAATGCTAATCAAATATTAAATTCCACTTACTGACCGCTTCAGTTACCATTGTTATTTATTTAGTGCTACTAAAACAATAACAACAACAACACAAAAATAAACAAAAACAAGTGTTATGTGCATATCAACACTGTTGTCAACATACTTATGCAGCGCAGTGTTATTTCAGACACTTTTGTGTTATGCGGCGCATACATGTTTACAACAAACACATTTACATATGCTATATTTATATACACACTTGTATGTATGTTGTTGCTTATTTACATAGCGTTCACTGATAATAAAGTTGTTGCCAATGTTGTTTGGTCGCTGGCGCACTGACTGACTGCCACATTGACTTACTAACTGAGTGCCTTACATTTCTACATATGTACTGGCACATACATATATATGAGCATACATGTATGTATATATAAATTTACATGCTCATTATGCATATAGATTATTGTAAACTGAATAATTGTTGGCTGCTTAGTGGGCGTGTTGATTATTTGCCACTTTATATGTACATAATCAAGTACCTTTGAATGTGTGTTTGTGTGCGTGCGTTTTTTGTTTGTTTATGTGTGTATGCTGTGTGTGTGTTTGCATGTGCAGTTACCTGCTTATTGCTGTTGTTTGTCGATTGGCAGCAGCTAACATTCTCGCACTATTTATTGGTATGAATTCAAAACAACAATCGCGCACACACACGCACACATGCGAACATACAAATATATATGTATATATACATAGATATATCTTGCATGTGCCACAGCACGCCCGCCGTTGTAACTAGTCCGAGGCAGTCGCAATCAAGGTTCTCAAGCTTTGTTTATTGGCACTGAAAATGCGACATTCATGGAATTGTTGCTTTGTTGTTGTTGTTGGTGTTGTTATGCCAGACGATTTATGCAAAAAGGGCAATTCACTTGCATTTTCAACGTTTAGTTTTTTCTTATTTTATGGAAAAGTGTATGTAGTATTTTAAGGGCAGCGTCAAACCACTTTCTGATTTTTTTAGGTTAGGTTTCCATTGTAGTAAGGTCCTGTACGCGTTTTCTTTAAGATCGAAATATTCTCCGGATATTCTCTAACATAGTTCTTCGTGGCTGTTTTAGTTGTAAAACGACACTTCCATATCTTCGGCCAATATACTACTACTATGGGCAAAATATAGCAAGACTTTGTTCATAATTTTAAAATTTATGCTTTAAAATCTATGTCGTCCCGCTCAAAGAAATCCTGCCTGACCCCAATTCCCTTGTGCCAACGTGTTTTCCAATCCTCGAAAGAATTGTAAAGTTTAATTTTTGGAATTGGGATTCACGTATAATATCTTCAATTGGCTTCAAACTGTTTTCCTGGAACGTTCGTTTGAGTTTTCTGCCGAATATTGTGGTAGAGGCACAATGTTGGTTGTAAATTTGGCGAATAACTCACGAAGAATGAATGCAGTATGCGATGGTGAATTAACGTGATGCAAAAACCCAAAGTTGTCGGCTCATAATTCCGGACACTTTTTACGAAAACTTCGCGCAAACGACGCATAATACTCATATAGTATTCCTTGTTGATAGTTTGGCCGGTCGAAAGGAATTTGAAGTGTGTCACAGCTCGTTAATCGAAGAAAACCGCCAACCTAACCTTGAGTTGTGCCCAGATTTTATATGATTTCTTCGGCGTCGGCTCACCTTTGCCACGATATTCGGTCGATTTCTCGCATATTTCCCGGTCGTAAGGATAGATCCAAGACTCATCGCCAGCAATAATACATTTCTTGACTTCTTGGTAGTTGGAAATCATTGTTTCACAGACGTTAACGCGACGCTGGTATTCGAAAAAAATTAGTGATTTTGATGCTAATTGCTTTCACTGTATTTTAGGTCCTAATGATCTTTCAAAATAGGTTTCACTATTTCTTCCGATATTCCAAAAATGCCAGTAAGATCTCTGATTCTCGATTCTCAAGCACCAATTCCAATGATCAATTTTATTGACATGTTGATCATTAGTTGATGTTGATGGCCGTCCTGGACATGGTCGATCGTCAACACGTTCTTGACCCTCTTTGAATAATTTTTACCAATCAAAAACACTTGCTCGCGACAGGCAATTGTCACCGAAGACCTTTTCCAACATTCTGAACGTTTCGACATCAGAAATTTGATTTTGCACACAAAATTTAATGGAGTTTCTTTTTGGAATAATTTCACTCGTCGTAAAAATCGCCGAATGCACTTTATGTACTTCAGAAGCCCAGGCGTATAGTTTAATATCTGGTTTAAACTTTTGTAGAAAGTAATGGCCCTGAGTATTTTAATAGCCTCTTTAGATACTAGCCAAGACAGTTTAGCGCTGTGGCTTCTTACCACGTGGACGAGAATTAATTATTAAATTTTTCTCAAGGTAAGGAGACTGAAGTGGAAAAGTTCTATGGAATCGATCCAATTAAGTACGCGGCAGCTTAGAATTTTATAAACTTTCTATCCAAAATCATAAGTAAATTCTGAAAGAAATACTAGAAGTAAGACTTTGAGTTCCAGTTATGCGAAAAAGTCTAGAGAAGAAGTTCAGCATTATTTTTGGTTTAGGCGACATAATTTTTATCTATTTTATCTACTTAGGCTACTTGTCGCATTATAAAGGGTGATTTTTTAAGAGCTTGATAACTTTTTTTAAAAAAAAAACGCATAAAATTTGCAAAATCTCATCGGTTCTTTATTTGAAACGTTAGATTGGCTCATGACATTTACTTTTTGAAGATAATTTCATTTAAATGTTGACCGCGGCTGCGTCTTAGGTGGTCCATTCGGAAAGTCCAATTTTGGGCAACTTTTTCGAGCATTTCGGCCGAAATAGCCCGAATTTCTTCGGAAATGTTGTCTTCCAAAGCTGGAATAGTTGCTGGCTTATTTCTGTAGACTTTAGACTTGACGTAGCCCCACAAAAAATAGTCTAAAGGCGTTAAATCGCATGATCTTGGTGGCCAACTTACGGGTCCATTTCTTGAGATGAATTGTTGTCCGAAGTTTTCCCTCAAAATGGCCATAGAATCGCGAGCTGTGTGGCATGTAGCGCCATCTTGTTGAAACCACATGTCAACCAAGTTCAGTTCTTCCATTTTTGGCAACAAAAAGTTTGTTAGCATCGAACGATAGCGATCGCCATTCACCGTAACGTTGCGTCCAACAGCATCTTTGAAAAAATACGGTCCAATGATTCCACCAGAGTACAAACCACACCAAACAGTGCATTTTTGGGGATGCATGGGCAGTTCTTGAACGGCTTCTGGTTGCTCTTCACCCCAAATGCGGCAATTTTGCTTATTTACGTAGCCATTCAACCAGAAATGAGCCTCATCGCTGAACAAAATTTGTCGATAAACACATTTCGAACCGAACACTGATTTTGGTAATAAAATTCAATGATTTGCAAGCGTTGCTCGTTAGTAAGTCTATTCATGATGAAATGTCAAAGCATACTGAGCATCTTTCTCTTTGACACCATGTCTGAAATCCCACGTGATCTGTCAAATACTAATGCATGAAAATCCTAACCTCAAAAAAATCACCCGTTACAAGAAACAGTTATATAAAATGGGCCTAGCTTCTTATGCAAATTGCCGGTTCTGTGACAGGGAGCCTGTAACTCCAGAACATCTTCTAATTGATCGCAATAGAATCCTCATCTTTTAGCTTATCTTTTCTTATATACATGGATGAGCTAAGTCTTTGCCAGCCGACTGTTGGGTTTCTTCACGCTTTAGAGAGGGTCCATTGTGTGCGGTGCGGATTTATCCATGTCTGTATGTCTGACCGTCTGTCCGTCGGCCTGTATACCATATACACTAACTAGTCTCTCAGTTTATGAGATATCGTTCCGAGATTTTGCATCTGTCATTTTCTCGCCAAGAAGCTGCTGATTTGTCGGAATCGCCGATATCGAGCCACTATAGCATATAGCTGTCATACAAACTGAACGATCAAAATCAAGTTTTTCTATGAAAACTTCGGTATTTGAACTTTAAGCTTTCAAGCAAGGCGCTGAAGTCAATAAAATAACAAGAAATATCGACTTTTAGAGTTTAGATAGGCAATAACTTTCAAGACAGTCTTCTGCACTCTAATTAAAATACCAAATATGTGCGGGCAATATCCGTGTCGTTGGAAAAAAGCCGCTACATTTGAGTTGTTGTTATAATAAGCAGCATTGTGATTACTGTTATTGCGGCTATTGGCGCTGCTATTGCTGCTGCCACGGCTGATGATGATGATGGCTGTGATGACTGTGATGGCTTTGGTGGCTTTGGCGGTGATGGCGATGGTAGTGCGCAAACGCAATTCTAGGTCATTGCTGAGCGCTACGAATTTATTATATGCATTTAATGCGGCTAACATTAATGCGCGCGCGCACACAAATACGCATGCATATATGTATATACATATGTAAGAGTATATACATACATTTACACTCATATGCATCGATGTATGTGCGGCTTATTGACCGCCAAAGCAGTGGCTGAGGCAACGGCAAGCGCTTCATGCATAGAAACATATCAACTCGACTATGTACTGGCTATACATATGTATATATATATGCATATATATTTAAGTATGTGCATACATACATATGTAATTACTAGCGGCTTTACCGCCGCTGCGTTCAATTCAGAAATGTAGGCCTTGAAATAGCATTAATCAACTTGTTAATGCATCGTTTATTCGAAATGTTTTTCGGAATTGGACAACTGGTTTCATTAGCGAATTCTCTTGTAGACGTGCCACTTGGTTAATCACTACATGTTTCTTCACTTTTTTATACCATATATGTATATATATATATAAATGTGTGTTTATAATGTGACATGCCGCTGAAGACACTCTGTCGATCATTCTTTACTGGACAGTAATCTCTATTAATTTGTTATCAATTTTGATATACAACTTCGTACAAAATAGACCATACAAGTTATGGAACATACTCCTAAAGAGTTAGAAGAGCGCCGTTCGTCTTCGAAGAATCTCTAATTTCAAAAGATTTATAATCAGCCCATAAATACGCGGTTTAGTCCCACATTTTTTGAGATATCGATCGGAAATTTTGCACATGTTCTTTTCTCCCCAAGATGCTGCTAACTTCTAGGAATCGAATATGTCGGATCGCTATAGCATATAGCTGCCATACAAACTGACCGTTCAAAATCAAGTTCCTGTATGGAAAACTTTCTCATTTGACGAGATATCTTCATGAAATTTGGCATAGATTATTATCGAAGATATCTCTATAATATATATAGAAATCATGCATATCGAACGACTATAACATATAGCTCCCATACAAACTGACCGTTCAAAATCAAGTTCCTGTATGGAAAACTTTCTCATTTGACGAGATAACTTCATGAAATTTGGCATGTGTTATTATCAAAAGTTTCTCTATAGTCTCCAAAGAAATTGTGCGTATCAGACAACTATAGCACATAGTTGCCATACAAACCAACCGATGAAAATCAAATCCTTGTATAGAAAACTTTATCATTTTACGCTATATCTGAATGAAATTCGGCACAAATTATTATCGAAGCCATCTCTATAATGTCCATAGAAATCATGCATATCGAACGACTATAACATATAGCTGCCATACAAACTGAACAATCAAAATCCAATCCTTGTATGGAAAACTTTTTTTATTTGTCGAGACATTATCACGAAATTTGTCACCCATCATTATCCATAATAGCGCTACAATATTCAGACAAAAATATTCAGATCGAACTACTATAGCATATAGCTGCCATACAAACTGAACGATCAAAATCAAATTTTTCTATTGAAACTTTTTATTTTTTTGTGAAGTGTATAACAGTTTTGGTGCAGCCGAAGCTAAAATATTTTTCATATGTTTTATTTGTGAAAAATTTTATTTTATTATATATTTTTTGTAACAATATTTTGTAGTCTCGCTTCTGAAACCCATTACACGCAATTTTGCTTATAAATAAATCAAAAAGTCTGGTTGAATGACCTAAAAAGCAAAAACTTAATTGATGACACGAGCTGAAATTTTAAGTATGTCAATAATATTGATAAATAAAAATATAAAACACATATAGTATGTACATACATGTATGTATGTACAACTGCTTGTAAAGCGAAAACCTATAAAGCATAACCCGAATATATTAAGCTGTCAGCGTTAAAAATACAACAATAACACAAATTGAAAAAGTCTAAAGTCCCACCTATAAAGTTTAGCCCCAAATAATTAAAAAAAAAATCCATTTTTTCTGTCGAAAATTTCGTTATTATTTAATTAATTTTGTTCAATGATGAAAAAATTGTCCGTGGCGCATGCGAATAGGCCAAAAATGTAAGTAATGCTAGGGGATGTATATTAAAAAATATTAACTACAAAGCGACAAATATATACATATTTACATGTGTATGTATGTATGTATGTATGTACATTTGTAATGTCGACATGTGTAAGTGTGTGTGCAAAAAGCAAAAAAAAAATGTTTGCCTAAAATGCACCTTCATCGCTTATGCATATGCTGCGGCTTATTTAAATCTAATTACGTAAATTAATAATATTTGTGCCAACAGCAACAACAAAAACAAAACGATCGCAACAATATCGACAACAAGAGCGGCACCTTGCGTACAAGTCTATGAGTGTCGCATGCACTTTCCGTTGTGTTTATGCGCTTATTTGTCACTTTTTTTAATGTCTACTTGTTGTTGTTTTTATTTTTTTGTTGTTATTATGCGTTATATGTTGATTTTTTGTATCATTCGCCGACAAATGTCAGTCAGCTTTTTGTATTATTTGCGCACAGTAGCTGGTGTTGTTGTTGGTGGTGGTTTATTTTTGTTTTTGTATTTTTTTCACTTGTTTTTCGCCACTTGTTTTATGGCAATCACTTGTCAATTTGTTGTAGTTTTTGTTGTAATTGTTATTGTATTTATTTGGTTTTTGTATTAAATTTTTGTTGTTGTACTTCTTTTCATTTTGTTGTATTTTTAGTTTTTGTTGTAATTTTTCTTGTTTTTTTTTGTAATTCTTTAGAGTTTTTTTTAATTTTTGTTGTAATTTTTTAGTTTTTTTTTAAATTTTTTTGTTGTAATTTTTTTACTTTTAGTTATTTGTAATTTTTTAGTTTTTTGTTGTAATTTTTTTTTTTGTTGTAATTTTTTAAGTTTTTGTAATTTTTTAAGTTTTGCTGTAATTTTTAAATTTTTGTTGTAATTTTTTTACTTTTTTTGTAAATTTTTTGCATTTTTTTATTTTCATTGTAAATTAAATTTTTTTAAATTTTGATTGTAAATTTTTGTTGCTGTACTCTAATTTTTTTAATTATTTTCTTTTAATTTTCTTAATTTTTTATTGTTGTTTGTTTTTTAGTTTTTGTTGTAATTTTTTATTGTATTTTTCGTTTTTGTTGCATTTTTTTTATGTGCTTCGTTTTTTCTTCGTTTTTTATCTGCTATAATTATTGCGTTCACCGTTTTGTCGTCGTGTTCGTCTTCGTTGCCTAATTACGCTTACATGTAATGCACTGATTGGCCTATCGGAAGTGAAAAGTGCATGAAAAATGTACAAATATTTAGCGTAACGTTGACACATATACACCGACATACACACTCACACACACATGCACGCTTGTTGTTTACATTTGATATGCCATATGATTTCTAATTTCGAAAATTGTATTTGTAATCAAATTTTTTTAACATACACCCTATCAAAAAGCATCGGGAATTCTTCATTTCCCCCTGTCATCTCTTGCTTATATGGAAGGCAGGTAAATCTTTTGCCTGGGTTGGTACAACTGTCCTTAATTATGACGCCAAAAATTAGCGCGATCTGTCAAGCAGTGTGTTTACAGCAGTTGTTTAAGCCAGTCGATCCCTATACCAGTCTACGAGTCATTTTTTACCATGCAGAGTTAGACAAAGCACGCTTTGAAAGCCCCTGGAAACTGAAGAACCGAAATTTATGCCCAGCTGAAAGTTTGTAAGCTCTTGGAAGCTTAACATCGCATCTGTAGACAGTTATGAATGTTTGAAAGCTCTGAGAAGTCAAATTGCGCATAAGCTACCACTGAATCAATAAGATCAAAACTATGGATCTAATTATTAGTCTTCCGTGATGTCTCAGAATTGCAGTTTCTGTTATTCTCTAATATCTATTGCATTTAGTTCTTAAACATTCCTCCGATTAACTGTTGAGAAGAGAACGAGAACCTGCTGCATAACAAAAATTTATAAGGTACAAGGAGTTACAGTGAACTCATATCCTATGACAGTGCTGACCCTAGTATTAAGCAAAGCATTTAATTTCCAACATAATATAAGAGCTGAGAGTTCTCTCTCTAAGAGAGAGAATACCCGGCTTATTTCCATTTTCGAATTCATATTCTGAAATGCTCTAAGTTAAGTTGCGTCTAAAGTCTAATTTCTATTAGGGATATTATAGTCGTTTCAGTGGACGATCATGCAGTTTTTAAGTTGCAAAGTACCACATTTTTATAAAGCTATATATGTATAAACTCTATCCTTTTCTTTCAACGAAGCTTCTGAAATTTTTGGTTTACTATCCTCTACAGCAACTCTAGTATCTACAGCAACTTTATCTTCTGAAATTTTTGGTTTACTATCCTCTACAGCAACTCTAGTATCTGGCAATCAATCCAATGCAAAATCTTTTCTTCATAGATGAAACTCGCAGTGCTATAATGCCTTTTTTAAATCAGAGGAATTGGCTAGAATCGATATTTGACGGGATTAGGATTAGGCGGTTCGTCAGAGCATGATGGTCAATTGATTCGTTCTAGAACTGTTTTTTATGTAACAAACACTAAATCATAAATGATCGGTGTTTCAATAGTTCAAATGGGGTTCTCGTGACATTTGTCAAGGGATCATATACTCGTACGTATAACACAAACTATTTCACTAATAAATTAATAATGACCTCTATGCTCCTACGTATTTTATAAAATCACTGAAACTAATGATCAGATCATAAAACAGTTTATAAAGACAGTTTTAAGGAAGTTCGAACGGTCAATTTGGTCTCATTATTTGTTAGTATATAAAATTGTCAATATCTCCGAATCTACTCTTTCGATGAAATGTGACTTGAAAACTTAACTGTTCAATATTTATCGGCCGCTTTTGCGTTTTTACAATTGGAATTCTATATTTGTAGGTTAAGTTCAAGACATGCACCACAAATATGGTGCGAAACTCGGCTAAGCGGCAAGCAATTAATTATTTTGAATTTTGTTTATACCCTGAATAGGGCATATTAAGTTTACTACGATATTTGTAAAGCTCAGAATAAAATGTCGGATACTCCAAAAAGTATATAGTACGAGTATATACATATGTATATGATCAGAAGGGCAACCCGAGATGATTTAGCCAGTTTGTCTGTTTATAAATAGGCGCACTAATCCCTCACTTTTTAAGATATCGATCTGAAATTTTGCACACAATCTTCTCTCCTCAAGAACCTGCTTATCTGTTGGAACTGCTGATATGGGTTCACTATAGCATATAGCTGCCATACAAACTGACCGACCAAACTCAAGTCCTTGTACGGAAAACTTTTTTGTTTAACGACATATCTTCACGAAATTTGACAGGGATTATTTCGTAGTTCAACACTACAACATCTGAAGAAAGTTTCGAGATCGGGCCACTATAGCATATAGCTGCCATACAAACTGACCGATTGAATTCAAGTCCTTGTATGGAGAACTTTCTTATTTGACGAGATATCTGCACGAACTTTGACAAGGCTTATTCCTCATAGCAGTGCCACATTATATGAAGAAATTGTCGAGATCGGATTACGATATCATATAGCTGCCATACAAACGGTTCGTTCAAAATCAAGATAATGATCTCTTTATACTCTTTCATGCTTTGAAAACTGCACCTGCGAAGGGTATATAGCTGCTTTGCCAACGAACCGACATGTTTCCTTATTTTTTTGGATTATTTTTTTGCCTACACAAATTTTTCCTCTACTATTTTAATGGATTGACGGTCACTGCTACAATGAAGCCCGCTTTTTGCCAACGCTAAAATGAGGAAAACACAAAATCTCACATTTTCTCTTATTTTCCGCACTTTCGTTTATTTATTTCCTACACTTTCCTCGCAAATTACAAATGCAATAAATTTATTTCATTTTTATTTTTTCTCTTCTCTCTTTGCAGGTAAATGGGCTATAAAGATATGTTACAAATACAAATGAACTGATTTTTGTGTCTGAGAGCAATAAGGAAACATTGTATATGAATTTACACCAATACACAAATACATACTTGTATAGTCACTCACGGGCAACGTCACGTTTGTATATTTGAAGGTAAATATTTATTTATTGTATTTTGAAGCGAATATTTTGTTCAGAGTGCCAAATTGGGCGGTCTAACTGTCGAGGCGGGAAATTTAATATTCATATATACAAATGTATGTATATAATACACTATAGTATATATTTACATATGAACACATGAATAAATAACTGAAAAAATATCTGAAAAATTATCTGTTATGAAAATATATATAATAAGTGTGTGTGTATGTCCGAAGATAAACGCGTATAACCGACTGCGCTGCTTCGGCCGCTGTCTCTGCCGCTGCTGCGTCTGCTTCTGCGTCTGTGAAGCGCATCAATGGGAGCAGCAGCACACGTTTGCTTGGCACACATTTGTTTGTTGTTATTGTATTGGCTTCTAGTTTGCAAAGTTGCAATAGTTGTTGTTGTTGCTTTGTTTTTGTTATTTTTCCCCCAGCTCATTTTCTCATTTATCATTATTTTCCAATTGCAATTTTAAGCTGGATTCACCGTGCATTTGCTATTAGCTGACAGTCCGTCTGACTAACTGTCCGTCTATTTGCCTTTCTGCCTGTCTGCTTGTTCGAGTGTCTATCTCTCAGTGGCTGCCAGCAACAGGTTGCCTTATACTGTTGCTTGCTGTGGAAGAGGATTCCTCGTAATCAGCTACTACAGCCGCAGCTTTAGCAACAGCAGCAACAAATACAACAACAACTTATTGTTGATTCGCACAAAGTGTTTACTTTCACTAAACAAAGTAGGCTTTTGCACTCACACACCTGAATTTGATAGTCAAGCCACCGACTAAACGGTAAATCACAAACTGTTGCTTTGGCATGCAACAACAACAACAACTTAATATGTATGTTTGCGTTATGAAAATGATGTCAAGAAAATGTTTGTGAGTTCAGTGCGCTTAGAGTTGTTACAACAAAAAATTATATAAAAAATATTTATTATAATGAAAGAAAGTAGAAAAAAATATTTAAAAAAAGTAAAAAAAAAACAATAAATAAAAATGAAAAAAATTTCAAACATTTCAAAAAAAAGTTACAAAAATAAAATTAATAATAAAAAAAAATAAATTAAAAAATTATTATATAAGAAATTTAAAACAATTAAGGAAATTTAAAACATTGAAAAAATTAAGAAAAAAATTAATTAAAAATAAAAAAACAAATAAATAATAAAAAAATACAAAATTATAACTTTATTCAAAATACAAATTACTATATTTTTTATAATGAAAGAAAGTATAAATAAAATATTAAAAAAATAACAAAACAAAATTGATAAATAAAAATGAAAAAAAGTTTACAAAATTTCAAAAATAAAATTAATAATTAATAATAAAAATTAAAAAAATAAATAAAATTAAAAAAATTATAATAAACTTAAAACAATTAAGTAAATTAAAAACATTAAAAAAAATTAATTAAACATAAAAAATACAAAATTATAACTTTATTCAAAATACAAATTACAATATTTTTTTTTCTGAAATTTTAAAAATTATCCCATTGAGGAAGTCGATTGGCTGAGTGTTTGTTACATAATAAGCAATTATCGATAATTTTAGGTTTGGAGATTTTGATATTTCTCGTGACTAAATTTTATTTTGTTTAGAGAAGCAGTAACAACAATTACAACAACAAATAAAATTATAGAGAAAGGAAAAATATGCCTCCAAATGTATTAACGTAAATATAGAGTAGAGAGATGTAGCGCGACATGCGACAAATGGACGAACAAATTTGAAACGATAGATGAAAAGCTTGACTTAAATATCTTTGATGTGGTAGGTAGGAGTGTCGTCCTCATGGTCTGATCTCCCGTTTCACCGTAGCACTCAAACGAGTGCTCTCAATGGAACTCTTTATGATCGTTAGGCTTTTTGTTGACAGCCATTCAAGGGTTTGAAGCGGGTTTGTGTCGGGTTCGTGATAAAGTTACACATTCAAAGAAAAAGTGGCAGACAGCTTCCGTAATCTCTTTTAGCTTGCAACTGCTCTTTAAATGGACAGTGCCATAATATAGAAGCTGTAAGTCTGTATATACTATTTCTGGACTTATGTACATATATATTTTATAAGTCCAAGAACCAATGTTCCTGTCGTACTTCGACCATCATTATTTTACAGCTTGTTATTGATTTCTCTACGCTATTGGTTCAAAGTGCTTAAAATTTTGTGATCATTCCTAGCTAACATGGTAATAAGTCCACTTCGGATACATCTAAAGTTTGACCAACTCGTCTGCTTTTTCATTACCGACAAAGATTCCTGTTATCGGGAGCACAAAGCCAAGAGGAGTTGACCTAGCAGGGAGATTAAAGTCTTTCTGCAATTGTTATCTTTCATGGAATTAATAAGTGGCGTAGAGGCCAGCAGTGCTATCCGTGTATAAAGATTATTTCTGTATCCCCCCGTAGTTGTTCAATGGAAGCGTTCTCTGTACCCAATCCATTTCAATGTTTCCTACTTTTTGAAACAAAAAACACAGACAATCAAATTTAATTGGAAATGTTGTCATTTGAAAGAATATTTTTGGCTTTTATTTTTTGAAAATTATATCTTTCATATGTTGGCCGCGACTACGTCTCAGTAGGTCCATCCGTTGAGTCCACTTTTCGATGACTCGTTCAAGCATTTCGACTGGTGACTGGCGAATGCCACGCGTGATGTTTTGGTCCAAGGCCAGAATGGAAAACCGAATTGTCCGCATAGACTTTATACTTTACTTGTGCCCACAGGTAGACGTCTAACGGTGTGATATCACACGATCTTGGTAGCCAATTGGCGGTTACGTTCTCACCAGCATCATTTATAATGAAGTATAGACTCTTGAATCTCTTCAGGTTGCTCTTCGTCGGTAATTTTAATACTTTGTTTACATACACATTGAGCTAAAAATGAGCCTCATCGCTGAACAAAATTTAACTCGAAAACATCAGCTCTTCGTGGAACTGTTTAAGAGCCCATAGAGCGAAGTGATGTCACTCGCTATTGAGGGTAAAGCCATTTTCTGGATCATTTCGAAAGAAATAAGGTCCGATGATACCGCCATACCATAATCCGCACCAAACGGATAAGTTTGGAGAGTTTGACTCACCGTCAGCTTTTCCAGAAATCAGAATTTTTCAGAAATCCATCTCAAATTTTTCTCACAAACTTTTCCTTCAAGAAGCTGTTTGTTTTTCGGAACTAGCGGCATGGGACCACTGTAGGATATAATTGTCATACATATTGAAATGTATTTTAGAATTGATGGCATTAAATTTGACAAAAAAAAATTTATATTCTATTAAGACTTTTTCTTCATAAAATTGGCAAAGTGAGAACGGAGCCTAAACCTGGCTGACGAGTTTCTTCATAAGCGACCTTACTTGAGCACTCACAATGCTAATTGGCATATTTTACACATTTTCAGAAATGTTCATTAATATTTTATAAATATTGTACCGTTCAATTTATTTTTATTGCTTTTCTGCTGCTTGTTCAAGCTTGTTAACCAGCTGGACAATGTCTACTCGGCCTTTTATAATCTCTGGACACTTGTTGTTAGCAACATGTCGCAGCAATGTGGTTTTCCTCGGCGCTACACAACGCTGGGGAGTCAAAATCAGTAGTCAACACCTTTTTGGTTGTTGTTGTTGTTAGTAATTGTTAGCAGTTGTTGCTATTTTGTGAAGGCTTATGTTGCTGCGAAGATTTTCAGTTGATGTTTTTTTGTGTGTTGACACAGTGTTGGCCCCTCAAGCTATTGTTGTTTTTATGTACACAACGTTGGTGTTGTTGTTGTTGCTTAGGTGTACATGTCTCCATTGCGTAGCAATTGTTGCGTTTGTTGTTGTCATTGTCGATGAATGCGACGCTTTACGGCTATGTGGTTGAAAGAGTAAACATTTAGCACAACAACAATAGTGCCAACAACAACAACATGTAATGCGTTAGCTAAACTGTCAACACCTGGTTAATATGTGTTGTTTGCAGCCGCAACAGCAACGATTGCATTACATGTGCTCACCGCTTTTTGTTTCTGTAGAAAAACATAGATATTTTGATTTGTAAAAAAAACTAAAAAAAAATTTATTTTGTAGGAAAAAAATATTTCATAAAAAAATTATTTTATAAAAAAACAAAAAAAAAATATAAAAATAAAGTTATTGAAAAAAAATTATAAAAAAAACTCTTATATAAAAATATATTTAATAAAAATTATTTGATAAAAACCCCAAAAAAAATTATAAAAATAAAATTATTTGAAAAAATATATAAAAAAAATATTTTATAAAAGAAATTACTTTATTTAAAAACAAAACAAAAATTATAAAAATAAAATTATTAAAAAAAAATATTTAAAAGAAATTGTTTTATTTTATAAAATTATTTATAAAATAATATTTAATAAAAAAATATTAACCAAAATTAAAACAAAAAAAAAATTATAAAAAAATAAAAAAAAAAAATGTATTTATTTTTTTATTTTATTTATTTTTTTAATTTATTTATTTTTGTTTTATAAAAAAAGTTATTAAAAAAATCTCAGCCAATTTCTCGTTTGCTTTTGGTCATTTATCAGATGTCTGAACAAATGTGTGGACAAGCCAACAGCCAAATCAGACATGTGTAGTTATGTAAATATATGTATGCGTGTATGTCTGTCCCGCTTGTGCAATGTGTCGCCTGTGGCGGGAAGCCGGGTGGCCTAACTGTAATTACATACATGCATCACATCAATGTTGCAGGAAGACACCAAATTGCTAGACAATTGTTGCGTGTCTGCACTTTTTCGATGACAATTGCAAATTGTCTGCAACACACAACAACAAAAACAACAAT
Organism: Bactrocera dorsalis; assembly: GCF_023373825.1. Lineage (NCBI taxonomy): Eukaryota > Metazoa > Arthropoda > Insecta > Diptera > Tephritidae > Bactrocera > Bactrocera dorsalis. The sequence goes on from NC_064305.1 coordinate 67,159,681, forward strand.
AATATGCAAAATACGAAAATTAACTAGACACTTTTTTGCTGCGAATTTTGCATAAATTTACTTAGTGCAATGATAGCGTCTAATGTCTCATCTGCTCACCTGCCTGTCTGCCAAAGCGCTAGCGCATGGCGTTGACAGATATACAGTAGTGTGTGGAGAAATAGCACCAATTTCATATAACATTTAACATAAATGGTATTAATTTTTTTTACAATTTCAAAAAAAAATTGGAAAATGTTTGCTACTTTTTTATAGGTGGCAACTCTTTTATAGAAATTGTGCAAATTAAATGCTACCAATATTCCTTCCTTTTCTTAAGCAGCTAACGTTAGAGCTGCATTTTATGGGGGTTTGCTGTGTCAGTTTTTCCATAGGTGGCAACTCTGCTTCCAAAAACTAAGGAAATCGTTAATTTTTTTGTGGCGTTTTGACTTCAGTAAAGGAGGCAGAAATTTTTCTATAAATTAATCACAAAAAGAGATTTTACTTCTCATTAACTACGAAAAAAATCGATAACTTTTGAATAACAGCATTTTCGCTTAAAAATAGCACATTGAAAGTATTAGCTTAAAAAAATGGACTTAAGAATAATCATTTCATTTCAAATCGGTGATTAAAAGTGTTATTGCTCGGAATGGCCAAGGCAATAAAAATAAAGATCGATTATTTTAGCAAACTAAAATGTTTAGAAAAAATTTTATGGAAAAATTATCACTTAATTTTGTTATTTAAACTAAAATAAAAGTTTGTTTAAGATTTTCAGTATTAATCGAAAGTTTCGATCGATTAATCGTTACAAGCAAATCAGTAATTGATTATTTTTGAAATCTCAATGATTTTATCGGATAATTAATTAAAAATTAAATTTTTTTTATTTAAATCTACAGAAAAGTCTATTTAAGTTTTCGAGCATTAATCGAAAATATCGAGTAATCGTTACAAACATATTTTTAATCGATTATTTTTGAAATCTGAATAATTTTATCCAAATCTTATGACTGAATTTTGTTATTTAAGTCTACAGAAAAGTATGTTTAAGATTTTTAACAGAAATAATCGAAAATTTCGGCGAATCGATAAAAATATTCAAACAATAAACAAATCGATAACAATTTGAATGAAACTATTTTTAGTTAAATAAATATATAGAATAGAATATCTGTATAAATATGTGTGCAAAAGTAACAAATGCATTTAATAGAAAATATAAATTAATAATCGATTATTTAAGAGTAATTTTTTGACTTAGACTTCAGTAATACTTTTAAAAGATAATTTAAACAAAAAATCGGGTCTAAATTTCGCTAAGGAAATCAACAAAAAATACTTTCAACATATTTGAAAAATAAAAATTAGCATTTATCGAAAATTTCGATTAATCGATAAATAGCTAAGATATAATTTTGACCGAATTTCGCTAAAGAAACTAAGAAAAAATACTTTCAGAATATTTGAGACACAAAAAATAGCATTTATCGAAAATTTCGATAAATCGATTAATAACTAACATATCTAATAAATTAATGAATCTTTGTCAGTTGCTATTAATAATGTTTCCATTAACGTGTTTGTTAAATTTGAGTTTTATTTTCGTTCAAAGTGTTGCTTTTATATACCACGCAACTGTATGCCAACATTTGAGTGTATTTAAATGTATCTATTCAGTGGAGTATAAATATAATTACATAATAGTGCGTTTTGCTAACTCACTGCTGAGATATTAATACTATTTCTGTCACTTAGTCGTTTTAATTTTAGTTTTTTTTTTAATTTTAGTTTTTTTTTTAATTTTCACAGTCTGTCAGCTCCTACATTGGCTTTGTTGTTGTTAAATTTTTAGCAGTGTTGTTTGTTTGCAAAATATTGCTAATTTTTAGCAATAAACAAACGGCTAGCATAAAATGTTATTTTGCATTTTTTTTGATAGTATTTGTTGTTGGTGTTTTTTATTATTGTTGTTGTTGTATTTTTTTCCTTAACTTCTTGTCCATTAGACAATTTGCCCGTTTAAGCCATAATCACATAATCAATTTCATATGCAAAATAGTTGCCATTCACCCAGCCAACACGCACACACACATACACACGCACGCCCCGGCTCGGCGCCTTGTCTTTATAAGCATTTAAGACTTCATTATTTGGCTGGCTTCCTCAGTTTTACAATGCGATGACGGAGTAATTGTTTTCGTTTGGATTTTTCGCAACTGTTTTTTTTATTGTTATTGTATTTAGTTTTTCTCTTGTTGTTGTTATCGATGACGCGCTTAATTTTGTCAGCTATGCGGGTATACATATGTACGTACGTCGGAGCTTGCAGGAAGAAATATTTTAGCGTGCTGATTTCAACACGTACAAATTCGCATTAACGACTGTTGTTGTTATTGTTGTAATTGTTGCCGTCAATTTGCAAATATTTTTAGCGATGTCAAAAAAATGTTAATTGACTAAAGTGATGCCGGGCTAATTAAGTATATTTAAGAGGAAGCATGAAGACGATGGTGTAATTTTGTTATAAGGGTGGTTTAGATAGTACGATTAGTGGTCCTGTCACTTATTAACATATACAAATGAGCGTGCAATGTAAGCTTTTCGCGATAATTTCGGGATCCCGTTACAACTGCATAAAAATCCCGAAATCCCGAAATAATTTCTTACTTAATATAATATTTCACGTACAATTTCGGGTCCCGACACAATTTCTTAATGATCCCGAAATCCCGAAACTCTGTTATAACCCGATGGGGAATGTCTTATGGAATGCTTACAATATGCATTTTTCAAGATAATTTCGGTATCCCGTTAAAACTGCATAAAAATCCCGAAAATCTGAAATAATATCTGTTTTGACCAGATGCCTTATAGCATACTTATTGCAACATTTGCTTTAGAATTTCGGGATCCCGACATTATTGCATAATAATCCCGAAATTTCGAAAATAACTCTGTTATGACCTGAATGCCTTTTGAAATGTTTACAATATGCAATTTTCAGGATAATTTCGGGATCCCGATAAAATTGCATAATAATCCCGAAATTCCAAAAATAACTCTGTTGTGATCCGATATTAATTGCCTTATGAAATGCTTACAATATAATATTTTCAGGATAATTTCGAGATCCCGTTATATCTGCATAAAAAATCCTGAAATCCCGAAATGATATCTTTTCTGACCTGATATTGAATGTGGTATGACACCTTCATGCAACATTTTCCTTAGAATTTCGGGATCACGATATTATTGCATAAAAATTCTGAAATGACTTCAGTTGTGAGCCGATATTTAATTCCTTATAGGGTGATTTTTTTGAGGTTAGGATTTTCATGCATTAGTATTTGACAGATCACGTGGGATTTCAGACATGGTGTCAAAGAGAAAGATGCTCAGTATGCTTTGACATTTCATCATGAATAGACTTACTAACGAGCAACGCTTGCAAATCATTGAATTTTATTACCAAAATCAGTGTTCGGTTCGAAATGTGTTTCGCGCGCGTGTTTTGTTCAGCGATGAGGCTCATTTCTGGTTGAATGGCTACGTAAATAAGCAAAATTGCCGCATTTGGGGTGAAGAGCAACCAGAAGCCGTTCAAGAACTGCCCATGCATCCCGAAAAATGCACTGTTTGGTGTGGTTTGTACGCTGGTGGAATCATTGGACCGTATTTTTTCAAAGATGCTGTTGGACGCAACGTTACGGTGAATGGCGATCGCTATCGTTCGATGCTAACAAACTTTTTGTTGCCAAAAATGGAAGAACTGAACTTGGTTGACATGTGGTTTCAACAAGATGGCGCTACATGCCACACAGCTCGCGATTCTATGGCCATTTTGAGGGAAAACTTCGGACAACAATTCATCTCAAGAAATGGACCCGTAAGTTGGCCACCAAGATCATGCGATTTAACGCCTTTAGACTATTTTTTGTGGGGCTACGTCAAGACTAAAGTCTACAGAAATAAGCCAGCAACTATTCCAGCTTTGGAAGACAACATTTCCGAAGAAATTCGGGCTATTCCGGCCGAAATGCTCGAAAAAGTTGCCCAAAATTGGACTTTCCGAATGGACCACCTAAGACGCAGCCGCGGTCAACATTTAAATGAAATTATCTTCAAAAAGTAAATGTCATGAACCAATCTAACGTTTCAAATAAAGAACCGATGAGATTTTGCAAATTTTATGCGTTTTTTTTTTTAAAAAGTTATCAAGCTCTTAAAAAATCACCCTTTAGAATGCACTTAGTTTTCCGGGACAATTTCGGAATACTGATATAATTACATACAAATCCCGAAATTATTTCTGTTATTATGCAATATTAAAAGACTTATGTAATACAAATTTTCGGGATTGCTTCGGGATCCCGTAATCCCGATATGGTATCTATTGTGGTTCGTTATGGAAAATCTTAAGGCATCCGTTTATTATATATAAAGATATTTTTATATTGTGTTCTTATTACTATATTTGAAGGCTCTTCCGTCACCTTTAAGTTCCGAGAGGCTGGTTGGAAGAACTATTAAAAGGTTTTCTTACTCATTTATTTGGACTCAAAACTGTTAGAGACTCGTATTAGTCCAATACAAATATGAATCTTAACACACTTCGCCAACAAACAAGTTGACTATTTGCCAAAATTAAATACTTTAATCCCTCATTAAATCATAAACTTTTTGCTAACTTTTTCGCCTTGAATGAAAACGAAACATTTTGAAATGCGCTAGTAAAAGGCGGATGCTTATTTTTTGTTTTGATATTTAACAGTTTACCTTTCGGTGAATGATGTATTGTAGCACAAGTTGAATATGATGTCACTTATGCGCAATTTTAGTCAGAAATTAAGCATTTAAAATGTCACACAGATCATTGAACTTATAGTTTTAGAAGTTAATATGTATGTTTGTGAGTAGTTGTCATCACCACGTGACAGTTGAGAGATGAGAACGTGATTTTTTATTTGTGTGACTGATAAGGTGATATATATTAAGCTAATTACAACAATTGTTTTAAATAACTAGGTTATGAGATATTTAATTTGAACCAGGTTGGGCACCATGGCGTATACGTAACTTTGAAAGGAACAAAAAAATTAACTGAACATAATTAAAATTAAAATTTTTAAATAAAATATTTTGTGAAATAAAACTATTGGCAACACTATTTGATAATATTTTTTCTTAAAAACTAAAGCCACTGAGCCAAGCCCTTCATTCAACAGGTTATTTAGCTTTAGTTTTGAATACAACTGGCGTAAAAATTATAGATTGCACTTAAAAAGCGATCAGTTGTTGCTAATTCAAATCCTGATTTATGTTCATTGTTTATATATTTTTTTTAGATTATTTATATTTTTTATTAATATCTACTTTTAATCTAGAATTTGTTCTGAGTTGCGTATACGTAATTTTTCAATGGTTAAGATAAGGAACTTATATATTTCAATTTAGATTACAATATCTTCAACTTAAATAAATACTTCGATTACACCGAAGATATAATACCGTTCACGAGTGGTTTTTTGTAACGTAAAAGGGTATATAAAATTGTCCTATTGATATTGAATGAGCAGTTTGTATGGCAGCTATATGCTATAGTGGTTCGATCTGAACCATATATTCGGAAATTGTAACATTGCCATAGGTAATAGTCCACGCCAAATTTCATGAAGATATCTCGTCGAATGAGAAAGTTTTCCATATAAGCACTACATTCCGATTGCTCAGTTTGTATGGCAGCTATATAATATGGTCGTATAATATAAGCGGTTCCGCCAAATTAAGAGTTTATTGGTGAGCAAAGTACGTGTGAAAGATATCAGACCGATATCTCAAAATCTAAGAAACTATTTTTTGTATAAATAGATGGACAGACAGACAGACTACTTGAAAGGATCTTTGACGTTACCTTTTAAGTGTTACAAACATCGTGGCAAATTTTATATACCCACTTCGTAAGAAAAAAATACTTGCACCTTCGCTATTGTGTAAATTTCTTGCTCAGTTTATGGTCGTGGCGTATACGTAACTTCAATATGTTATGAGAAAGAAATATCTCTTTGAGGTTGGAAAAATATATTAATTTGAATAAACTAAACTGAAAGTGCGCTATAAATTGCAAATTTTGTAATAACTTTATGAATAACAAATTAAAATTAATTAATTAAATAAAAATTTAAATAAATTATAATAATTGAATAAAAATTGATTTTACTTAAACGTTTACGATAATGGTACCAAAATCGAATGTTCTCAAAATATTAATTGAAAATTAAAATTTTATAAAAGATTTTGAAATGTGTAATGTAAATATTTTGAATTCAAATGTAAAAAATATACTTATATTTTTTATGTTTTTTTTTTTATTTTTTTTAAATTAACAAAGTGGCAACTCTGTTTCAATAAAAATATTTAATGTTATTAAACTTCATTGTTCTATAAAAAAAATATTTAAAAAATGTTTTATAAAAGAAATTTTTTATCAAAAAAAATTTTACAAAAATTAAAACCGAAAAAAGCAACTCTGTTTCAATTAAATATTGTATTTAACGTTGTTAAATTTCGTTGTTCTATAACAAAATAAGTTTTTGTCAAAAATTCAAAAATATGTTTTTCATTAAAAACTATGCAGTTGCAGAGACTTTCAACAGTTAAAAATTGCTTGGTATAAAAACCGAATTTTTTGTAAAAAAAAAATGGAATTGTTTTTTTTTTTTACTAAAAACGGCAGTCAAAAATCTCGAAGATTCGATGTTTACTCGTGAATGTCAGCTAATATTTAGTATTTTTTTCTGAATTTTGTTTAAATGATGGCAACTATTTTTCAGGAACAAACTTTTGTCGTTGCCTTTTATTTAAATTTTCGAAAATTTTTATTAAAGTAAAATTTGTTGTCGGAAACTTAGAAAATTTCATGTGTATGCTTGTAAATGTCAGCAATGTAATATTTAATAATATTTTATTTTTTAATATTAAAAGGTGGCAACCTTTTTTTGAAAACGAACTTGTATCGCTCCCACTTATTTATATTTTATATTAAATTTTTTTAGAATTTTTTTTTTTGGAAAGGTGGCAACCTCTTAACAGAAACAAACTTCTGTCAATGCCACTTACTTAAATTTTATATTAACTTCAACATTTTACTATTTCTAAACATCTCAAAGTTGTTGCTTGCTAAGCTTTATAAGCTGGCCATATCGTTCTTAGACCCTATACAACACAAAAAAGTAGTATTATCTCTCATAAGCCGCTCGTGAAATACAACAGGTTACGTCAACCCTCCCTAGATGTGCAGAACTTTTGTTTCGCAGCACACTGTAGCAGCTCATTAAGCTAAATAGTCACACTATTTTACTGCGCATATTATTAAAATATTTACATACATAGTACTAAATACCGTTATTTTAATTGCAACATGAAAATTCAAATGGAAGTGCAGTTCAGACTGGTATATTTACATATTAAAATAATTTAGTAGCTTTAACTGTACATTTGTCTTACTGTGGACATTCTAAACTTGTCTGCCTGCATATGACCTTGCCACATTGCAGAATATTCATACAAACAAACGTGGCGATCTGCATATGCAAATTTTTTATTAACCTGCTTGCTTTCGATTTCAAACCCTTCATTGGCAATCTGCATACAATCAACCTCCAACACCACAAACTTCGTCGCTGAGCGCTGAGACTGAGTTAATTCTTTTTCTTTTTCGATTTTAATTAATTTTTATACTTCGTTTACATCACAGTTTTCATTTCATATTTATACATATTAAACATAAATAAGTATATGTGCTAGTCTTTTTAGTTGTGTTCTTTTATTTTTCATTGTAACTGTAACTAATTTTCACGTGCCCGTCATAAAATTGTAGTAAATGTTAGTTGCAAAGGCGGGTCCATGATAATTATGGGCTAGGACGTTCATTCATTTCGTTTTACAGCGCTGTTTTATACTCGCTTCTAAAGGTTATATATATTTCTGTATACAGTGACGGGACAAAATATTCGGAAGTTATTTTAATGACTGATTTAGAAAAATTATATACAAAGATGTGGTAAATTAAAATACAAATAAATCCCTCCATTGGTAGTTCGTAGAAATTCGGATCTTTTTTGTTCGTTTTAAGAAAACCTATCCGTTCCAAAAGTTCATATTTATTATTTCAGTGAATTGCTTCTTTTTGACCAACTACGAGCTTTTAAGCACCCATATTATTTTTGATGCATTTGTTGTTAACATTTTCCAAGAAATTCTGACATAATTTTTTGCTTTTTCGAAAAAAAATTTCCCGTTCCAAAAGTTCATATTTTTTACTTCAGCGAATTGTTGCTTGAAATTTTAATTAAAAAAGATATCTTTTGAGTTAGTGCATAAAACTGAAAATTATACAGCTTGATTCCAAATTTTAAGTTTATTTCAGATCATTATGCTCCCTCAGAATATCAATCAAAGCCTTTCAGCACCTTCAAAAGTCGTCGTGCGTATTTTCTGTACTAAGCTTTGGACATTGAACATTTCTCCTGAGAATTATTCATGAAAACATTACTTGAGCTGGAACGCCTAGGACTAAATGTTAGAATTTTAACAATTGTCTTTATAGTTTCCCTCGGAAAGTTTTGGACACCGACAGTGTATTGTCTAAATCCGGGCCTTATATTAACTTGAAGTGCGAAAGGATTTGCGAATACTGTTCTGGCGACCATTTTAAGCGATGAAGATAATTGCGAGGCATTATTCTATCCAAGCATTTTATGTTGCCCTATATAACAGTAGTTGAAGAAAAACTGGTTCTTCCATGAAGCCTCTGCAACTATTACCTCAGCGGCAAAGGAAATACTTAACTAAGACACAAGGCACAGAGAGTTTTTATGCTATAATAAAGGGATATTTGTTTCAACTTGGATCAAATTATTGCTGAATGACCCAGTCTTAGCGTCTGTGATCCTGCCTCTGAATAGAATTGTTGACCTTGTTTTTAGGCAACTCCATGTAATTCTGGAGCATTAATTTATTTGATGATTCAATGTCTATTCTTCTTCGACCTTAATGCTTATATAACTTAAGTTGATGCATGTAAGTCAGTGAACTTTGGTATAGGGATCTTTAAGATCCCTTGTCTTTTTGAAACCTAAACATTTAGAATTGTTTTATTTTACAAGCCAAAAGTAATCTCTAGATTACTAGCGCTTGTTATATGTATATATCGATTTCTCTTTTTCGTGTTTTTAGCCCCGGAATTGTAATCCTTGTGATTATCAAGCGCCTGAGGAAATCTGTCGAACAATTTTTATAATAAACAGCTGATTTCTACTCAACCGTTAAAGAAATGGAAAATTACCGTTAGTTTTAATAAAAAAGGGTTGCCATCCGTCTTTAAAATCAGTCGAGCAATATTTTTTAATAAGCAGCCCCTCTACCGTTAAACAAATGACAAAGTAAAACAAATGGAAAATTACCGTAAGTTGTATTAAAAAAAGGGTTGCCATACGTCTTTAATTGAAGTCTCGATTATTATCAACACAACCTGACGAAACCCGTCGAGCAATATTTGTAATAAACAGCTGATTTCCACTCCACCGTTAGGCAAATGACAAAGTACCGTTAGTTTTAATAATAAAGGGTTGTCAAAATGCACAAAATATTTATATAAGACCAATATCACACCACATTTTCAATTCCGTGAAATTGACTGCCTTCATGAGTATTTTTATACGTCACTGTATGCACATGTACAATGTATGTATGTACAAGTATACTAAATAAGCATGCAAGCGCGAATAGAATTTTGTTGCTCGTGCACAAATTGCCAAGCTATTAACTGATTCGCTGGCTCACATGGCGCAGTTGCACATTCTAACAACTCACACACACTTGTGCATAGCGAACATTGCAACCCGAAAGGCGCATAGCAAACATTCACCAACACAAACACCATTCTCGCGCGCACACACACACACACTTACACGCGTGCGATTTCGATCACTGGCTGCAACATTTCATTAAATTGCAATTATTTTGCAATAATTTGTTTGTTGTAGCATGGCGTTTTTGTTGTTGCGGCCGCGCAAATTCTGTGCTACCAGCGAACGGCGCAGCCATGCAACGCGCAAACAAACAAAAAGTGAGCGAAAACAAAAACAAAAAAAAGTAAATTGCGAAGATAAAAAACTCGCCTCGGCGGCAAAGCTCCACAAACTCCTTTCACTTTTGCGAGCTACAGGCAGCACATACAATCCAAGCTGGCTGGGCAACTGGCAAGCAGCAACAACAAGCCCGTCTACGACGTGGTTAAGTCAACTCACCAGCCTGAGTTGTGTGTGACCGCAGCTGCTGCTGCGCGGAGTTTCAAATACGCAGGCTTGCAATAACTGCACCGCGCACACACATGCACATGTATTCAAGTGTATACATATAAGTATGTATATGTGTATGTGTGTGGGTATGATAAAAGCAATTGCTTGGAGAGTTCGAGCGTTGAATAAAATGTGATAAAACTTGCGTAAAAACAAAATTTTTGAAAATTATTTTCTCATTTATTAAATTATTTTAACTATTATATGCTAGCATTCATTAAATAAACTTTTTTGTGTTTAATAATAAATAATCAAAAAAGGTTTCAATACTAGAATTTGAATTTGAACTATCAGTTTATATGGCAGCTACATGCTATAGTCGACCGATCTGAAAAATTTCTTCGGATTGTATAGCCATGTTATCGGTAATAAGCTGTGCTAAATTTCGTGGTGATATCTTGTCAAATAGAGAAGCTTTCCATACAAGGACTTTATTTTGAACGGTCAATTTGTATGGCAGCTATATGCTATAGTGGTCCGATCTCAACAATTTCTTCACATTTTACGCAGCTATATGCTATAGTCGACCGATCTGAAAAATTTCTTCGAATTTTACAACAATTTCATCGGTAATAAGCTGTGCTAAATTTCGTGGTGATATCTTGTCAAATAGAGAAGCTTTCCATACAAGGACTTTATTTTGAACGGTCAATTTGTATGGCAGCTATATGCTATAGTCGACCGATCTGAAAAATTTCTTCACATTTTACAAAAATTTCATTGGTATTAATCTGTGCTAAATTTCGTGGTGATATCTTGTCAAATAGAGAAGCTTTCCATACAAGTACTTGATTTTGAACGGTCAATTTATATGGCAGCTATATGCTATAGTAGTCCGTTATCGGTAGCTCCGTCATATGTAACTCTTCTTAGGAAAAAAGTATGTTTGCAGATCGATATCTCAAAAACTGAGGGCCTACTTGGCGTATAAACAGGCGAACTGGCATGCGGATATGACTAAATCTTAAATTCCTATAGAATGTTATCTTTAGATCAAAAGATTCATTGTGCCACTTCAAACTCCGCGCTGGGTAACCGATTTGCATATCATTATCAACACATTCGCTTATTGCAATTGACTTTTCGCCGCCGGTGAATGGTGAGTGGGGTCACATCGAAATCGCTTTTGACAGCGCAGAAGACACAGTAGACAGGAATTATATTTATTATGGCAGCCAACAACATTGCTGTGCGGCGCTTGTGCACCTCGGCACCAACGAAGAGGACAGCGACAACGTCGCTCCACAGCAACGCCAGTCGGTTGCCATTCAACGGCTGCGCAGGCGCATACCAATGTGGCGAATTGTGTAACCAGAAGTGAAAAAGACTTGCATTAACGGGCAAACACACATACTTCCATACATCCATACATATATATGGATGTATGTGCAGGCAGCCAGTCGGTAGTCGGCCAGAAAGTCAGTGTGACACTGTGAAAGAGGCACCCGGCGCAAAACAGGCATTTCTTTTTTGTTGCGTTTTTGCGCATTGTTTTCGTGGATTTCTTAGTAAGCCATTAGATAGCGAACGAACCGAGTAACAACAACAACAGCAAGAAAGTGTTGAAAATAATCGCTGCAGCAGCAACAGTAGCAGCAACATGTTGTACGCTGTGTATTTACTAAGTTAAACTATATGTACATATGTATGTATGTGTGTGTTTGTTTGTGTTTTTGTAATTGCGCTTCTCCACAAATCCAGCGCAGTTGGCCGCGTTCATTGCCTCCAGCAAATACCAAAAACGCTGATGTCGCCACAATAATGTTAAGTACTTGTTGTTGTTGCTGTTGTTGCATGTAGATATCGATAGCTCACTGGCTACTTACATTTGCGCTGACCAGCTCATATTGCATGCTTTGCAGTTTTGTTTTTGTTTTTATAATTTTTCGTGTAATTTTTTCTTCTGGCAACACTGGTCAAACATCAGCTGTTGTGAGCATTTTTGGAAAGAAAGTGAAAGACGCTGCGCGCACGTCGGCTACGTTTGGCGTGTGGCTGTTGACAGTTGCACGTACCATATGAGCAGTGAGTACATATGTATGTATGTGTGTATGTCTGCGCATGCGCGCATGTGACTTGCAACACCGTAAATAACACATGAAACGAAGAAGTATTTAGTGCGTTTACCAATGCTGCTGTTGTTGTTTTTACGCGTTTGCAATTTTGTTCTTGTTGTTTTAGCGCATTTAGTAACTTTTTGTTGTTGTTAGTGTTGTTTTTTCCATTCGCTTGTAAGGAATTTTTATCACTTTTATCTTTTTTCGACATTTTTTCTTATTTAAAATTTACCATTAGTTTATTCAATATATATATATACATATATATGTATGTATGTAATTAGATAGTTATCTGCATTTTTCGACTCAATTAAATTTTCAAATACTTATCAATTTTTTATGCAATAGTCTCGCCGAATATTATCGCATGCATTGCAATTGAGAAATACTGGGAATAAATACTTGTAGCTATTAAAAGTAAAAGTAAAAAATTCACAACTCTTATTTAATTTTTTATTATTATTTTTAATATGGCAACACTCATTTAAAAAAATTAAAATCGGTTAATACGATCAATCAACATTTTTTATCACGTTTATTTTAATCTTAATATTTTTGTTGTAAAAAAGATGGCAACTCTTATCTACAGAATATTTTTTTATATTTATTTTTTAAGCGGCAACACTCATAAAAAAATTGAAATCAGTTATTATGATGAACCTAGACTTTTTATAATTTTTTATTTTTAACATTTTCTATTAAAAATATGGCAGTTCTTATCTAATTTTTTTTTAATATGGCAACACTCATGTATAAAAATTAGAATCGGTTAATATGATCAATCTACAGTTTTTATCACGTTTTTTTTTTATTCTTAATATTTTTGTTGTAAACAAGATGGCAACTCTTATCTAAAGACATATTTTTATATTTATTTTTTAAGCCGCAACACTCATATAAAAAAATTGAAATCGGTTATTATGATGAACCTGCATTTTTTATCATTTTCTATTAAAAATATGGCAACTCTTATCTAAAAAACTTTGCTTTTTAAATGCCAACTCTCATAAAAAAATTAAAATCAATCTATACGATCAATCAAATTTCTTTATCAAGTTTTATTTTCTAATATTTTTTTGACATAAAAAGATGGCAACTCTTACATGAAAAAATATTTTTATAATATGGCAACTCTAATATAAAAATAATTAAAATCGGTAAACTGAAAATGAAATTTCCATCCAAACTTTTCCATAGTACCCGAAAAATCAGTCTATATGTACATATGAACATACATACATACAACATAGCTTGATGCCAACCCGAATTGTTATTGTAGCTGAAATCTGGGAAAAAATGTATTGCCATTTTATTTTTTATTAATTTATTTATAATAAAAAAAATAAATCGAACCGTAAATAAGATTTTTATCTTTCCGTTCAGTTCTTTTTCTAATACCTCTACATCGCATGCACACGGTGGCAACCCTAAGTTCGTGCTTTTCAAATATTGGAAAAAAAATTATTTGCACGTTATGCGAGAAAAAAGTGCTGAAAATTTACATTTTTATGTTAAATCTTTTTTTTTATATAAAATATGGCAACTCTTATTTAAAAAAAATTAATTATGCCAATTTTCATATAAAATAAATTAAAACTGATCAATACGTTTTGATTTTACCATAGTTCCTGTCTAATCAAACCACTCTTAAAGTGATGGCAACCCTAATTTAATAAAGTTGAAAATTTAATGTAATTTTTTAAATTTTTTTATAATATTTTTTTATGACAAAAAAATTAAATCGGTAACAATAGTTTTGCCAACCTTCTGTTCAAATCATTTCTTCGTACCTCGACATCTTATTCACACTCGGGGGCAATGTTGTTGTTGCTTTTCAAATAGTGAAAAAATATTCGTTCGTATATTACAAGAAGAAAGTGCTGAGAATCTGCATTTTGTATCATATTTTTTGTTAAAAAAGTATTTTATAAAAAATATGGCAACTCTAATTTTTAAAAATAATTTTAAATCGAATAATTTAATTTGATAAAAGTGCCTTCCTGCCTTTATATATAAGAAATATATGTTTTTAAAGTAATTTTAATTTTGTAGTTATTTGGCAACTCTGCAATTCACCGGTGTGCTCTTACGCTGGCCCTATCTTGCAGTTTTCATTTATAACTGCTGTTTGTAACTTTATTTTAATACTTATATAATTTTAATACCTGCTGCTAGATTTTTGTTTTTCAAAAAGGTGGCAACATTGTTTAAATTTCTTTTTTAAATTACCAGTGCCTAAAGAACTAGCTCAAATGACTTTTTCTTATGAGCTTTGTTTTGTTTGATAACATATTTAAGTGAATTTTTTTTAAACAGCTGGCAACTCTTTCAAACAAAAACATTTCATTTCAGCACTTGCATACAGTTAAATATTAGTTTAAAGGTTTTTTTCTATAATTAATTGTACTTTTTAGTTTTTTGTTTTTTTGTTTTTGAAACTTGCCATATTTTTTAAATTAATATTTATTCTATGATTTATTATTTATTTTTATAGCATAATATTTGGCCTTCTTAATTATTTTTATAACATATTTTTTTGCCTACCATCTTTCACATGCATACCTACGTACATATAAAAAATACGCACCACCACACTTGATGACGACACAGTTACAAAATGAAAAAGAAAACTCAATAGAAAAAACAACAACAACACTAAAAAATTCACTATCCATCACTGCATGCCGCATAGTTAAGCAAATATTCGCACTGCTAACACGCACACACATACGCGTGCGCCTCCTCTTCTACACTTTTTTACGGACTTGTAGCCCAGTTGTTCATATTAACGGAACGGCAACACCATAACCGCATTTTTGGACGCCACACCGCTCACTTTGTGCGCGCTGCAGACGTCAATGGCCAAATATGAAACCCGCTTTGTTGGCTAAAACTAAAGCTAATACAAATACTAATATGCGTACTTAGTTGTCGTTGTTGTTGTTTTAAGCGCTAAGAATGAACGTTGGCATGTGGTTGTTGTTGCTGTGCGCTGCCACAGTTGAGTTGTGCAGAATTTTGTGCCGCGTTCTTTTTGCCTTTCTTGTCACCACATACATACCTGCCTAATGTTGTTATTGTTGTTATTTTTATCTCCGCATTTAATTTTTTAAATTGGCTAATGAAAGTTGTTTGCCATTTTGCCATATGCTAATGACCAACCAACTGCTTATGGAAAAGAGTTGTGGTTCTTTCGCAATTGGAATTTCTGTTATCAAACTTGTTTGTCACTGTCGCTGGACTTGAGCGAGTTAGTACTCGTAAAGATAGCTGCGGAAACTGAGCACGTACATAACTCAATACGTACATATCTAGCTACAGAACATACATACATATGTATATAAGTAAATGAGAACCAGAAATAGCTGAGACTAACTAAAGCTCCATTAAACTCAGTTATCTCGCAGACACTTGGAAATATGAGTTTCGTAGAGCATAGCTAAATCAGCCCAGTTCGTCACGATCATCATTATTATATTTTACAGAGCCTTCGACATTTCCTTCTGAAAGTTAAAAGTAGAGGCCAGGATATCGTCGTCGGTGTTTGAGAAATAACAGCTCTCTTGCTTAATGAAAGCAATTATCAGAAGATCTCTCTGTAATACAAGGAAAGCTGCACTTAAGTCAATGATATCGATAGCCCTTTTTCTTCTGAATTTTTCTTGTAAAACCTAAATTGAGCTTGCGTGATAGACAGACAGAGAAATTGAGAGTTTGCACTGCGACCTATGGTCTATTTTGGCATTTCCTATATCACATGTGGTCACAAAGGTCCAGCTTTCTGAATAATTCCAGGAGCTTGCTGGGCGCGACTGAGATGATGTGATCACTGTCCACGTATATGGAACCTAGGCCCTTAAGCCTGCTTCTACTATTTACTGGGCAATCTAGAATCAGGTGTTCTGGAATTCCTGTTCCACGAGACTATGCCCATGTTGGACAAGTGCTTCCTAAGCCTGTACTGCCCTGTATAAAGCGCGCCGGCATCCAGATCAGGTGTACAGGGTTGTAAACTGATATGCGGTTTAGTCTTCCTATACACTTCTCCACTAAACGCGATTTGCCCTCATAAGCTGAGATCGCCTCTAGTGCCGCTTTTTATCGTGAGAGTCATCTCCAATATTGAGTTATATCAATTTCGATTATTTAGAGTTCTCAGCCAGCTAAGTTGAGCTCTGTTGCACGGTCGCTTTTTAAGAAAACTGAAGTGAAAGCATGTCTTCGAACTTCTCAAATTACGAAAATATAGTTTTCAAGTATATTATAGTATTTCCTTTAACTCCAGTAGGCGTGTGGGGTCAAAAAAATGTATTGCGAAGCACTTTTTTGCTTAGATCAAAGTTTTGTTTTCTCTCAGTCGACATCAGCTTTCCATGAGCTTTCGCAAGTTACGAGCTTTCACATGCCATGAGCTTTTATGTGCACAATTTTTAACAGTGAAACTAAAACTGTCTTTGGAAGGTTATTTTATCAGATTCTTACCGAGACAAGCGCTCAGCACGTTCTTTTCTAGTATGTTCTCAAGACTTAGTTGAAAAGCTTTAGCGCCAGCTTTGGCCTCTTCGGAAATTTCATATTTACTTTTTATTAAGGTGTCTAAACCAAGGTTTGTGGTATTTACTTAAGCCATACTTTATCATACATTAGCGATATTTTAAAACTCTCTAAGCCTAAGGTGGCCAGATATTTTCATTCAAGTCATTATTTCATCGATAATGAGAATATTTCCTAGCGGTAATTCATACGATGGACGAAGTCATGGCGCCTGGCTCATATGCTGAATACATTTAAATGTAAATCATGCATGTATGTTTGTGTACATGTGCATGCTCTCTTCAGCTGGCGCCAAGTATCTAGATTTCTTCAACCTTTTACAATCACTTTACTAACTCTTAGCAAAAACTTAAGAATTTTCCACACTTGAGGCAAATTAAAAACTATTAAACGATTAATAACACTTGAGGGCACACACGACCAATCATACGTATTTACATACAAACAAATATTCAGTCATAAGTGTATGCAAACATTTGCGCGCAAATCCAAAAATTGCTGAAAAAAATGCAAAAACAGTGATTTCAAATATTCGCCGCTTAAATCCCTCAAATATCAACTCAAAATATATACAAACATCTGCACAAATATAGACCAGATATTTAAATCTACTTCTGAGCTAAGCAGTTTCTTAATTCAGTACCCTACAGCAGCAACAACAATAAATACAAATCACCTTACGCAAATACCCGATCAAAATCGACGCTTCAAAGCATTTACATACAAACATACACATTTACACACTCTTTTATATGTATGTGTGTGGTGCTTTGTGACGCTCGTAAATGCTTAGAATTTCGCTACGCTCCGCACAGATCCGGTTGAACAAGCTCAATAAAAATTCTAAAGCAACTGATAATCGAGATAAAATATTTTGCTGATATTTCAATGTTTCTTTCGCTTGCCACAAATCCTATTAATCTGGCAAGTGGACAATCAGTGAGCTATGAACATGATACTTAGCCATAAAAGTAAAAGCAACAACAAGTGACAACAACATATTATACATTTTATCTCGATGTGACGTGCTTTCCAAAAGTTGCGAAAATGCTTGGAAAAATGTTATGAATAAGAAAATTGATATTAAATATATGTACATATGCATGTATGTATATGCGAATATTAAATAAAAAAATATAAAAAGTAAATGAAAGTAATACAATTAAAAAAATATGAAAAACTGCTATCAACTAAATTAAACAGAAAAAATTAATAATAATATTTATATAGAAAAACTAATAAGAAAAAACTTAAAAAAAAATACAGATAAATTTTATTGAATTAAAAAAAAAAAATACAAATTAAAATGAAATGTAATAAAATTAACTTAAAAATACGAACGTGAAAAAAAATATGTATTAGAAAATCAACAAAATTAAATTTAAAAATAATTTCTTGAAAATTTTAAATTTAATTAATAAAATAATTAAAATTAAAGTAAAAATAAAATTAATAAAAAATTAAAGTAAATTTAAATGTAAAAAAATTAACTACTTAAATTTTTTTAAAGTTCATAATTAAAAATTAATTAAAAATTAAAACAAAATTAAAGTAAATAGAAATCCTATATTAAATAAAATTTAGAATTAGAATTAAAATAAAAACAAAGTAAAATACAAAAATTCTATTAATTAAAAATTATAATTTAAATTAAAATAAAACATGAAATAAAAAATTTAAATTAAATTAAAAAACTAATAATAGATTAAATTAAAATAAAATTAAATTAAAAAATTAAAATATAAAAACTAAATTAAATTAAAAATAATAATTTAATTAATATGGAAATACTTATTTGAATTATTTTTTAATTTATTATTTTAATTTATTTATTTTTTATCTTTTTTTTATATAATTTTAATTTAAAAATTATTTAAATAAAACTAAAAAAACATATAAAAAATTAAGCCATATTAAATATAAAAATTAAGTTAAAAATCAAAATTCTATAACATAATTAAAAAATTAAAAAATTTAAATTAAATAAAAAATAATTTAAAAAAAAAATAAGAATAAATTAAATAAAGAAATTAAAATGCCATAAAACATAGCAACAAAATTAAGTTAAAAAAATAATTGAATCATAATAAAATAATATAATTATTAAATCATAATAAATAAAATAAAAACAAAATAATAATAATTAAATAAAAAAATTATATTCAAGAAAAAAATAAAATTAAAAAATTAATTTCATTGAAAATAATAATAACTTAAATTAAGATACGAAAAAAAAATTAAATAAAACAATAAATTAAATGAAATTCTGTTATTAAATAAAAATAAAAACAAAATCAATTGAAAATTGAAAATTCAATTTAAAATTAACTTAAAATTAAAGATAAAAAATTAATATGATAATTAAAAAAAAATATTTTAAAAATTTAAAAACAAAATTATTATACAATTTATGAAATTTTTAGATTAAATTTAAAAAATAATTAACTTAAATATAATACTAACCACAATTAAGTTAAAAAATAATTTATTTTCAAATAAAAACATGATTTCATAAAAAATTTAATTTAATTAAAAATAGCAATACTTTTAATTAATATAAGAAAAAAATTAAATAAAGAAATAAAAAAATTAAATTAAACGAAAAATTCGAACTAAATTAAATAAAAATTTATTGTTATTTTTAAATGAAGTTTTTAAATTAAATTAGAAAAATAATTAAGAATAAAATAAAAAAAAAATTAAAAAATAAAAAAAATTAAATAAATTTAAAATAAATAAAATTACAACAAAGTCAAGTTAAAAAAATAATTATAATTCAAATAAAAAAAAATTAACAAAAAAATTAATTTAATTAAAAATAAAAATAATTTAAATTAATATAAGAAAATAATTAGATAAAAAAAAAAAACTAAAATAAAATGAAAAAAATTAAATTAAACAAAAAATTCGAACTAAATTAAAGGAGAATTTAAATTAAATTAAATGAAAAATTTAAATAAAATTTAAAAAGCAATAATTTAAATAAAAATAAAAGCAAGATCAAATAAAAAAACTCAATTAAAAATAATAAACTAAATTATTACAAAAATTTTAAATTTTATTTAATTAAAAAAATATTACATAATTTATAAAATTTAAAAGCAAAAATCTACTAAAAAACAATTAAAATAAACTTGTAATGAAATTATCAATTATATTAATTAAAAATTAATTCACATTTAATAAGTTCGAAAACCAACGAAAAATAATAAATGGAGTTAAAAATTAGGCAAAAACTAAAAATGTAGGAAATGGAAAATTATGGATAAAACTAGCCAAAAATAATTGCATTTATAAAAATTTCCATACAAAAACTTAAACGATCAAAACAGCGAAAGCAAAAAAATCATAAAAAAATGTAAACTGAATAACCTTGTCTACAAAAAAAGTACATATATACATATACACTTATATACTTGCAGTGGACCAACCTTAACAGTTAGGTATATGTAAAATATACGTTGGCCGATTCTCAGATCTACTCAATAAGCACGTCAAATTTCATGAAAATAAGTCCAGTGTGGATGAGTTTGGCAGCAAACACCACGATACGAGAGAGCTACATATATGCATATTCGATTTTTTGTCGGAGGCACACACCTTGTCAGAACAAAAAAGTTTTCTATAATTTTTCTTTATCTCCGTTTGGAAAATTCTGTAGTGGTCTGATCTGGTAGTTGAAAGGCGATTGTGGTACCCAATATTACTGAAAAGACAGCACCTCCCAATCGATTAACAAGTTTAGATCCATACGTATAAATACTTATCCTTTATATTCTGCTATTGGAGTTTTCTCAGTTAGTATCCCAAATGTACACATACTCTAAAATCGTGTAGACTTATATAAAGTAAATTATTTCATATGACGTATACGAATACCTGTATATATTAGAGTTGAGCGATATTGCGATTTTTAAATCACTGTGATTTCAGTGATTGCTATTTTTAAATCACTGTGATTTTATATTGCTATTGCGATCGCAACTAAGTCGACGTTCGAACGTCGTTGTTGTTGTTGTAGCGGCAGATTCTGCCAATTTGACACTGTTTGGCCGAATAAAAGTCCGGGTCTGTTCCACTTACGTAGACCCGACTGTCATGGGAACGACGGAAACATTTTGTTGTTATTGGCGGCAAATTCTCTTTTGGCTCCTGTAACTCGAGTCAAGTTTTTCCGCCTTTCTTTTCACTACATTTTCGCAAATGTTGGAGCGATTCGGCTACCTGACACTTAGAGCGTATTGCATAGTTCATTTATATGTTGGTATGATGGTTTCACACATTTCTTAGAAGGAATTACCATTAGTGTGGTTGATAATTTGTTTGTTTAGTATACCCGCTTTTAATATTTTCAAGACCAAATAATTAACGCGAGTTTCCTAATCTTTGGGAAAATATTAAAAACGCGTAATTTTTTTATTCCATCATTTTTTCTGAAATTAATTAGTTACAATTCTTGTTTTCATCACAAAAAGCTTTCAAATTTGGTTTTAACAATAAGTAAAATTAAAAATTTTATTAAAACAAATTAAAATATTCCATTTTGATTATATTTCATCTACCACTTCAAACATCACACTTCATACATTTCCGTTCTTGATACATTTCCAGCCATTATTAAAAATTATAAGAACGTTACACTCAAAACTTCAAACCGCTATGACGAAAAATAGCATATACGATATATACAATACCCTGAAGAAAGTTGTTACTTTTCTGCTATTTGCTATTGTGATCGTAATTCACAGGTTCGAACTGCGATCACAGTTTCGAACTGCGATCGCAATCACTGGTTCGAACTGCGATCACAGTTTCGAACTGCGATCGCAATCACTGGTTCGAACTGCGATCACAGTTTCGAACTGCGATCGCAATCACTGGTTCGAACTGCGATCACAGTTTCGAACTGCGATCGCAATCGCAGTTCATAGAAGCGAACTGCTATTTATAAAAAGTGATCGCAGTTGCGATTTGCGATTTTTCAATCACAGTGAAAAAATCACCGGTAGTGAAATATCGCTCATCACTAGTATATATACAAGTATATATTCCCATAATGCTCAGATAGAACACAAGGCCTCAAAGCAGTAATTGCACGGTCCTCCTACCAAATTCTATTCAGCGATCTTATAAATTGGCGAATATTTTCATACGGTATAAGGTGAATCCAAAGAATCGGAGTTCGAATATTTGATCTATGTGTTCTCGCAAAACATATGTATGTACTAATTTTGACCATATTTTGATGAAAGTTATGGCTAATAGTATGGCAGGAGCACTTTTTGCGCGAAATATTGCTGATGGGGTTCAAAAGCTTATGTGAATTTTTCTAAGGAATGTAGCAGTATACTTATATTATCGCATATTGTCTTACTTAATAAGTGTATTTATACTCTAGACAGTGTATGTGAAATTTGCTACAAAGTTTATAACACCCAGAAGGAAATATCGGAGACCTTACAAGATATAGTATATCGTCACCAAACATTAAAAATAACGTAACATCACTTTTCATAAGTTTAAAGGTGAAGGAAAACCGATATACTAGAAACAAATCATATTAAAACAAAATTTGAGTTTTGGTTATAAAATGGTTATATATTGGTTATAAATTGGTTATATATTGGTTATAAATTGGTTATATAATTGGTGATATATTGGTTATATATTGGTTACATATTGGTTATATATTGGTTATAAATTGGTTATACATTGTTTATATAATTGGTTATAAATTGGTTATATATTGGTTATACCTTAGAGCAGAAGCTGAAAATTTTATGCTACATATATGTATATAATACGATCTCGCGAATCTTAAGTAATAAAAAACTCATTTTCGCCTTTTTTGATGATACGTTGTTTTACATTTTGAGTAACGATATGTACAAATGATGAGCTGAGTCGATTTAGCTATGTCCATCTCACTGTTTATACGGGAACTAGTCCGTCATTTTTTGAGATATCGATCTGAAATTTTTCACACGAATTTTTCTTAGCAAAGAGCTGCTAATTTCTCGGAACTGTCTATATTGAACAGCTATAGCATATAGCTGCAATACAAACTGAACGATCAAAATCTAGTGCTTGTATGGAAAACTTTTCCATTTGATGAGATATCTTCAAGAAATTTGGCATGAGTCAATATTTAAGGCAGTGCTAAAATCTCTGAAGAAATTGTTGAGATCGGCGCGCTATAGCATATAGCTGTCATACAAATTGAACGATCAAAATCTAGAGCTTGTATGGAAAACTTCTTCTTTTGATGAGATATCTTCAAGAAATTTAGTACAGATTATTGCTGAAAGCAACGCTTCAATATTTGTTGAAATTGTTCAGATCGTAACACTATAGCATATAGCTGCCATACAAACTGAACGATCCAAATCTAGTGCTTGTATGGAAAACTTTTTCAATTGATGAGATATCTTCAAGAACTTTGGCATGAGTCAATATTTAAGGCAGTGCTAAAATCTCTGAAGAAATTGTTGAGATCGAGTTACCATAGCATATAGCTGCCATACAAACTCATCGCACAAAATCAAGGCACTTCTTAGTGTTGCTAACAGCACATACGTAAAGTTGTGTCTCTAATATAATATAATATAAGTATTTTTCTTATTTGTGTGTGTGTGTGTCTGTCTATACTTTGATATGCAGATTTCCTAACTGAAAGTATGTTACTCGCATTACTTTTACAATTACCGGCTTTGAGAAATTTCAATTTCATTCATGGAGTCACGGGCTTGTGTAAGCGCACAACATTTTTGGCAAACGCGTGTACCGACCGCTATATGCATTCATATACGTATGCATGTATGCATGTGTGTGAGTGTGTGTGTTAGATGCAGACAGAAGTAAAAAAACGACTTGGAGATAGAGGAAGTTATATGAATGGCTGCTACAATTACGTAGCGTCTGCATTGGCATGCACTATTTGCGGTACTTAAGGCAGCTACCGTGTACCCAGCACACTTGTTGTTGTTGTTATTTCTATTCGACTTTATTGCTGTTGAATTGTTTTTGTTGTTGTTGTCCATACCTACAAGTACACAACTATTTATGTATAATAATTTAATATTCATGATTTCACTTTTTATGCGGATATAAAATCGACAGCGCCGAACAACAACAACAACAACACAACAACAAATGTGTGACGCAAATGAAAAATAAAGGCAAGAAAACCTAAACACGTCGCTTCCTCACTTCTTCACTTGAACTTTTTATTTGGCTTTCTTTGATTTGGTCGCTTGTACATGCAATTGTACTCACACGAGTGTAAATGTGCATGTGTGTGTGTGTACTTACTTTTTGGTAACATTTGCACAAGCTTGTTGTTGTTGTTGTCGTTGCTTTGGTAGTTTTTGCCGCTCGTCAATTCAAATCAAAAAGTGGAATTAAGTGAAGTAGGCTACATACAAACAAACTTCATATAAATATATATGTATTTGTACATATGTAAGCCTGTATGTGTGTGTGTTGTACTTAAGCACGCGTTAGCGGCAACTTGGCAACTCGCCGTGGTCATACATATTTATTATGTATGGAAATGTAAATATGTAGTTACAATGTAGCGCTCTTCAATCACAGCAACATCAACAAAAACATGCATGTACGCGTATATGTATGTACATGTTAAGTGCGGAACTTATGTAATTCGGCGTTCAGTCGTAATGTTGTGCGTACTCGTGTCAAATGCTTAAAAAGCCGGGTAATTGGCTCTTGTAGAAACTCTTTTTTTCCGTCGCACGTTTTTAATTCAAATGCTTACAGTTTTACAGACAAATAGCTGTACGTATGTTTGTTGGTATGTACATACGTATGAATATGGTGGTTGCGCTGTTAAAAGTTAATATGAAATGATATTTTCTTGTATGCCAAAATATTTGTGCTATTTTTGATCAATCAAAAATTTTTGTCTGCACACCAACACATGCAAAGACATATTTCATATGTATATGTATGTATGTACACATATTGACATTCATACATAGCTAACATTGCAGCTTTCGATAGAAATTTTTCATTAATTTCATTTACAAATAAATGTCATGAAAGGTGCTTGTGGAAAATATTAAATTTCAGATAAAAGCAGTCCACCAATTTCATGGCTTTTCATGGGCATCTTTCTGGAATACTCTTCTCTAATTCTTCTGTTTTCGTTACTTTGTTGCTTTTCGTTTTTTCTCAGAGCAATTGTGCACCAATATTTCACTTTATTCCACACGAGTTTGCATCTAATCATGTGGTGCGCAATATTCTTTGGAATCGTCAGGTAGTAATCAGTCGCGTTATGTTCCAGCGCCTCTGCCATTTAGATATACTTTTCTACCTTCCTTCGTTTCGCTTTACCGTTGTAAAACGTCTTCCAGTTCCCTTGGATTTTTCGTAAACTCTTTTGAGCTCTAATGCCATTATGTCCGGTAGCTTGATACTCACTTTAACTCCAAATGCCTCGTGCGACACCGTGCGGAATCCACAAATAACCCTTATTGCATTTAGCCGTGTCAGAGATCTTGCTTTCTTGATGTATGCCTTACGCTGCATTGCTGATCCTCATAATGTTATTGGTGTCGCTTTTTCATATGCTTTCTGAATGTGCGTATTACGAGGGCTGCTATATATATTTCTGGCCTAATAATGAAAATAGGCATATTTATCAACGAAAATGTTTTTTTTTCGTTGGATTTGGCTCGTCTTGGAAGACCCACACGGTCGATTGCTGTTTTGTTTCGGGCTCATACGCATAGATCCATGATTCGTCACCTGTGACGATCTTATAAACGTCTTTTGAAGCACCGCGATCGTATTTTTTCAGCATTTCTTTACACCTTTTTTTGAGCAATTGTCAAATTGTGCGGGATCCAACGAGAACAAACCTTTTTTACGGCCAGGTGTTCATGCAATATCGAATGTATGCTGGTGGGAGAAATGCATAGGCATGCCTCTATCTGAAGGTATGTTACATGACGGTCTTGCATTATCAGTTCACGTACGGCATCGATGTTTTCTGGCACAACGGCTGTTTTTGGACGACCTTCACGGAATTCGTCTTTGAGCGAGCGTCGGCCACGATTGAATTCGTTGTACCAGTTTTTCACAGTGCTATAGGATGGTGCTTCATAGCCATACAAAGATTTTAGTTCATCGATGCTCTCTTTTCGTGATAATCCACGTCGAAAGTTGTGAAAAATGATCGCACGAAAATGTTCACGAGTTAATTCCATTTTTTGGCCGAGATGAATTTTTTAAACAAATACAATTAACGATTAAATGACAAAACGTTCTGAGTGATGTTATGCTAAAAAATGTCAAACTTTCCAATGGAAATGGCAGATTGCACTTGGCAACACTTAGTGTTGCCTAGTCCAGAAATATGTATAGCAACCTATGTATACACCAAACATTTTTTACTCTTGCAACTTGCAAGAATCGAAGCCAGGGAAATACTACTATAAGATGTAAAACCAGTCATATAGAGAAAGTCAGCCGATTGTTCGAAAATCCTGATGTTAGTTATATAGGTACTAGAACAAGTTTTCTCTCAAATTTATCTATTTTAGGCACAATGATACACTGTTATGAGTACACCACGTTCTCTTATTTTCATTGCGATAAACCACATATTGCCCGATATATGCAGTACAATGTCACTCGGAAGTTCGAAAATCTTTATTTTAGGTATGTGGGGCCTGAGGGAAGTATTGGTCTGATTTTACCCATTTTTTACACACAGACATACCATTATAAGAGAAGGATTATACCTTAATTCCAGTTATATATAAATACAAGTATATCACACATTGACATTTCGATCACAAGTTAACTATAGGTACCGGGGTCTAAATATTCGGTACCTGGGGGATTGAATAGTTTTTATTGGATTTAAACTTAAAAGATTTGTACTCAGCAATGTTGGTTGTTGGAGTTTAAGTGGTTTAGGAGATATGCACATTAAACTTATTACAGGGCGGGGCCACACCCTCTTTCCCAAAAAGAATTTCCCACAGTTGTCCCTTGCTAGAGCGATCCTCGTTACCATATTACAGCTTTATATCTTAATTTTGTGCATAGTTACGGATATTTATATGTTTTCGGTTAATGGTGATTTGTGGGCGTGGCAGTGGTCGGCTTACGCCCATCCACGAACTCAAACTTTTTTTGTGCTAAGAAACCCACATGCCGAGTTTCAGCGAAATATTTCAATTTTTACTCAAGTTACCCCTTGCACGGACAGACAGACAGACAGTCAACCGGTTTTCAAATATCTCCTCATCCTGATCATTTATACATATACTTCTGTATGTATGTATATGTATAACCTTATATCTAGCTCGCTTAGTTTTGGGTGATGCATACAACCGTTACGTGAACAAAATATAATACTCTGTAGCAACTAGCTGCAAGAGTATAAAAATCAAGGTCTTGTCTGAAAATTGTTATTATAAATTATTTAAATTTAATTTAAATGTTATTATTGTAACGTAATAATAATAATTATGTTAGAATTATTTTGAATGTAAAAAATTCAGGAAAAAAATAAATTTTTTGATTTGATATAAACGTAATTTATTTTTATTCTGCATAAACATGTGTATGTACTTGCAATGTGAGCGACTTGCCTGCAGCAGCCGATTAGGAAGGTACATAGTATGTACATACATATGTAAGTTTGTATGTATGTAGCTCGCATGGCTGTGAGCGCGCTCATTATTTAATTTTTTTGACATAACAAGCAAGTGTTCTTCGTCCCTGTAATGACGTCTATTTAGCTAATATTGATTCGTAGATATATTTGTATGTACCTATAATACATACACACATACATATGTATGTATATCTACATGTAGTTGAGACACTAACAATCGGCTTTCAGCATGTCTAGCCGGCTACAACTAGTCAGTCTTGCCTAAAATTAAATATAAACAAATCTTTCGATATTCTTGAGGTGTTTCTAAGGTGTGCGCCGTGGGCTATATTATATGTATAACACATGTACAAATGTGTGTGTGTTTGTGTGTGAGTGGTTGTGCATGCAAAACAGAAAGTGAGCCGCAAACGTGACCAAATATGGGCGACGGCAATAACAATTGCTAAATAAATATGAAATAAATCGGGCGAATTTGTAACAATTTTTTGCTTGCGCGTGTGTGTGTGTACAAGAGACATATGTGAGTGTGTATATACCATATTGCATACGTAAATTATAATTTACGGCTGTGATTAATGCGCCAAAGTATATTGATCGCATATCGATAAGGGCGCTTACACTGCCATTGTTGTTGTTGCTGCTGTTGGCTGTTAGTGGGACACAGACGCTTTGAGTTTTGCATACAAGACAAGTTACATACATACATATATGGACATTTGTGTATATTTTATATGCAATTATTTTAGTAAATGCCACGAATTTCAATTTATAAGCGTCTGCAGTTTGCCGACACCAATCGCCAATCGCCAATAAATATGAAAAAAAATAACGGTAAAAAAGTGCAAACCTGAAAGTGAAGCAATGAACTCACTGGCAAGCAACTACCTGCGCCTAAACACAGACACACATATGTATGTGTAGATATGTACATATGTATATTCATATATGATCAACAGTTAAATAACAACCCATTGCGGTGCCCGTTGGTGGCAGCAACACATTTGTTGTAATATTTATTTGCTTTTGATTAGTTTTAATTCTCAACAGTTTATTCTTGTTATTCAAAGCGCTTTTCATTGGCAAAATTATTGCAAAAACAATTGACAATAACAATATTTATGCGCACGCAGCGTTCGGAAGCGCTTTGTCAGCGGTCGAAAAACTGCGTGGGCAGCTGGAAACAGCGGGCGAAATGCGTTTTAATGCACACATGCATACATATACACATATATATATATGTACATATATATATACAATATATTTGGCCGGTGTATGTCATGTGTATGTATGTATGTACATATGTGCCAGCCTGTTGCAATCGGCGAATTGGTAATAAAAAGACTTGCAGTTTATTGACCACATAAGTTGACCGCGACAGAATTTGGCTCAAATTAAATCATGGTATGCATTATACCATCAACAGAATATGTTAGGTTTGGATCACTGCTTATAGTGCCCAAAAATAAAAATTGGAGACCCTATAAGGTGCATAAATAAATGATCAGCATGACGAGCTGATTTAGATTTAGGCATTTCAAGCTGTCCTTATATAGTCTTCAAGGTTTTGAGTTACCGAACTGAAATTTTGCACATGTACATTTTCTCTCCAAAAACTACTCACTTGTCGGAATTGCCGATATCGAACCACTAGAACATACATATATGTAGCTGTCATACAAACTGAACGATCGAAATCTAGTCCGTGTATGGAGCATTTTTTTTATTTGAGAAGCCACCGTCACGAAATTCCACATAAATTATTTTCCACGTCATCGCTATATTCTCCTAAGAAATAGTTTAGATCGGACTACTATAGCATATAGCTGCCATACAAATCTAACGATTAAAATCACGTCGTTCTATGCAAACCTAGTTTATTTGAAGAGGTATCTTCACGAAATTTAACGTAGATTATTTACCGAGGCTAAGCTATAATCTTCGAAAGAATTGTTCAGATCAGACAACTATACCATATAGCTGCCATACAAACCGAACGACCAAAGTCAAGTTCTTGTATGGAAACTTGTTTAACTGTGAAGGGTATCAAAGCTTCGGTGCAACCGTAGTAAAGTTTTCTTCTTATTTTATCATTATTTATTATTTATTTAGTTGTACATAGAATTATAAGTATATAATAAAAATATATACGTCAGCATAGCGCCGGTTAACCAGAGTGGGAAAGTGGCTCCATTAAAAAAAAAAATATTTGAAACTTTTTTATTAAAAAAAAAATTTGGAAAATTAAATAAAGTTTAGAAACGTCGTCTGTTTGAGTTTTTTCAACAAATAAACGCAGAAAATTTACCGAAACTACGTAAACATAGATGATTTAAATATTTAACATGTAAATACTCTAATATGCTTCAAAACTTGCAGAATACGAGTTTAAACAATAGGTTATACAATAGAATAAGTTTTTTCATTTGATGCCTGAACAAATTTGATGGCAACAATTTTGCACAACTGGTTAAAAACAAACTAATTACGGACTAGTTAATTTCGGGTCACTTTGTAACTTCTCAGAAAGAAACTGTTATCTAGTAAAAGTTTTAAGGCTACTTAAACTGTAGCTCTTAATTTATTTTAAAGCACTTTTGTAAAACTAACTAGTCTAAGGCAAGTTATCTCATGATCTGAAATAAATTGACTTACTAAGTGGTGCTTATCTTCTCTAAGTTTTTTTCATTCAATGCCTGAATAAATTTGATAGCAACAATATTGCACAACTAGTTCAAAACAAACTAGTTACGGACTAGTTACTTTTGGAGCACTTTGTAAGTTTTTAAAAATAAAATATTATCTAGTAAAAGGGTTAACGCTATTTAAGCTGTAGCTCTTAATTGATTTTAAAACTTCACTTTTTGTGAAACTAACTAGTCTGCGACTAGTTATATAATAAATATTATGCTCAAACTACTTCTTGAGTGTTTCTGTCTTATCTAAACTAAATATACTTTCTGAGTCTGCTGATAGCCATTGATGCACAACTTGTCTCGCTGCAATTTAAGCCGAACTAGCTACCGACCAAGTTTATTTGGTATAAACAACAATTGTTATGCCCTTCCAAGGCCTATCCGTTGCGATTTTACCTTATTTCGAGTAACTTAAGGCATTAATAAACGTCTTTTGTTGTTTATTTCTATAAACTGATTTTTGAAGGCCAGAAACGGAAAATATTTAGCCCAGAAAAGTTTTTATTCAAAAAGTTTGAATTTTGTTTGAAAATTTTTACTCAGAATGTTTGAATTCCCCACGAAATTCCGTAGATCAGCTCGAAGACTTTGTCGATTTTCTTGTGCTATATGGTTTATAATGCTCTTCTTGTAGGAACTATTTCTTTCTTTGTGAGCTACGCACAGAGAACATGAAGAAATGAGAACTGGCCTAAGTACGTCTGTTACATAAAGCAAATAACTGGTCGAAATGTGGTGTTTAACAATAGACAGATAGTCTGATGCTCAATTTTATTATGATGACTTCTGTTATTAGACCTAAAATTGATGATGCTTTGTTTAAATCTGATCTGGCCTCTTAATATTCTACTCTATATATTCAATATTGCTTGGAAATGTTACAAATGTCGAATGTTCTTTGGAGACGATATTCAAATCTTAATGCTGTTCTGAAATCTAATGAAATATTTTAATGATTTATTAAAATTTCACTATGCTCTCTGGTAGAATAAGGAGAGCAAGCGGCTACACAATGTTGCCTTAATATATTTTTTCTCTCATCAATCAGTTTCCCATTAAAATTGCTCAAGAGAGCCAACTCTGACAAATTTCATTCATCGCATTCAGCGATTCTCAACGGGTTAATTATAATCGCTTTGCATCACCTCTCTTAAACTTTAAAATGGTCGGTATATTTTTGTTTTAAAATTAAAAATATTAAACACCTTGGAAAATACAATCGCATGTATATATGTATATTTCTCATTTTCAAAATTTGTTTTTCTTTTTCCCTTCTTGAGAGAAACGAAATTCCCGATTCAATGATTCACACGCCGGCAGTGAAGAAGAACAACAAAGTTAGCACATGGCTTTGAATTTACACAAAAGTATAATCGAAATTTCGCACATCTACATCCTCTGTACATCCATATAACCTATACTATAACCAAACAAAAATACCATTTCGAATACAAACAGCAAGCGGTGAACAATCAATGTCGGCTGAAAAGCTGCTATTTTTAGACAAATACGCAAAATTCAAGAATTCTTGCGTGGCGTTTACGAGGGAACTCGTATTTATGGTTAAGTGTTTGGAATTTTCGGCTGGTTTATTTTTGGCCACAAATATGAGTAAGTATGTAACTATATGTGTAGATATGCATATGTACATATGTATGTCTGACTTGGTACACCTGCCCAGCTGTTGAATTGGGGACACGAAAGAGAGGCACATTTTTCTGTTGTTTTTATACTTTTACAACTGTCGGCAACTACAGACATACATACATCCATACATATTTGAATTAAATTTTTCAAAATATATTTTTAAATATGTGCTTTTGAAACAATTTTAAAATTTTCGTTTATGAATCGCTTAATTTGCTGTTGATTGACTGCAATTTGAAATTCGTCTTGATGATGTTAAAAGAATGAAAGAAATGTGGTAAGAAAGTTAATTTTGAAATCATCGATTTGTATCGATTATTTAGAATTCACTAAGTCTCTTCCGCACTATTCCTAATTACAAAAGGAGGCTTGAAAGCTGAAAATCCATCTAGAGTCGAACGGCGGATTGATTTTACATTTGAGAACCTCTGGAGACATTTAAGCCGCCACGAACAGATACAGGAAGCTTTAATAGATTTAGCAAAGGATAGCTGAGACTTAAAAAGCAAAAAAAAAAACTTGAAATCAACATCTTACCGTCGTTCAATATAACTATCGGTATAAGGAACGCGGAATTATTCTGAGCCTCAGAACATGTTCGTTTAAACTTAAAACTTCATCTTGAAGTAACAAAAACATGCTTGGAACATGCAAGATACCGCCTTTCGCACTAATTCATCCGCTCTAAGATCCAGGTTCTAGTTTACCCATCTGTGATTACTGCTTTTTGTCTACCAAAGAGTCTGATTCCATTCTCCAATATTGTGTGTAAGTACATACAGTATATTGACTAAATTAAGGTACTGTCTGAGATTATTACTAATTGAGTCAGTAATTGAATTAAGTCTTAGCAATAAAAGCAATTTTCTAAGGTACTGCCTGTGGTGACAAGGTAATGCGGTGTAGTGTGGTGTTAGTTGAGTCAATTAATTAATGGAGTGTTAGTATTTGAGTCATTTAATTAATTTATTCTTATCTGTGTATGAAGTTTACTATCTAAGTAAGACCAGTTATTAGTTATTATGTGAGATATCTACCAATTGAGTTAATTAATTAATTGTGTGTTGACAGTAAAAGTAATATACTAATTGACTAAATTAAGATATGGTGGTATCTTTTTAGAACGAAGTTCAACTTTCTGAATAAAAGTTGTCTGTAATTTTCTACACGGCTTAATGAAGTCAATTATTTAATTGCGGCTTTTCATTAAGGAAAAAATATTGTACTAGTTAATCAAAAATTATCAGAGAGAATCAAGTATCAAGTATGAAGCTATAAATTCTATATTTTACAATCTATTACCTTTTGAGAACCACTTGAACCTAACCTTACTTATGTTATTTTCTTGATTTTATTTTCCATTATTATACTCTGAACCTAAAAATACCGTGTTAAGCTTGCCACGAATTTTTGCAACACCCAGGAAAAATTGTCAGAGACCTTATAAAAATAGTATAGTATATTATGGATATGGAAATGTTCAGCATGACGAGCTGATTCGATTTAGCCATGTAGCTTGTCCGTCTCTCTATATACATACTTATATATTTTCGAACTAGTCCCTCAGTTTTTAAGATATCGTTCTGAAATCTTGCCCACGTCCTCTCCTCGCCAAAAAGCTGTTTATCTATCCGAATCGTAGATATCAAGTCACTATAACATATAGCTGTCTTGCAAACTGAACGATCAGAACCAAGCCGTTGTACGGAAAACGGGTTTATTTGATGAGGTATCTTTATGAAATTTGGCAGGCATTATTGCCCGAGCTAACGGTACAATCTACGAAGAAATTGTTCAGATTGGTTTTCTATCACATATAGCTGTAATCACTGAAGAAATTATTCGGATCGGACCTCTACAGCATATAGCTGCCATACAAACTGAACGATCGTCACCAAGTTCTTGTATGGAAAACTTGTTTATTTGACAAGATATCTTCACCAAATTCGGTATTCGGTTATTATTCGGAGCATCGCTATAATACCCGAAGAAATTTTTCAGATCGGACTATTATAGCACATAGCTGTCTTATTAATTAAGAGATCAAAATCAAGATAAATAATTTTTATACCTCGTTATGCTATAAAAAATGCACCTGTGAAGGGTATTTAAATTACATTTTTTTATTTTATTTAATTTCGTTAAATTTAATTTATTTTATTTTATTTGAATTTAATTTAATTTAAATTTATTTAATTTAATTTAATATAATTTAATTTAATTTAATTTTTTTTTTAATTTTTTTCTTATTTTATTTTAATTTATTTTCTTCATTCTTACATATATTATTTGCTATAGACCATTCTTTTTTTACATTTGGTAAATATTTTTGAATTCAGTCGCTTGCAGAGTTTACAAACAAAAGCTCTTTCGAAAAATATTTGTTCCAAGAATTGTTTCTTCATATCTCAATCCAACTGTGATAATAAGCTCTTTTTTATGTACTGTTAAATACGCAGTTTCCATTTCAATGGTTCTTGTCATTAATAATGGTTGACGCGTACCCATATAAACTAGTTACTTGCAATACTAAAAACAACAATAAAAAAAAACAAAAAAATAAATAAAAAAATAATTTGAATACAAATAGAAAACTGAAAAAAAAAATACCCAAAAGAAAGAAGAAATAGTAGACACAGCTGCAAGCCAACCCGCTTCAGGCAAAACAAACAAACAACTGAACTAAATAAAAAATAAATAAATAAAATTAAAGAAATAAGAAACATTATGCTCTGTAGCAAGCGGAATAAAATAAAAAAAAACTATGTCAATGCACTTTAGTAGCTCGTTAGTTCAAATAAAGTTCAAGTAAAAATTTTTTTGAAAATTTTGAAAAAATAGTTTTACAACTAAAATGTTTTCGAAGCAATTTTTTTCACGGCAATTCCGCTTCATTAGATATCGCCGAAAAAAACCCCCACGCAAATAGCGTATAAAACTTGGCTAAATTATTTATTTATTTATTTATGTTGTTTATAACAGCAGAATATTTGCAAAGGCACAACAAAAAAAAAAAAAACTTCTTACTAAATTTAATTTCAGTTTCTAAGGTTAAAAATTTTCAATTCATTAACACTTGGCATGCAAAACACGTCTGGTGAAGCGTTTCAATAAAAGCGTCTACAATGTGAATGACTAGCATACAAGCTAAAATATATGTATATATGCATTTTTTATTGATATGCTATATATGTACATATGTAAATACATGATGTTTTTGTACTAAAAAATTCGCAGTGACGACTTTTTCCGTGATTTTTGAACTTCTCAAAAAATGTTTTAGCAGCTTTTGCTTCCTTATAGTCTTTTCAGACAGCTGCAGCAATTCAGACAATTGGTGATTTTTCATCTTTCTTTCAATTCTAATTTAACTAATGTAAAAGGTGATCGAGGCTCCCCACTTTTTTTTTTAAGAAAATACACAGAAACTTCAACTTTAATAAGAAATGTTCATTATCATTCGAAAGAACAATCTTTGGCATTTATTTTTTTGAAGATTATCTCTTTCAAATGATGGCCGTAGCTATGTCTCATGTGGTCCATCGGTTGAGTCCAATTTTGGATTACTCGTTCGAGCATTTTGATTGTTAAATGGCAAATGACACGCGTGATGTTTTACTCAAAGTCCTGAATCGAAGCGGTATGTTTCGCATAGCCTTTAGATTTTACATATCGAGATAAGAAAAAGTCTAAGGGTCTGATATTACACGATCTTGGTGGCCAATCGACCGGCCCATAACATGAAATTATCTGCTCACCGAAGCGTTCTCTCTATAAATCCGTTGATTGATGTGATGTGTGGAAGCGGTTTTCCAAGTAATTCTATTTTTATTATTAAATATTTGTTTAATCTTATTCTTAAACTATGTGTATAACATACATTTGGAATATTTGAAAAGAAAATAAACTATGTTGGATTTAGATTTGGAATAAAAAAATTACTTAAACAAAAAAAAAATAATTTTAAAATTTTTACAATTTTTTTTTCTTACAAAACGTTTTTATTTATATGTTTTTATTTTTCTTATTTTTTTAATATTTTTTTTATTTTTATTAATTATTATATTTTTTATTTTTTCTTTATTTATTATTAATTTTTTTTTTTACTGACATATTTTTTTTTTGGTTTATATTTAATTTTTTTATATTTTGCATTTTTATAGTGTTTTCTATGTATTTGCTGTCTTACTCTAACTTTTTTATTAAGTTTCTTTTTATTTTTTATCATTTTTTTTTAATTATTGGCTTTTCGTTTAGTTCTTGTTGTACGTTTTAGTACATCCAATACTATAAAATAATTTGACAAAACAGAATTTTTTAAATTTTTTTATATTTATTTTTAGAAACGTAATTTGCAATTTTGCTACATTTTATTTTTTTATTTACTTTATTTCTTATTTTTTTTTGATTTGTTTTAATTTTGTTATATTTTATTTTTTTTTTATTTTAGTTTTGTTATATTTTATTTTTTTGACTACATTTCTTAATTTATTTTTAATTTTTTTTTATTTTAATTTTTTTTTTTAATTTATTATAGACAATTTTTAATTTTGCTATATTTTATTTACATTATTTCTTAACTTTTTTAATTTTTTTTGTTTTAATTTTAATTTTTCTTAGCTATATTTCTTCAGTTTTTTTATTTATATTTATTTTGGTTTTTGTTTTTATTTTTGGTTTTTTAATTATTGCTCAGATAATGTATAATTCTAATTTCTTGTACCATATTTTTTGTTTTTACTTTTATAGACGTAATTTTTTGATATTTTTTTATTTTATTTATTCTTAGTTTTGTTTTAAGTTTTTTAACTTTGTTCTAAATTTCTTTTTAATTGCTATTTTTTCATTGTATTGTTTATTTATTTTTATGTACTAATTTTTTATTTTATATTGTGATTTTTGTTATTTCATGTTTTTACTTTTATTTGTTAAATTTTAATTTTTAGCATTTTTTAATTTTATATTTTGTTATTTATGTATCTTTATTTATACATATAGATATGTTATATATTTTATTTTTCTCTGTTTTTTTATTTATTTTTAACTTCGATTTTTTTGTATTATTATATTTATTTTTTAATGGCCGAATTTTTTAATATTTATTTTATAATATTTTTTTTTAATTTAATAATATTTTTTTTTGGTTGTTTTACGTTTTTGCATATACATATATATTTAAATTTTTAATTTTATTTTGTATTTATCTATCTATCTATTCTTTATTTTTCATTCTTTACTATTATTATTTTAATTTTTTTTTTAATATTTATCGACTACTATGAAAAAATATTATTTAAATTTTTGAAAATTTTTAAATTCATTATTTTGTTTTTCATATATTTTCCATGCCTACTATAAACATGACTCGAGGATTTGTATATATTCATTTACATATATAGTAATATCTCTATGCATATACTATATGCAGTTACATTACTCTTTATAGTTCCATTACTTTCTTGCGTGACTTTTGCGAATAAGTGTGTTTTGGCATCGGCTGGCTAACGGTCACGCCGCCTGATTATTTTTATCGTCTGATAAAATTGGCTACTCATTGCGTTGGGGCTGCCACTTAGTAGTTGCCACCACTTGCCTGCCTTGTTAGCTAAATAACTAGTTAGCGTGTGCAAATTTTGTTGCTGTTTTTGTTGCTATTTTTTTTTGTCCGATTTCTACAAATTCAATTGAATTGTATTGAAATAAATTTTTATTACAAATATAATGAGTGTTTTCATAAAGCCACAACGACAAAAAAATAAAAAAAATCGAAAAAAGGCAGATAAATAATAAATAGTACGAAAACATGTAATTAAATGTGTTTATAGTACTTTACGTGCAATTTAAAGTGATATTGTTGTTGTTGGTGATTTTTGTAAATATATTTACTAATTTTCACATGCTACTTGGTTGCATATAGGCGGTTGTCATTGAGTGTGACGAGCATATAGGTCGTATGCAGGAATGTATATACATACACATATATTAATATATATATACTATATATATTATATATATTCAATTCATGAATATTTATATATACTATATGTATATAGATATTAGCCTTTATTATATATTTTTATTTATTTCATTGCAAATGACTTTATATAAAGCAAAAGGCTGTCTATATGCATGGTTAAATATATACGTATATACATATACATACACATTTAGATACACACACATACACATATATGTGTATATCGCTGGAAATTTATGGAAAAGCCAGCGAGGTTATTAATCATTCTCATAACAAATGAACGGCTTAGCTGAACAGATTAATTTTGTATGAAAACCGTCTAAAAGGTAACAACAAAATAACTAGACATAAAAAACAAAAACAACAAAACTTTAATCATATAATTCCATACAAATGTAAACACTCTAAAAAACCTCTAAATAAAAAGACAATAGCACAGTCTTTACTTAAAAAAAAAACAACAAGCAAATTACGGTATTATTTAAAAACGTGATTTCCATTCACCCAGCCAATCTATTTTGGTTAGCGGAAATTGATGGGAGATATTCAGCGAAAACCACTTAATTGTACTTATTAGTTTAATAAATTACTTTAGTAATGAATGAATAGAATGCAAGCAGCAAATTAATCGCGAAACTGAGAAAAAATTATGCAAAATATATTCAAATAATTATTCCGTTAATTAAAAATACTTTTTTTTTATTAAATAAAGCCTAGAATTACGTTAATTTGTCAGAGATTTATCAGCAGCGATCTCTTGCTTTGGGCCGGAGGTTCGATAATCTACGAGTACTCTGCGAGTGTAGAGAATGTTTCTCGCGTAATAAGATATTTAGATATACTTATGATAAAAAAAAGTACCCGGAACTTATACATAAATAAAACGCAAAATACTTAATTCATCAATAATTATTTTGTCGTTTTCAAAGTAATCCTCAACCAACTGTAATACACTTTTGCCCACGATTTTTACAGTCCTCGATACACTTTTCATAAGCGCTTTTCGGGATCGCTCTCAGCGTCTTCAGCGAAATTTTGTTTTATCCCTTAGATAGACTGAAAATGGATTTCACGGAGCGGCAATTTCAGTTTGAGGAACAAGAAAAATCGTTGGATGTTCGCACACAAACACCTCAATACAGCCAAATTGAACTCCTTGTTGACCGTTTGTCCCTCTGAAATAAATACATGATGCATCAACCCACGAATATCGAAAAAACAATGAGCATCACACTTGCCTGACAATTTCCAACATCATATCCTTCACTTTTTTAATATGCTCATCAGTTGAAGAGGTTGAAGGTCGTCCAGAACAAGGCATGTATTCAACGATCTCTCGACTGTCTTGGACAATGATATCCATCAACTAATCCTCGGAAACAACTCAGTCTCACTACGGCTGATTTTGAGATCGTACTTTATTTATTGCAGAACTTAATTTAAAATACATTGACGTTATATGCTGCCTTAGCTTTGGAGAGATTCTAAAAAAGTACACGATTCCAGTGCATGACACCTTCAAATCATAGGAAGCAGTAACTCTGTAAGATTGCAAAATATTGGTACATGAAAAAAATCTGTATATGTTCATGCCGTCTTATATCTTTTAATCTATTTTAAGATTCTACTTAGCTAAGTCATGGTCCTTTCGACTCGTTTTGGTTCGAACACTTTTGTAGTAACATACCTTTTAGTCCTACACGACGACCTCAACTTTGACTACTTCTACTGAGAGGTGTTAAAAAAATAAGGATTAGTGGTTTCTGCTAAAACTTTAATTGGTATCAATGATAAGTTAGGCAATCCGGCAGAGTTTTCGTGCAACTGATTAACATATTTGGTCCGATTGTAGCAGTGCAAGGTCGACTTAAACAAGCTTTTTTCAGTTCTCTTTTTGGTTTAACAAATATCGGGTCCACAACATCTACTAAACTAAAATGAGAACTAAAAAAAAAAAACGTTGGTTAAGTTGACCAGAGCAGTGCTCTCTCAATCTAAGTTTAAAAGTAAACAAATCTTCTCAAATCTTAGAACTAAGCAACTTTCAAAGTTGCATCTAATTCGGCGCGGTTCTTTCTATGCATTATGAAGAAGTCCAGGAATCTCTACCGATTTAATAGCTTGTCAGAGCATCAGTCACTATTTTATTACGATAGCGTTTGTGGTGCATCATTAGATGAAACACTTTCGGAGGTTCCTATACATATGACTGTTTTCTGATACTTTTGAGACTGAGTTTGAAAGCTTCTGTCAGTGAAGTAGTAGTACGCTCTCGTTTTCTCTCAAATTTTATATATATTTACCAACCCTGAAATCGCCAAGAAGTTTGTAATACTACGAAGAAAACGTTGGAGACTATAAAAAAATCACTGCTAGTCTCTCTCTCTCTGCATATACGCGAAGTGGTGTCTCAGTTTTCAAGTCATCGTACTGAAATTTTGCACAAATCCTTCTATTTTCAAGAAGCTGCTTATTTGTCGAAACGGTCGATATCGAACCACTCTACCATATACAGGGTAGGCCATTTAAAGTTGACCCATTTGTTTCTAAAAAAAAGAGCAAAAGAATTTTGTTCATTTCAAAAATAATTTATTTTGGTCAAATGGCCTACCCTGTACATAGTAGAAAGTTCTTATATGGAAAACTTTTTTATTTGATGAGATA
This sequence comes from Bactrocera dorsalis, assembly GCF_023373825.1. Taxonomy (NCBI): domain Eukaryota; kingdom Metazoa; phylum Arthropoda; class Insecta; order Diptera; family Tephritidae; genus Bactrocera; species Bactrocera dorsalis. The sequence continues at coordinate 67,200,273 of NC_064305.1, forward strand.
TGTTTAAGAAATTAGGCTCAGACTATTATCCAAAGCAAGGGTATAATCTCCGAAGAAATTGCTGAGATCGGACCACTATACCATATCGCTGCCTTACAAACCCACCAATCAATATAAAGTATTTGATGAAGCCTTTTTTTGTGAAGAGAATTATAGCAAGCGAAGTTAACAATTTTCTTGTTTTTAACACTTTAGTTAGGCTCCCAACCTAAATACATTTTATTCAACGGGAAGTTCGTAACCTAGTACTTAGCCGGGCAGCAACCGTTAAAGAACTTCTGGTCCATATTAAATGAATTTATACCCGATAAAGGTTTTTGCAAGCCATACCCAATACACAAATAATTTTTCGCAAATATTGAAGGAAAAAATTTTAATTTTTAATTTTTTTTTTGCTTGAAACACCATAAAATTACCGTTAGATGCATACATACATATATTTGTTGCCTTGGCTACGCGCACATATTGTGCAAACACGTGTGAACACAGACATAGGTACATATGTATGCATATATTTATATATGTATATATAACCATGTGCTTGCCATTTTTTCGCCACTTTTTATTTGCCACATTAAATTTTATCTTCACTTCTACACTTCTCTAAATTTTATATTTTTAAATAATTTTTTTTTTTTTGCACTTCAAATTTTTTTCTTCTTCTTCGCCGTTTTCTTGCGTTGTTTATTATTATTTTAACATTGTACATAATCGGCTATAAAAATTATTGAACGCACTTTTAAAAATGTGTTTACTTAAGTTTTTAAGTGGCAGCCTGAATAGTCGAATTGCTATTTAATACATTAGCTACTTATAAACATACATACATATGTACAACCGATGACGGCGAGGCGAATTTTATGGTGCTTAAGAGAGCGCAAAATCGAACAAAAAGAAACACTTATTTATTGAAATAAAAATATAATATCTTTCAAGCGTGGCAAAAGTGTGCAAAAATTAAAGAAAAATAAAATTAAATTGGCGATAAATATATTAAAAAGTGCTCTCGTGTATATGTATATGTACCATATATTGTGTATGTACATATGTATGTTTTGAGAAGAGAGCTGTTTAAGCACGTGGCGTTGGTTTTTTTTCTGGCAATGGCTAAAAAATTAATACGACATAAAAATAATAAAAAATTATAAAATGAAACTTGTTTTTTTTTTTTTGTTATCCCCCTCTTGTAGTACTCGAGGCTACAGCGTATTTAATACGGCATTTTTGCTTAATTATATGAAGGCACGAGTTTTAAGTGGACTTTGAGACTTAAATATACAAAAAAAATTTGGTTAGTTACAAAGTCTTCAATAAAATTTCATTGAAGCATGTAAAACCTCTATTGCGTCTTCTTCTTCTTTTTTGACTTAAACACGGCCAATTGGAGATCGGAGTGTAGCCAGGTCCTTCTCCACCTGGTCCTTTTGAACGAAGTGGAGGTATTGTCCTTCCTTTGCTTTCCCCGGCGGGTACTGCGCCGAATAGTCTCAGAGCTGTATTGTTTTCATATATTCAGACGACATGACCTAGCCAGCGTGGAGGATGGAGTCAATTGTAGAAGTTCACTTAAGTGAGGAAAGTTCTCTGAGCGCCATTCACTTGGGAATGATCAGAAACGATTCTTTTACATATGGCTCAAGCAATTCACGACTTACATATGGTCTTAGACCAAGTATCATCTGGGTACAGAAAAACATCCGTTTGAAGGTGAAACATCCTTCCCCAGGGTTGAGCGCTGGGTTAGGGAAAAACACCCTCATTGAAGGGAAGAAAACAGCATCCGAGGAGAGAACCCCCTTTTAGATGACGACCACTACAAATGCATTAAGGTTTACGATGAGCCGTTTTTTGGGGAGTAAAGGTTGTGTGTAAAATTTGAGAACGATATCTCAAAAATTGATATTTCTTTTGAGATTGAGTTGTTTCGTTACCTACGCTTTTTCTAACCGCTTGATATATATAATCATTGAGATGTCTCACTCTTTCTTTCTGTCTCTCTCTCTATTTCGTTCCCATTATCTCTCTCTCTTTCTCTCCCATTAGCTCTCTCTCTGTCTTTCACTCTCTCTCTTTCACTCTCTCTCTCTCTCGTAGAGAACCTGGTGTCTAACAAAATTGTTAGTGCATAAAAAACAGCTACTTTTACGGTTGCAGTTCTAGTTTCTCAGATAATGGGAGACGATCAATTTTCCAGTTAATTTATTATGTATAAGTATCTCTATACTCATTCGAATATTTTCAGTTTTCCATGGAAATTCCCTAACCTACCTAACGAATTCACGAATTCAATGAAGTGTTAGTCAACTTAAGCACTTTAACCCGTTGAGTTATCAATATTGTATATTTTCAAATAACTAATAATTTATGCCATTATTGTACTGTGTACTTAATGAGTCTCCCGTTCCAGCTATTCACTACTCCTCTTCAACGATCTTATTTGCATTATTACTTCAATCATTTGTTTGTGTGTTCGTCATTTACATTTCGCCCATCCTAACTACGAAATGCCGAATCATGCCCATCAACGATTCATAACCCCTCCTCCCATCGGCGCGCTCTATGCCTTATGGTGACAATTAAAATTGTATTTGCGAGTACTTCAAACTTTTCACTCACAATTCGTGTGATTTCGGTTTTTTGTTGGCTCGCTTTTGTTTTTGCATTTCAAATCGCTTGCATAACCTGTATTTACCGCTAGTCCAATATTTACTTAACATTATAATTCATAGATTTTATTTACACATTATTTCAAAGCGCATTATTCGCTTTACGTGAAGTGTGAAATCACAGTGTGTCTTAAAGGTAAGCACATATGTGGTACAAGCATATGTTTAATTGGAACCCTCGCTGAAAAGTTAGAAATTGCTTCAGCTCTACTCCTCAGGAAGTTCAACATTTATCAAAGAATCCCAAAAAAATGACTGCTTCGTGGCAGTTGGGGTGAGTCTAGGCGTACTTATTTTGTGGCAGGCTTGTGAGATAGTTTTCCAAAATGCCAAAGAATGTTCTTTCGATGGATAATAATCATTTCCGATTAGATTTGAAGTTTCTGTGTTTTTTCTTTAAAAAAGACAGAGAACTTCAAATTGGATCACCCTTTAATACCAAGTAAATGCAAATTTTCGGCATTCTGGTATTTATAAATTTTAATACTTAAAAATTTATAACTGTAAAAAATTGAAAACGTGTCGTTAAGCTGACGTAAAAATGAAATCGAAATATATATATCTACATAACATTTGTTTAGTAGTATATACGTGGGTATGTCTAACCGAAATGAAAGCAGACAGCTCGATTATTATCAAAAAGATAAAAAGCAAGAAATGCGCTTAACTGTCGCAGACAAATAAAATTGCTATTAAATAAATATTTTTTTACTTTTGTACATATATACGTATTTATACACACATATTAGTATATAGGTATACTTTTATTTACCGATTGCGTTTAAAAATGGAATGCTGTTGCTATGGTCAACAAGGGGAGTTTGTTATTTTGTTTTATGTATTTTTTAAAGGTGAATATATTTTTTAGGTTTTTTTTTGCATTTTGAAGAGAAAAATACCTTAAAGAAGTAAGGACCGCTAAGTACGAGTGTCACTGAACATATTATGCTCACGCAACTTGCATGTTTCAAAACCGGGGAAATACCCGGAATACCCAATACTTTATATTAAAAACTGTTGCCAAGGATTCGATGAAATCGTGAATGGATTACAAAAATATTTGATATTTTATTTAGTTAAATTATTTTTCATGGATCCACTTTTATTATCATATATAACATCTCGTCAGTTACAATCATATTAAAATCATCTCGAAGTGAAAAATATGTGAAAAACTTAACCCAAAGAGAAAATTTAATGTATTGAGTTGATGTGGGAAAAGTCAATCAGAAGATCTCAAAGATCTGTGTAAAAATTCTTGAAGATCGGTTGAATATTTTGCGAGAAAACTTGCCAACCGACGTCAAAAACACAGTTTCGAGAGAAAAGCGTTTAAAGACCTCACTAGCCTCGAGCGTACAAGTTCTCAAAGCTGTATATCCGAAACTATTACTCAGATTAACTTGAAAATTTAAGACAATATTCTAGAGGTGTTCTAGAATTTAATAAGACCATAAAATTTTTTTTGAAATCCGTAACCCAATGTAACCCCTTAAGATATCCAATATATAAAAAGTTAAGTCAACCATATGTCTGAAAATGCTAAGCTAGGGCAAGTTTTCACCCGTCCAATCGACACGAGCCTGTTTTTGAGCGACGTGGAGAAATTTTCTTTACAATCAAATATTTATAATATTAAATATGTGCTAATCCCACAAGTGTCTCGAGTTGTCTCAATCTCGCGATAAGTTCCAAGACGATCTTGCAACATCACTTTGCGCACAACATTAATAATTTCCGGAACAACCACTGATTTCGGACGACCTTCATGAAATTCGTCATGAAGTGATTTACGAGTACAATCTCTATTGAGTTTACCACGCCATCGATACATACTGGTCCTTGGTATTAATGGATTGTCATCGCCAAAAGCGATTTAATTCCATTTTTTGGCAAAGAGGAATATTTTAAGTTGCTGTAAACTTTCTGAGTTAATCCACCTCGAAATGTAAAAAACACGCACATGAAAATGTTCGCGGTTTGATTCCTTTTTTGGCTGAGATGAATATTTTCAGTTACTGTTAGCAACACAAATGACGCTCGTAGGTCCAAATATGATTTGTATGTATGTATGCTATCAAAAATGTCAAGCTTTACGAAAAAGTTGTGGGTTGCCAGATTGCAACGTTAGTAGGTTTTGTTATAAAATTAACTTTTCGTTTCTCAAAGGTCGAGTCTCGATTACAGCCTTTATTTATAATAAGACTTTATAAATTTTTGTTTAAAATAATTCTTATAAGAAATAAAGGTAGAAGATACATACATATGTATATGAAGCAATTAAATTTAAAGAAAACAATTGAACTATACATAAATATGTATGTATGTACATATGTATTATATTTGTTTAGGAAAATGTTAAATAACAAAAAATTAGTGTCGTTTATTTGTTCGAATCGCTTAAATAATTTGTGGTAGTTTAAGCACAAGATTTTTGTTTACCTTTTCAGCATTTTGTATGCCAACATTCCTATGCAAATATATACATATACATACATATATTCTTATATGTATACATGTGTGTGTGTATTTTGTTTACGCTTTGCTTCGAAACTTATTTTTAGCAATGAATTTCACTGTAAACAACTCAGCCAAGCGCGACAAAGATGATGAAAAAGAATCGCAAATAATAGTTGAAAACAAACATGCGGAAATTTTCGATTTTCAGATTAACAAGCAAAACCAAAAGCACAGCGCTTTTTTATTTTTAAGCAAACACGAAAAAAAAACAAGGAATTCATTCGTGTATTCACGCACGATATGCGATTATGGCCAGACAAAATGCAAACCAACAAAAAAAATTATAATTTTAATTAAAATAAAATAAATATTTTAATTTGCTTTCATCAATGTTGCTAACGGAATTCAACTTATGTATATGTGATTAAACAAATGATAAAAAAAATCAAAAAAATTTAAAAAATAAAAATTTTTTCCGCGTTTCTTAAAATTAAAATAAATATATGTATATAAATGACAAAATTAGTACCTAGACCAGGTTAGATAGTTTTTGAAAACAAAACAATTCCCATCGGAAACGAAAGTTAAAGTAACAAACATTAATGTAAAAATAATTTACAGACGATCTGAGGTCGGGAAAAGGAACCAAATTTCTTGAAAGAAAAAAATTTGCAGAAACGTGCTTATTTGAATTTTTTTTTTACATAAATTTTGAGGTTATGCAAACAAACACTGTAAACAAAAGTTATAGACCTTTTCATTACCTACAATATTGGCCAATAATTTTATTCTCTAGAACTCGCAGTTTCGCCGGTAAGCTAGATAACCCATCCTTAGCCCTTTAAAATGCAACTACGCTCCCACTTTCCTTTTCTCGACCTCAAATCGTCCGTAAATTATATTTCCTTTAATATTTGCTATTTTATCTTTCGTTTCCGATGAGTTTTATCCAACTACAAATTGAAAACTTTTTTTTTACCATTTTCAAAGGCACTAGTCTAATCACCTTTCTTTCAATAACATTCAAGCGTTTTTTATTTAAGCTGATCATCAAACCTCGACCTTGGCCTCGAAATTGTTTAATGTTTGCTATTTACACAACTGAGAAGTCTGAAATTCACGTTTCAATATTTTATTGACTCCCTTGTCCAACAACTGCTTATTGCACATACCGTTAAATATTAAAAATTTGCGTCACAAATATCTTTGCAAATTAATTCAGAATAAATACTGTCCGAATTCAATGCTAAAAAGTTAAAACGCTTAACTCAGCTGCCTAAAGAAATTAAAAAAAAGAATTATCTGGTTTGTTTTAAAATTGGAAATGCATATGTATATTTATAGAAAATATATGAAAGAAATATTTTTTTTTTTTTTTTTTCAATGCAGAAGTGCACACGCTTTTTCGCACAGCCAAATTAATTTATCAAATTAAGTTTATAATTGCGGAAATATGTAGTTTTTGCCCTTCACACAGCCGCTTAGTCCATTAAGAATCAATCGAGTTTACAGCTAGGACAACAACCCAAACAGTTGCATTCCAGTTTCAACTCGTTTTGTATTCGATTAAGGATTAATGTAATAAATTAAGATTTTAACATTTTATATGATAAATCGATCTAAATTAGTGCTTTAATCGAGCTACGGCCGGCCAATTGAACAATTAACTCATGTGCGAAAAGACTATTATAGTCTTGGCAGCAAAAAAATAGACTCCCCACGCTTGCAATGATGCCATCTTTCTGCAATCTAAAAGAAACTGATCCAAAGATGTTGTCCGCATGAAAAATTGGAACTTGGACGAAAAAAAACAAACAAAAAACTTGGTTCTTTTAAAACAAGATATAGGTATGGTAAATTTTTGGATATGCATTTCGTAATTCTACCCCACACCATCTGATTTTCCATACTTTAGTGACACTTGGTAACAGTTTAAATTCATCAGAATTAGGAGAGTGGCGAAAGGAACAAACAATTGGTATAAATACAAGAGGCTGGTATAAATGTGACTAACCAAAGGAATAAATACTTGTTATAAATACAAGAGACTGATATAAATGCCACTAACCAAGGAAACAAACAACTGGTATAAATACAAAAGACTGGTATAAATGTAACTAATCAAACAAACAAACAATTGGTATAAATACAAGAGACTGGTATAAATGTAACTAATCAAGGGAACGAGCAATTGGTATCGTGAATTATAGCGTCGCAAACATGGAGCAAAATAAAGAGAAAATACGGCATATTTTACAGTACTACTACGATAAAGGCAAAAATGCATCTCAAGCCGCCAATAAAATTTGTGCAGTTTATGGACCCGATACAGTTTCCATTTCCCCCGCACAACGATGGTTTCAACGTTTTCGTTCTGGTGTAGAGGTGGTCGAAGATGCGCCACGCTCCGGAAGGCCTGTCGTCGAAAATTGCGATAAAATCGCTGAATTGGTCGAAAGAGACCGGCATAGTAGTCATCAAACCGATATAAACCATTTGAAGAAGCTTGGAGTCACTAAGAAGCTCGATGTATGGGTGCCACACGAATTGATTCAATAAAAATACCGCAAGACTTTTTTGACAACCAATATAATCTCTAGATTGTCATAGTGCTTATATATCCTAGAATTTTAGTTGATAGAGATATAGACATTACACCTGGTGTGGGTATTCAGTTACACATAATATATTTATTTTTGTGCAGATGCTACCACCGTTAAACGACATGCATGCATACATACATTTAGATATGTATATGTGTATGTAGGAATATGATTATCGTAAATTGAGTTAAAGGCTGGCACTCTCGCAAAGTTAACGAGTTCTGAAAAGACTATACGAGCAATTGCTTAATTCCTGGAAATTATTAGTTTTTATTTACTTGTTTACATACATATAGTATTTACAGTTCATTTGTATACACTATAGAGATTTCTGCGCTGAAAATTCACAAATTGTATGGATGAACTCATCATGAGTCTGCAAATATGGGCATATTACTTATAACGGGTGATTTTTTTTGAGGTTAGGATTTTCATGCATTAGTATTTGACAGATCACGTGGGATTTCAGACATGGTGTCAAAGAGAAAGATGCTCAGTATGCTTTGACATTTCATCATGAATAGACTTACTAACGAGCAACGCTTGCAAATCATTGAATTTTATTACCAAAATCAGTGTTCGGTTCGAAATGTGTTTCGCGCGCGTGTTTTGTTCAGCGATGAGGCTCATTTCTGGTTGAATGGCTACGTAAATAAGCAAAATTGCCGCATTTGGGGTGAAGAGCAACCAGAAGCCGTTCAAGAACTGCCCATGCATCCCGAAAAATGCACTGTTTGGTGTGGTTTGTACGCTGGTGGAATCATTGGACCGTATTTTTTCAAAGATGCTGTTGGACGCAACGTTACGGTGAATGGCGATCGCTATCGTTCGATGCTAACAAACTTTTTGTTGCCAAAAATGGAAGAACTGAACTTGGTTGACATGTGGTTTCAACAAGATGGCGCTACATGCCACACAGCTCGCGATTCTATGGCCATTTTGAGGGAAAACTTCGGACAACAATTCATCTCAAGAAATGGACCCGTAAGTTGGCCACCAAGATCATGCGATTTAACGCCTTTAGACTATTTTTTGTGGGGCTACGTCAAGTCTAAAGTCTACAGAAATAAGCCAGCAACTATTCCAGCTTTGGAAGACAACATTTCCGAAGAAATTCGGGCTATTCCGGCCGAAATGCTCGAAAAAGTTGCCCAAAATTGGACTTTCCGAATGGACCACCTAAGACGCAGCCGCGGTCAACATTTAAATGAAATTATCTTCAAAAAGTAAATGTCATGAACCAATCTAACGTTTCAAATAAAGAACCGATGAGATTTTGCAAATTTTATGCGTTTTTTTTTTTTTAAAAGTTATCAAGCTCTTAAAAAATCACCCTTTATTTACAGTTCATTTGTATACACTATAGAGACTTCTGCGCTGAAAATTCACAAATTGTATGGATGAACTCATCATGAGTCTGCAAATATGGGCATATTACTTATAGTAGATACATATGTACGTCCACAAGTGATGCATAGGTATGTCTGTATGTGTGCGCTTGTAAATATGTAAACAAATTTATATATACATGCATATATATATTTATATATATATGTATATGTATGTATGTTGTGCTATATTCTTATTATAGTTTAAATTTTATGCAAATTATATCAGTCATCATTTAATTTAGTTTTACTGCTGTAAGTTCACAATTATATAAATTATTTTTCTCGGCTATTTTTTGTTTTTGATTATTCTAATAATACCACACTGAACTTATGAATCACTTGATTTGTCAGTTTGTTACACTTTAAACTCGCAGTTTTGTTTATGGCAAATCGTTTTTCTAATTTCTTATTTATAAAGACTATGTAGTGTGACTTATTGAACTAGTGCTTATAATTTATATAGTAACCTTAAAGCTTAATTCCCCGAATTTGTCACCGAGTTATGTGTGCGTGGTGTATGTTCCATCGATAGTTTTAATGCTCTTCATGAATGTGGGTTCGGAACTCGTATAATCAAGCATATCCAAAGAAACCTGTTTGGGGTACTCTTCTTGAAAAAAATTCAGCTTTCTCGGAACGAGTCAAGCAAGAACGCGTTTCATACCCAAAATATCTACCAAAATCATTCGAACGGACTTGCAAGAGATGTTGAGATCTCTTGCGATCTCTCTAATACTTATCTGATGATTTTCAAGCACCATATCCTTAACTTTTAAATATTTTTATTAGTTGCAGAAGACGAAGGTCGTCCAGAATGAGGCATGTCTTCAACGATCTCTCGACTGTCTTTGAAGGCTTTGTACCACTCGTAGGCTTGTGTTTTTAATAAAACTGAATCATTGGCAGTTACAAGAGACATGGGTTTGTAGTTTGAGATGCAAACAAGTCAACAATCATCGGAATGGAACCCGTTTTCAATAGATCTAAGAGATAAAAAAAATTTGCTTAGGCAGCTGAAGGCCATCCCAAAAAGCGCTTATGAAAGGTGTTTCGAGGACTAGAAAAATAATTTCATAGAATAAATAAGATAAACGCTGTATTACTGCGGGATGACAAACTGTGAGGTATGTATATAATTTCATTTGTAAAATAGGTGAGGTTGCCACTTATTTTAATTAAAATAAAAAATTAATTTAATAAATTTTTGAAATGAAACAAAAAGCATTTATGAAGACTTATGTTTAATATTCTTTTTAAGAAGTGTTGCCATCTGTTTAATTTTTCTACTAAATTTAATTAAATAATTTTTTTTTTTTGATTTTTGCGTAGATGTTTTTGATCTTTTCATATTAGCATGAAGTTTAATAGTTGTATGAAATATTTATTGGTCAGGGTAACCACCTGTTAATTTTTTTTTTGATAATAGGTTGCATTTTAACAGTTGTATGAAATATTTAAGTCGCGGCGTTGCCGCCTGCTGCCAAAATTTATTTAAAATTATCACAAAATAAATATTTTAATGCAAAATATAGTTTATATTGGAGACCAGTGCTGCCATCTGTTACGAAAATTGTTTGAATAACTACACATAATAAATTTTTAATACAAAATTTTTGAATTCCTCATATGTTTTAGTATTCTGTACCTCAGTTATTAGAAGCTACTCACAGCGTTGGAGTTGCTATTTCTCTGCCCACCGCTGTATAATTTATTTGCAAATAATATGCGACATTCTGCGCTAATTGAAATTCACTTAATGTCGTTTTGCGAAACCTTGCAGACAATTTGAAAAATTCTAGCTCATAAAACCACAGAAATACCACTCAAATTGCTTAATTTATATTTATTTCTGCTTACTGGTTGTTAGAGAAAGTGATTTCGTAGCCGGTTTACTGCCGGTTTCAAATGCAGGCAATAAAATTTGAAGTCCTCATGTAAGCAGATGTGTATGTGTGCACTAAATAATGTCAGTCTGCGGCGGTAAAATATAGAATTTATTAAAAGTAACTGTTTATATGTACTTACAGTGGATTTTAAAGGTGTCGCCGTCGATTTTTATTAAAAATATATATTTTTATAGCTATCGTTTGAGTTTTATTTTGCTCATATGTACATGTACATATGTATGCATCGCAAGGTCGCCATACGCTCGTTACTAAGAAGTATAAATGCGCGATAATTTGTTTTAAGCTCCACAAAGCGCTCTGCGCACAATCTATTATTGCCATTTTATTTCGTTTTCTGGTCTATTTTTAAATGTTAATATGTATTCTATCGATTTTTTATGCATAGATGTTGTTATTATTACAAAAAATTTCTAGAATTTTTTTTTACAAAAATTTATAGGAGAATTGTATAGCAAACAAAAACTACGAAAATTATTACAGCAAAAATTTCTTGGAAAATTTTATAGCAAAAATTATAGCAAACAAAAACTAAAAACAAAAACGATTACATGAAATTAAAATAAAGAAAATATTTTAGCGAAACACTAAGAAATTTTATAGAAAACAAAACTTAAAACAATTATTATAGCAGAAATTTATAGGAAATTTGTATATAAAAAATTATAGCAAACAAAAGCTTAGGACATTATTACAACATAAATTTCTTGGAAAATTTTATAGTAAAAATCATAACAACAAAAGCTATGGAAATAGGGAAATTATTACAGTTTCATAGCAGCAATTATGGCATAGCAAAACTAATAAAATTATTATATTTTGTGCAATTAAATAAAGAATTTATACGAAATTTTATAGCAAAAAAATACAAAAATTATTATAGCAAAAATTATGGCAAACAAAAACTAGGGAAATTATTATAGTTTTATAACAATAATTAAGGCATAGCAAAACTAAGAAAATTATTACAGAAACATTAGTTTATTTATAAGTTATACATTTATAGCATAAAAACTAAAACACCTATTATTGCCATTTATTCCGGTTTCTGGTTTATTTTTAAATGCTATTAAGTATTCTATGTGTTTTTTATGCATACCAGTATTTATTATTAATTTAATTTTTGTCTCTGATCTGCTACATATTTGATTGTTTCTATTTTGGTTTTTTTTCTGTTTTAATTTTTTTTATTTTTGATTTTATTTTATGTTTTTTTCTATTTTATGTATTTTTGGTTTTTTATTATATTTTTTTTTCATTTTCGCTTCTTTTGTATGGCTTTACTTCTTCTTTTTTTGAGCTACATATCTTTTTGTTTTCTTTTTTTATTCATATTTCGCTACTTTTTGTTTGTTAACAAACCGCTAAAAGTTGTTATTTTGTTGAACTTGAAATTTATGCGCAATTCGTAAATAACACACCAACACACTCATGCCTATACACACGCATAGGTGAGCGCATATTTATTAGCTTCTTTTTGGAATTTCACCACAAAGCCAAATGAGAACACATTGTTATCAACTTGCTGCTTAAAAAGAAGAGAAAAAGAAGAAAAATAAATACAGCAACAACAATATTGTTTTTATTAACTGCTCTTTATTGTATCAAAATGTATTGAGTGGCGTTTTTAATGCACATGAGTGTGTGTGTGCGTTTCCTTATTTTGCTTACTCAGAAATACTGTTCCGTTTATTAAATCAGTTCACTCGCTTGGCTTCTATTCAATTGTTAATTTAATTTGTGGTCGTTATTATTGTTGTTTTTCATATTCATTTTCGACTGCGTTGCGCTTGGCTGGAGTTGTTAGTTTTCGTTTGTTTGTGCACGGCTTTGAAATACATAAAAATCGTTTGCATTAATTGGCGGCAAGAAAAAATTTAAATTTTATTTTTATGTGTTTTTAATTTATTCTGCACAGATTTTTTTACATTTCGATTTAATCTATTATATTATTTTTGCAAATCAAAAAAAATTGTCGCACCATTTTTTATACGAAAAAGTTATTGTATTGCCTTTACAATTTGCTATCTAGTCTGCTGACATAGCTTCGTGTATACATATGAATATATTCCCATAAATATATTTAAATACTAATTTTTTATACACTACCTATAGATATGAATATGTACATATATGTGTACATAAGAATGCATGTGTATTTGTGCCTTTATATCAGCTTCTCATATCAAGTTGGCGCTCATTTTTAATGAATGTGTAGCTAATAAATGAATGAATCTGCTTGCGGGCGGCGCATAGCACACGTGACCTTGATAAAATAACTCAGTTTTTTTCTGTTTTGTTTTCGACGAAAATAGCATCGCCATAATCACCATCTTCATTGTTAACAAATGCTGCAACCAACGTTGTTATCAGCAATGCGGTATCACATTGGTAAAAAAGAGTAAAAGTAAAATAAAATAAATTATCTTCGAAAAATGATTGTATAAGTTACTGTATGTATAACAGACATGTACATACATGTAACTTCTGTATGCATTTCTCAATAAATTAAGTTATTAAAAAAATTATAGCAACAAATTATGGGAAAAATTATAGCAAAAAAATTATAGTAACAAATATATGTGTATGCAACATAAATAAAGAACTTGTAAAAAAATTATAGCACAAAATTATTCAAAAAATTATGGGAGAAGTTACAGCAAAAAAAAAATCTATAGATATTGTATATAAATCAAAATCAAATACAGAAATTATAAAAAAAATTATGGTTAAAAATTATGAGAAAATTGCAGCAGAAATATATAGGTCAAACTTGAATTAAAACGCCAGCTACACCGTAGCTATAATTCACCTCACAGTTGCATTTCTTATGATATAAATGCGTATGAAAACATCTTTATATTGATTTTGATCGGTTAATTTGAATACCAGTTGCATGCTATAATGGTCCCATCTAAACAATTTCTTCAGAGTTTGCAGCATTGCCTCAGACAATTACTCATGACGAATATTGTAAAAATATCTCGTCAAATAAAAAAGCTTTCCATAAAACCCCTAGATTCCGATTCCGATAAAGTTACAATATTTCAACGGAAAATTTTTCTACTTTTATATTCTTAACTCCAATAAAAACAAATAAATTATAGCAAATTAATTTTTTTTTTGCTATAATTTTTTCCATAAAGTTTTCATATAACTTTTTGCCAAAGAATTCTAGCAATGATTATAACAAAAAAAAAACAAAAATATTTTGGCAAAAATGTATAGCTAAAATTATAGCAAACAATAACTAAGGAAATTATTACAGCCGACATTTATAGGAAAATTTTATAGCAAAAAAAAATTAAGAGAATAATTATAGCAAATTTAAATAAAGAAAATTAGAAAAATTTATAAGAAATTTTATAGCAAACGAATACAAGGAAAATTATTGTAACAGACATTTATAGAAAATTTGTATATAAAAGTTATAGCAAATATAAAAATTTTTTGCAAAGATTATAGCAAAGAAAAAACATGATTGCAGAAGAAAATTTGTAGCTCAAATTATAGCAAACAAGAACTGAGAAAATTATTACAACCGACATTTCTAAGAAAATATTATAGTAAAAAAAATTAAATTGAAAAGAAAAAAAAGTATTTTATCAACACTTTATAGCAAAAAAATATATAGAAAATTTTTATTTAAAAGTTATAGCAAGCAAAACCCAAGAAAATTATTATTATAGCCATAATTAAGGCAAATTAAAACTTTTAAAATTATTATAGCACAAATTTATAGGAAAATATATCGCAAAAAACTAAACAAATCATTATGAAAAACTTATGAAAAGAGACAAATCCCATATACATACATATGCCATATATTAATCATTAATGAGCTCAGGATCATCAATTTCGTAAGACAGGAAGGCCTACCACTTCCGTTCGTAGGATTTCAATCAAAAGTAAACGAATGCAGACATTTTATTGGAAAAAGTAGTCAACGCGAGACAACAATGTTGTAATGTTAGCGGAAATGTTGTCGTGTTTGTCGCGTCCGCAGTTATTTTCCGACCGTGTTTAAATTTTTGTTTTCTGTGCAACTTTCTTATGTGCTACATATTGTCTAGATATTTGCACATTTTGATATTGATAATGACACTTAACTGTTTTCTTATGGGAGTATTCTCTGTCACTGTATTGTCTCTCTAGGTAGCGTTATCATGCTGCTTCTTCACACACACAATCGCTTAGTAAATATTTATTTATTTATCCATATTTGCTTAAGTTTTTCTTAAAACACTCTATTTGCCTTGTTGTTATGCAGTTTTTGTTGTTTGGTGCTTATATTGTATTTGTTTTGCCTATTATTTTTTGTGCGAATTTTTTGCGATTATTGTTGTTGTTTCATCGTTTCTTCGTTTTTTGCATAAGCTGTATGCGCTTCTACTCTTGTTTGTGACAGCTGTGGCTACTTGTCTGTCATCGTTTAGTCAAAGCGCTTTTTGCACGCAGTGTTTCCTCAAATAATTTTTTATATTTTAGCTGCACATATGCTTGTTTCCAGATATTTACTTCATACTTTGTCTTTTTTCATTCACATTTTACACTAACTTTTTGCAAGTTGTCACTTATTTGTTAAGATCTGATGTATTCCAATGAATATGAGCAAATATTTATTTCATAAGTTAAGTTCTATGCAATCCTTAGTGAGCGATGCAGATGCCATAAGTTAGTACCTTTTTATGGATTACACTCCTGTATTGAATAATCTTTAAACAAAAAATTATAGCGAAAGATTATGGGATAAATTATAGCAAAAAAAAATATTGTTTGTGGAATCACTTCAGTATAAAATATCATTATATAAAAAATTATAGCCAAAAAATATAGGACAAATTATACCGAAAAAAATATTTTTAAGGGATTCCACACCAGTTTAGAATTATCTTTACAAAAAAAAATTATAGCGAAAAATTATGGGACAAATTATAGCACAACATAACAACATAAGTCATAAAAAATAGGTCAAAATGAAATACAAAAATTGTAGAAACAATTATAGAAAAGAAACAAGGAGACACGTCAGCCTCACAATTGGCTTTATGGCTGGTAGAATATTTTTGGCTCGTAGTATTACAAACGGACTAGTCCCTCAGTTTTTCAGATATCGATCCGTGATCTCCTCAAGGAGCTTCTCAGTTATCGGAACCGGCGCTATTGGATCACTCTAGCATATAGCTGCCATATAAACTAAACGATCGAAATCAATTACTATTTAATTTGACGAGATATCTTCACAATATTTGGCATGAATAATTACTGAAAGCATTGCTGCAATCTCCGAAAAGATTGCTTTGATCGGAACACTACTATAGCATATAGCTGCCATACAAGCTGTCCACTCAAAATCAAGTGCTCTAAGAAACCTTTTGAACTTTTTTGGGGCTTCAATCAAGTTAAGGGCCTCTCTTGTTTAGTTATGAAAATATTTTTTTTTTAGATTTCTGGCAATATTCTTGACTTGATTTATTTAAAAATTTTGCAGCTGCACATTTTCGAAGCTACTAATTTTTAATTTTAACACTACTGATATGTCTGCTGTTATTTCGAATGGCCGAAGACTTCTTATATAACTTGCCGAGCGAAGCCTTTGCTTCGCGCTTTGCTAAACTAATTAGTGAAGTCAAAAGTGATTACAAGTATTTGTATGAATATGAAACTCATTAAAATTTATTACACAATCAACTACATTGTTTCGGAAACACACATACATAAAGATGTATATACTATATTATATCATACGAAAAAATATTACTATTGTAAAAACTAATTATTCTATATTTTCCAATCGCCCCGGGGAGGGTTAATAAGTAATTATCTACATATATGCATTACTTATTATTTAACATTAATTACTTGAATGAACTGCAGGGTGTGCCGCACAGCGCCATGTAGTACGTATGGTATGTACATATATGTATGTATATACATATATATATAAATAAATGCAAAATGTTTTTTAATGAATATTTTTCTTATTGCTCTTTCATTCTTGTTTCTCCACCACATATAATTTATATATTTAACACAAAAATAAAAAATAATTTTTGTTTCTTTTTCTTTGCAGGTAATTAAGCGCTTTCGAAGTGTCTCAATTAAAATGTACATACTTATATGTGAGTAATACATATATTCATTAGTATTGGTAATGAATAATCAATTCGTTCATTTTTTATGATGTCAATATGCAGGTGTGTTTAAAAATTGTGGTGCTAAGATTATTTATAATGCCTTTAAGCGGCTGACAAGTTCAAAACATAGAGGAAAGTGCAAAAAAATATTTTTTATTATTTTTTAAAATATTTTTTTAATAGTTTCTTAAATTTTTTATTAAGTTTTTTATAAAAAAATAATTTTTTTGTAATAAAAATAATTTATATATAAAAATAAAAAAATAATCCACTACATTTAGCCATATCCATGGGACTTTCTGTCTGTGTATGCATATGTATGCGAACTAGTCCCTCAGTTTTTGAGATATCGATCTGAAATTTTGCACACCTTCTTTTCTCTCCAAAAATTAGTTAACTTTTCGGAACCGCCAATTTCGAACCACTATATCCTATAGCTCTCATACACACTCATCGACCAAAATCAAGATAAATTGTCTTTTTGTACCCTTTTATGCTATAAAAAATTAACCCGTGAAGGGTATAAGAAAGGAAATTAAATAAAATTATACTTAATTGTGCATTTATGAAAAAAAAAATTAAATTAATTAGTTATTTTCTTTTTTAAATTTGAAAATGCAAAATTCAATTTTTTGTGAAAACTTAACTTTGACCTAAATTTTTATGAAATAGTTTTTTGTGCTATAATTTTTGCAATAATTTTTTTACATACAGTTATTTTTTATTAAGGGTTGACCTGTGTACATACAAATATTCGCATGCAATAAAAATATTTTTTAATTCAATTTCTCCCATAATTTTTTCTATAATTGGTCTCATAAATTAGTGCAATTGTTGTTTGTTATAATTTCTGTATTTAGGTTCGAGCTACATATGTATGTATATGTACATATCTGTACGCTATAATATTTACTACTAATTATCCGAAAGTCTTGAGCCATAATTTTTTTTGCTATAATTTGTTTCATAATATTGTGCGATAATTTTTATAATTTGCGTCATAATTTTGTGCCCATAGTTTTTTCTAGTGACATATTTTGCATTTAGGAAGTCTATATACATAAACATACAAACATGTATTACTATAATTTTTTTGTGCTATAATTTTTTTCACAAGTTTTTTACTTAAGTTTGGCCTACACGTATTCGTATGCAATAAGCCTTTCCATTTCTATTCTTCCCATAATTGTTGCTATAATGTCTCCCATTCATTTTTGTTATTTTTGTTTCTTATAATGTATTTAAGTTTGAGCTACATATATCTGTATTCTATAATTTTTACTTTTTTGACCTACATTCTTGAGCCATAATTTTTTCAATATAATTTGAGCCATAATGTTTTCTAAATAATTTTTGCTATAATTTTGTGCCATATTATTTTGTATAAATTTTCATGCCATATTCTGTATTAAGAAGACCTAGTAATATATATACTATAATTTTTTATGCTATAATTTGTTCCATAATTTTTTTTTGAAATGAGAAATACATACAGAAGTTACATGTTTGTTATACATACATACATTAACATATACAAGCATATTTCGAAGATAATTTGCTTTATCTTTCTTTTTCGCTGTTGTACTGATGTGATACTGAATTGCTGATAAGAGTATAAAAAAGAAAATTTAGTAAAATTATAATATTTTGTGGCAGGTGATAAGATTTATGCGCGTTTTTTAAAATTAAATTAATTAAAATTTTATATAAGCAATCTTTAAATATTTGTTTTCACAGAAATTTTAATTTTGAATTTTGTAGCTTCAAATTAAAAAAAAATAATAATAATTTATAATATATTATAATAAAAAAATAATAATTTTTAATTTATTACAATAAAAAAAATTAATTTATAATAAGAAAAAACTAATTCATAATTATTTTATAATTATTTTTTTTCATAAAAACACCTTATAAAACAATTTTTTTTAATTTGAAACCAATAAATCCAAAATTAAATTTACTGTGAAAATAAATATTTAACGAATTTATATGAAATTTCAATTTATTTAATTTTTGAAGACGCAAATAAATTTTATCACCTGCCAGTGTGCTCTACCCGTCACACCCATCACTTTCCATGTGACAAGCGCTTTAGTTGGAATTAAGCTGTCACATTCTAAGCGCCACAAGTCATTAACCTGCGCACTTTTTGCCAACTTACTTTGCCTGGAATAGAATATTGATTTTTGCTTTAAATACTACAGCTTAAAGTTCTAAAAAACGTGCATGTATGTAAGAAAAAACATTTGTTTGTGTGCATGCAAGCATGCGTGATATATTTATTACATTTCCGTTTGTGTGTGTGTGTGGTGTGTACGTCAATGGCGGCTTGGCAGTGGCTGACCCAGCTAACGGTTGACCGATATAACGCAATTACCGAAGCACATGTTTGGGTATGTGCGAAAATGCTGCAATAAACGTAAAAACACAAGCATACGTTTAGGCGCTTAGCGGCGAAAAAACAGGAAAAACCCATGCCGGCTTTCGCTATTTATAGCGACGTGTGCTAAACGCGATTGATAAACGTGTGTGAATAATGAATGAAGAGATAAAAGTTGATTATATATGATGTGTGTATATAATGTGTGTTATGTAGTATATGTTTACATATAAAGGGTGATTTTTTAAGAGCTTGATAACTTTTTTTAAAAAAAAAACGCATAAAATTTGCAAAATCTCATCGGTTCTTTATTTGAAACGTTAGATTGGTTCATGACATTTACTTTTTGAAGATAATTTCATTTAAATGTTGACCGCGGCTGCGTCTTAGGTGGTCCATTCGGAAAGTCCAATTTTGGGCAACTTTTTCGAGCATTTCGGCCGGAATAGCCCGAATTTCTTCGGAAATGTTGTCTTCCAAAGCTGGAATAGTTGCTGGCTTATTTCTGTAGACTTTAGACTTGACGTAGCCCCACAAAAAATAGTCTAAAGGCGTTAAATCGCATGATCTTGGTGGCCAACTTACGGGTCCATTTCTTGAGATGAATTGTTGTCCGAAGTTTTCCCTCAAAATGGCCATAGAATCGCGAGCTGTGTGGCATGTAGCGCCATCTTGTTGAAACCACATGTCAACCAAGTTCAGTTCTTCCATTTTTGGCAACAAAAAGTTTGTTAGCATCGAACGATAGCGATCGCCATTCACCGTAACGTTGCGTCCAACAGCATCTTTGAAAAAATACGGTCCAATGATTCCACCAGCGTACAAACCACACCAAACAGTGCATTTTTCGGGATGCATGGGCAGTTCTTGAACGGCTTCTGGTTGCTCTTCACCCCAAATGCGGCAATTTTGCTTATTTACGTAGCCATTCAACCAGAAATGAGCCTCATCGCTGAACAAAACACGCGCGCGAAACACATTTCGAACCGAACACTGATTTTGGTAATAAAATTCAATGATTTGCAAGCGTTGCTCGTTAGTAAGTCTATTCATGATGAAATGTCAAAGCATACTGAGCATCTTTCTCTTTGACACCATGTCTGAAATCCCACGTGATCTGTCAAATACTAATGCATGAAAATCCTAACCTCAAAAAAATCACCCGTTACATATGTATGTATGTATATAATATATTTTTATTATTTATAAAATTGCGCTATTTTTAGTAAGAACCGGAAAAAAGTAGCACACCAGTTTGATAAATATATTTACATACATATATATTTATATATGCACATACATACTATATACCTTATGTTATGTACTATATACTAATTATATACACATGTTTTCATTATTAAAATCAGCAAGTTAATGAATTATGCACATTTTTTTATATGCATGTATAGCTATATACATCCGAAACATACATATGCAATATATAGGTATATGTATGTATATATGTACATGCATTCAGACATATCTCGACTGACATTTAGCTTACTCTCCGTTATTTAGTATGCACATGCGTTTCTAGGTATGTCCATAATTTGCGACGCATCAATGTTTTGGCATGCTTAATAATGAATATAGGCATATTTACACACATATGTACATATGTATATATAATACAAAAGCGCTCATTATTTGCAGCTTAAGCGCATACCTCTGCATACATTTGTGTATGTTTGTATGTGAAGTCAACCGGCATGCGTAAATTTTGCCGCTGTATGTATAGGTGTATATTTTATAAACGCACACATACACATATGCACTTATAGTATACATACATATGTGTGTGAGTATAATGAAAATGAAAGTTCAGCCAAAAAAATCACTTCGAAATGCCGGCGTGTTTTCATCGATTGCGCATAATGAAATGAAATGCGGAAATTCAGGCGACAGTGTGACATACATACACATATCCATATACATACATATATAAAGAAATTTGTGTGCTCATTTGTCTGACAGCAGTTTAACTTGCACATGCGGATGGCAGTAGCAGACAGGCGTAGATTGGGTAAATATTGGAGATATGTATATACATTCATACATATATATATACATACATATATTTATATACATATGTAATAAATTTATATATTTGTACTTGCGATGTTTTAGACCACTCTCTGATGGGCTGGCTTCAATGCTTAGACTTGCCGCCCAACAACTATTTCTTGAGCCATAATTTTGTGATATAATTTTGTGCTATAATTTTTCGGGACACATTCTGTAAAGGGTAGGGTAAATATGTAGTTACTACTTTAATTTTTTCTGCTATAAATTGACCCATAATTTTATGCAAAAATTTTTTTGAAATTAATAACTTTTGCCATAATATCTTCTATAAATTTTCGTGACATACTCTGCATTTAGGAGACTTATGTAGTTATTACCATAATTTTTTCTGCTATAATTTGTCCCATAATTTTATGCAATATTTTTTTTAAATGAATAATTTATGCCATAATATCTTCTATAAATTTTCGTGACATACTCTGCATTTAGGAGACTTATGTAGTTATTACCATAATTTTTTCTGCTATAATTTGTCCCATAATTTTATGCAATAATTTTTTTCAAATGCATAATTTTTGCCATAATATTTTCTATAAATTTTCGTTACATATTCTGCATTTAGGAGACTTATAGCGGGATTCTGTAACCAGTCTCTAGTCTCTATTTGAGACATTTTGAGGCAAAGTCTCAATTTGAGACTAGTTACTATTCACTAAACAGTCTCTAGCGTTAGTCTCAAAATGTTGAGACCTGGTAGTTAGCAGGTCACAAAACTAAAAAGAGCTCTTGTCTGCCATTTTGAATATACTGAATAGAGATCATCATAGATATTAATCGATTGTCGTATTTTTATATTTTGTAAGCAACTCAAACACGAAAAAGTTAAAAATGAATAAATTTTACATAAATTTCGTAAATATTATGAAACAAAGTCAACATATATTTTCATTTTTATTGATAACTATGTTTTTTGACGATGTTATAGATATTTTAATATTTGTTATCGACATATTTATTTTCATTCAAGTGTAGAAACATCTCTGAATAATGAAATGTAATAGATTTTGTGACTGTCATTTACAGAATAGCAAAATCATCTCAAGTCTCAAAAATTGTCTCTAACTCAAAATCTCAAATTTAGAGACTTGAGACTGTCTCACGTTACAGAATCCCACGGTAATTTAGTTATTACCATAATTTTTCTGCTATAATTTGTTCCATAATTGTTATACATACTTTAACATGTAGAAGAATATTTCAAAGATAATTTCTTTTATTGTTCTTTTTTGCTTTTTAACTAATGCGATACCGCATTGCTGATGCGGGATGAAAAAAGAAATTAAATATACATATATTTATATTTATTTACCAAAAATATATGTATATATAATGCCAGCTATAAACACACATCGCCATCGATCGCCCGTTGTATTGACGCGTTCGGCAACAGTTCGAAAACGTGACAGCGTTGGCACATTGAAATAATTCAATTACTAAATAGCGACGTACGCATGCCAGCAAAACATTTTTCATACACACAGCTACAAAAGTAGCTACATACATACATATATACATACAAACAGTAAGACTTATTTACCAAAAGTCAATTTTTTCTACGTTGCTGATGGCTCTACAGTGGCGTGCCGAGCAACACGCGCATAAACAAACAAACGCACACGTATACACATACATATGTATATACATACATACACACTCATACACACATACACCTATATACATATAAACATATCTACACATTAAAGTCCAGCAAGAAACGTGCTGACACTTTAAGTTCGCCGCCAGCAAATAGGTAAATGTCAGGCACACACACATGCATGTATACAGCAACTTATACACACATATGTATATATAAATTTAAATACAGTTATGTTTATACACTGGTTGTGTATACATCTGTCATTCGTCTGTCTGTCTGTTTGTCAGTTTTTCTATTTCTATATATAGTTTTCTCACCGCGCTTTGCCCAGTCAATATATTGCATTCTCACCTATGTACGTTTGTTTGTGTGCAACTAGATATTGCCTAATTTGATTAGCAGCAGTAGTCTTTTTTGCCTAAAAATAAAACACGCACACAAATACACACACATTTTTATATATTTGTATGTTTCCAAGTGCTATGTTTGCTTAATACTGCATTGTTTTCAAAATAAAACGCATTTTGCGCGACCTTTGACCCAGAAGAAAAATAAAACCGCAAAGTAATAAGAAGGACAGCTAGCAAAAAGGGTTGTATTCCCCTTTCAAATCAAAGTTTTCTTCTTCTTTATTGGCGTAGACACCGCTTACGCGGTTATAGCCGCGTTTACAACAGCGCGACAGTCGTTCTACCTTTTCGCTGTTTGGCGGCAATTGGAAATTTAAAGAGTATCCAGGTTCTACTCCACCTGACCTTCCCAACGGAGTGGATATCCTCCTCTTCCTCGGAGCTGAAATATTTTCATCTACTCGGACGACATGACGTAGTTGCTGTCTCTTAAATCAATGAACTATGTCAATGGCGTTGTATATCTTGTACAACTCTTTGTATTTCTTCTTCCACCCACTGCGGTATTCAACGTTGCCAATGCGCAAAGGATCATAAATCTTCCACAAAACCTTTCTCTCGAAAACACGTAACGTCGACTCATCGGGTGACTTGTACAGTTTGTTTTTCTTTTTTCATCGAGAGACAACTTAACTTTTCAATTGCGTACTAAGTCCGAATCAGTACCTGTTGGCAAGAGTTATTCTGCGTTTGAGGCTGGTAGACGAAATTATCTACATCTTCGAAGTTATGATTGCCCACCGTGACGGTGGATCGAGTGCGACGACTGTTTGTTTAATGACAAGAGCTATTTCGTCTTGCCATCGTTCAATATCAGACCCATTTGCTTGGCTTCCTTATTCAGTCTCGAGAAAGCAGAACTAATGGCTCGTTGAGTTCTATGATATCAATATCGTCAGAGTACGCCAGCAGCTATAACTCTTATGGAAGAGTACTACAGCTCGAATTACTTTCTCCAAGAGTGGATCGAAGAAGTCACACGAGAGAGAGTTGCTTTGTCTGAAATCTCGGTTGGTATCGAACGCCTCGGAAAGATCCTTCCCGATCCTGACGGAGCTTTTGGTGTTGCTCAACGTCAATTTACACAGCCATAGTTTTGCGGAATCTGCAAAGCCGATGATCTTATTAGGGGGGCACCCTTGCCCCAATTCCATCTGATTGGAAGCCCTTTGCCAAAGCTGTATGGAGATGAAATCATTTCGTGACTTCCCCC
Organism: Bactrocera dorsalis; assembly: GCF_023373825.1. Classification (NCBI taxonomy): domain Eukaryota; kingdom Metazoa; phylum Arthropoda; class Insecta; order Diptera; family Tephritidae; genus Bactrocera; species Bactrocera dorsalis. Next base: position 67,225,122 of record NC_064305.1, read on the forward strand.
CTTCTGCCTGGCTTTTGCTAGACTGGGATTGAAATAGACACACATTTGGCGAGCCCAGCGAAATGGCTGGGATTGATAATCATCGCTGTAATATATTTCTGGAGAGCTTAAAAAGCTTCGTCGATTAATGAGGATCTGGTGATCCAATTTTCAGGAGTTTATGCGTAACACAAAAGCCGAATATATGTATGTCCAAGTGAGATCTATCGATCGCGGATTAACCCTACGACCTTACCTATCGGAAGTGTGAAGTTAGCTGTGAAAAAATTAAATAAGCTGCTGTTGTCACCAAACGAAGTTGCTTAGTGAACGATCTAATAATTAGATACTTAGTTTCTTAGTTTCTTTTGTCTTATTATAGCATATTGATGGTTCTTACAAACTTTAATGTCATCGATCTGTGAAATGTGCTATAGGTATTGTATAGAATTTCCATACCGAACCTTTTCTTCAAGCATTTTGGTCTCCCAAATTCTTAAATGTTAGTTGAAAGGAACGTTGTGTCGCTCCCAAAACAATTTGTTTTTATATTACTCTATCCGTTAAAGTCTAAACTCACGAGATGTCATGGATCTGTAATAGCTCAGTAAATAATTTATATTTTTTTCCAAGAATCAACAATATTTTTTCCCAACAACAATGATTAATAATACCATAAAATTCACATAAATAAAACCACAATTAGTCCAAAGTACAAGAGATTTTTTTATTTGCCTCCGACATGTCAACTGTCATAATTAGCGCTTTTACTGTTAATTGCTTTCAAAAGTTTACGAGATCAATTTACAATTGAATGTGCATTCATCTTTTGCTCAAAGCTTGGCTTGTGGGTGTGCCCGCACTACTTTTGTCGAAATTGAATGCCACACTTACCGTGTTCCGACAAATTAATTTATATATTGTTTACACAATCATTTCCCCCAACCTACGCTAGAAACAGACAAGATGACCGTATTTGTGCGCGAGTGCTATAAATTTTCATATTTGGCTAAAGCTTTAATTAGAAAACAATTTCGTATTTGTGCTCGTACTTAAAAACTGAAAAAAGACACTGCAGTGATCGAAGAGAGCAAAAATAAATAAATCCGTTGTTGTCAAGCGGTAGTTTAAAATAAATTAGTCTTGATGGATTTTGACAATTTTGAAACGATTTAGTGGCTTAGTTTTGCTTTACTTACCTATTATTATCGGCTGTAGATACCTATAATTATATGAATGGATCAAAGCTTCTAGGGAGAATTGGTGGAGCCAATACGCCAGCTCTAATTTTAGACTGTCTGATGACTTCCAAGCGAAGGTGGCTGCAATAAAGGTAGCAGTAGATCTAATTCTCCGCAGAGCAGCCTGTTTTAGAGGATTATACACTCCAAAGATAGGACAGCGGTATTAACCTTAAACTCCCTGATTGTGCGTTTAAGTCAACTAGTGAAGAACTCCTTATCTGACTGAGGACTGAGCTTGTAAGATCAGATACTTCTGTGCCAACAACTGTGAATGGGAAGGGGTAAGTGCTCCGTTGGTTACTTGGGGTTCACTATTGAATTATTGAGCTTCAGACTAGCTCAGCAAGTGTTGGTCAACTAACAGCAACAATGCTATCGCAAGCTCCAGGAAACTTTTTGCCCTCAGTAAGGTCCACTTTTTCATTTTTTTGAATTTTTGACTGGACACGGTCGAAAGCAGAATTCATTCGGTAAACTTGAACATCTTACCGGAATCCAGCTGCTTCAGCTGTTTGGAAGGAGGTGAGGTAGAATTATCTCAACACTTTCTCCTCGAATGTCTCGCTTTTGCCATATCAAAGCAAAAACACCTCGGATCACATACTTTCAGAGATCTGTAAAAAGGAAATAGTCGCTGGACATTAGATCTGACATGAGATCTGAAATGAATGTGGAAGCAATTCGATTCATGACTTTTAGCCATCGTTTTCACTGTCTTATGGCACGGTGCATTGCCTTGACGAAACAGTACTTTTGTTCCTTCAAATGCGACCAATTTTCGGCGATTTCGTCTTTCAGAGGGTCCAGTATTTCTTCTTTTTCAAGGTACTCAATAAAATTTATCCCATGCGCAACCGAAAATAACCTTGCAAGCCGACTATTACGTTTTCCACGGCGCGGGTTCATCGTGTACAGTCCACTCGTTCGAAATGATGGAGCCAGATTTCATCCATTGTCATATAACGACGCAAGAAGTCGGGTCTATTACACTGGAATATCTCTAAACCCTGATCCGAATCATTAACTCATCCCTGTTTTTGGCCACAAATGAGCTCGCGCGGCATCCACTTTGCACAGAGCTTTCTCCTACCCAAATATTGGTGAATGATATGATGTACAACGCGTAGTTTATATCTTTCGAGTGCCTGCTATCTCGAACAACTTCACTTTACGCTCATCCAATATTATTTTATAGACTACTTTGATGTTTTCGTCGTTAACAACCTCTTTTGGGCGCAGAGTTTACCATCTTCGGTGCTCATTTCACCACATCTAAACATAGCATACCAATCCCTTATGGTTGATTTTCCTGGGTCAGTATCCTTGAACTCGTCATGAAGCCAAATTTTTACTTAAACAGTGTCAGGCCGGGGACTTTTCTGTTGACCTGTTATCTGACCCATATATTTTTGAAAAATTTTAACACAACCATCAGAATTACGGTGCGAATAGTTTAGCCCACAATTCTGCACCCTCCCTTTCAGTCTTCACTCGTCATATATGGCCTTTAATGCCAAATATATCAACACGGCGATATTTATGAGCGCATTGTTCGATTCCACCTCAAAATATCCCAATTTTAACTGCACCACAACCGCACAGTGCTCTTAAAAATGCAGAAGATAGATACATATGAACATATATAGTTGTAAGACTATGCATATGTACAGCAGCGGAGCTCCCAAAGCTGTCAACCTTGACTTAGCAATCTTTATTTAAGTGGAGATACTAAAACGCTTGCTTACGATTGCCTCTGCACACCGGCTTGGTGTGTTGTTGGAGTGGAGTACGTGTGCCAATTAATAAGTTTCTGCATGTTTGACCTTTAGAAATTGCAAGCATTTGCACAAACACACATATATCTACTTACATACACATACATATGTACATATATATTTATATTACAGCCAAGCATGTGCTTAACTATGTACCTGCGCAGAGTTGGAGTTTGGTGTTGGCTACCCAACCCCAATCATGTTTCAGCTTTGTGTTATTATTTTTGTTGCTGTTGTTGTTATGTTTTGTTACTATTTTCTTATTGTTGTTGTTTTTGCGTTTTTATTTTGCCACACTCCCACTAACAAGCTAAAAGGAGCCAGCAGCGAGGCTTGTTGATCTTTAACGCGGCGTGCAAGTGTGTAGCTATGTAAATGAATATGAAAACAAATGTTTATATGTATATTGTATATAGACATACATACTTATATGTGCATGTGTGCGTGTATAACTAGCTCATTTACTTACATTTGATATGAAACTATAAACGTGATATCCCTGAAAGAGTTTACTGCAGCACCATTATTAACAATGAATGCAACAAACAGCAAAAACAACAACAATAAGAAGAGTAATGGCAACAACAATAGCACAATAAAACAACAACTAACCTTGGCCTAAACGTTGAATCGCATAAAAATCTTTTTATTGAAATGAAGAAAAAGTCGACTAGTCTAACGGACAGCCAGACCAACAGCTTGAAAACAGACCGAATCGCTTGAATGTTGCAGACATTTGTAGAATTTTAGTGCAGTAAAGCTACAGTAGAACCACCCTAAATAGAACAAGCATTTGTTTGTACTCATAAGCAACCAAAGACGTTTCATAAATAGGAAAGATTCCCATATAAGATCTTAGTTTTGAGCTTTCGGTTTGTATGGCAGCTATATGCTATAGTGATCCAATATCCACGATTTCTATAGACATTATAGGGATACTCTTGATAACAATCCATGCCAAATTTCGTGAAGATATCATGACAAATAAAAAAGTTTTCCTTACAAGGACTTGATTTTGATCGTACAGTTTGTACGGCAGCTATATATTATAGTGCTCCGATGTGCACGATTTCTTTGAAGGTTACGGAGATGCCTTCGGTTATAATCCATGCCAAATTTCAAGAAGATAGCTCATGAAATAGAAAAGTTTTTGGTACAAGCACTTTACGCCGATCGTTCAGTTTGTATGTTAGCCGTATGCTAGGGTGGTCCGATTTATGCAATTTCTGCTGAAACTGTAGCGTTGTCTTGGATAATAGTTTATACTAAATTTCGTAAAGAAATCTCATCAAATGCAAAAGTTTTCCATAAAAGCACTTGATTTCGATAGATCAGTTTGTATGCAGCTATATGTTATAGCGGTCCGATATTGCCCGTTCCCACAAAAGAGCAGCTTCTTGGGGAGGGAAGGTCGTATACAAAGATGCAGGTGAAAATCTCATAAACTGCGAGATGGTTACACGTCATATATCCGGACAGACGAACGTGACTAAATCTCTTATCTCTCGAGTCGTCTATATACATATATACTTAATAGGATCTCTGACATATTATTCTGTGTGCTACAGACTTCCCGGCAAACTTAATATACTCTCTTCACGATATAAAAATCTAATCTATTCTAATTAAAAACTAAAAGTCTAGCGCATCTAAAAATAATTCTCACCCACTTCAAATTATTAAAATGTATTTGTACTTTAAACCAATCACTCAAGCTCTTCAGTATGTTTCCGTTAGTAATCAGCTGTGTAAGTGATTGGCGATCAGCACTGGTTGCTTGCTCATCCATCAACTCAAGAGGGGGACTTTCGTTAAATTCCGTTAATGAAATATACAAATGATTCATGCCTGTTTGTTTTCAATTTTTCTATATTTCTCGCTAGTTGTATATTTAGAAATCGAGGCACTAGCATATGTATGTATATTGAAATAATAACCATTGAGTCACACCAAATGATACGCTTGTCGATTCAAAAATGAGAATCCGTCACTTCATCTAACCACCTGATATTATAAAGCACTTGCTGTGTACTTAAATAAACTGTGTGAGAAGTACAAAAATCATTTGGAGTTTTGAATGAATTCTGCTTCATTTCCATTTCAAATTTGGAATCAGCAAATACTGCTTCTTTTAAGTGTTAAATTATTTGAGTCGCTGTCTTAATTACTTTAGTGGATAAGTGACTAAGCTCAGCAACGCGAACCTAGGTAGTCTCGATGAACAAAAATTACATTCTATGAGGCTCCCAGGATCCTGTTATGCGTTATTCTGGTCCTATTATACGGCGCAGAAACAATGAAAAAGCATTTTTGAGAGGCCTATGCTTCGCTAGATTTTTGGAGCCCTCCGTGTGAGCGATGAATATCGTGGATTATGAAACCACGAAGCTCTACAAGCTCTTTGGCGACATACTACATACATATGTATGTAAAGTTCAGTAAATAAGAATCTAATAAATGCGTTGGTTAGGACAATAAAGATGATGCTCCAGCGAAAATCTACGTATGAGGACAGCGGGAGCAAGGCCGCCAACGTATACAGGTGCACAGCGACCTGTCTCGCTTGGGATGTATAATTAACGAGAACTCGCAAAGCATAGGGGCAACTGGCGAAGTTTCCGAGAATATCGGACCATTATTGTATATAGCTGTCATACAAACTGATCGGTCAAACTCAAGTCCCTGTATGAATATCTCTTTTATTGGACGAGATATCTTCATAATATTTGGCATAGATCGTTACCCAAGGTAGTGTTATGATCTGCGGAAAAATTGTTTAGATCAGACCACTATGGCATATAGCTACCATACAAACCGATCGGTCAAACTCAAGTCCCCGTATGGATATCCCTTTTATTTGACAAGTTACATTAACGAAATTTGGCATAGATCGTTACCCAAGACAACGTTATGATTTGCGGAAAAATTGAAATTTTTAGATCGGACTGCTATATCATATAGCCTTCATACAACGTCGAGCACGTCAAAATCAATGCAGAACTTTTTTTCTGTGTGGACCGTCTTTAAAGATTAATTGACTTAGTGATTTCAATCTCATGACTGAAAATTGTTGAATGCAACTGAGGACAATAGGTCAGTCACCTTTACCTTTAAGTGTGGGAACTGGTTCAATTTGTTTCGTGGTTCATCAAGAACTTCACAGCATAAATGCAAGTTTTCCGACAGTTGGACGAAAGTTTACGTACAGAAATTGACGAAAAAAAATATTTATCGCAAAGATATTTTCTTATGTCAGGCATATAAAGGAGGTCTCTCTGTATCCAAGTCGCTTATGAGCATGGTATGTGCAAACAAGGGTCATCTTGAAGGAACACCGTAATGACTGAAGCTTTATTGCCATTATTATTGCATTTTTCGAAGGCATGCAAAGTATTGCAAATAATTTTTATGTAGCTACAAGTGAATACATGCATACATGTATGTTTGTACATATGTACATATGTATGTAATTTCATTTTTCATTTGCCACACGCGCGTGTGTAGACGAGTGAATGTACGACTTGCGTATGTGATTTTATGTTTTGTTTGCTGATTTCATTTGCTGCTGTTGTTATTGTTGCTAGGTGTTGTAGTGACTTGCATGGTGCAATGATCCGCTTGCACTGATCCGTCAAATTAAATTTAATGCGAAGCCGAGCATTGTTGATGCTGTTGCTTGCCAGCTAAGTGGCTAGTGTTAGTGCTGGCTTCTTGTTGGTGTTGTAGCAACCACTCGCACGCCGTGTCGTACTACTATATGTTGTTATTGTTGCTATTACTATTGTATATACAAATATGTGTGGGTATTTGTGAGCGCTTGCAAACATTTCTATGTGTGTGTGTGTGTATGATTTTTAAGTTTGCGTGTTTGTATGTGTGCGCTTATGTGTTGGTTTTGTTGTTGTTTTGCTGTTTCGGCGAATGGCAGGCACTTAACATGCCATGTCTGCGCCGCATTCATGCTCGTCAGTCCGTTCAACTGGCTGTCGAAGCGCTGCCACATACACACGTGTACATATTTATTTATATATAACTTATATACATACGTTCATACATATGTATATGTACATGCACTTGCTCATATGTGGCTGGCTGCCTCGTGCTGTTGTTGTTGCTGCTTTGCAAAGAAATATTTCTGCACTATTTTTTCCAACAACACATACCATCATACATATGTATATGTATATATACTTGTATGTAGTAGTAACTTTGTTACCACAGTTGTTGTTATTATTGTTGCTTCGCATCTTGTCCACCGCATTTGTTGCGCTTTTTGTGTTTCATTCAAATGTGAGAAGCTCGCTGCTGCACAGCTAATGTTGCAAATATATACATACATATGTCAACACATATAATAACATGCATACATACAACAACAACAAATGAAACAAGCGCAACGTCTAAACATTCTGCATTCGAGCACATTTATTGGGTCACGGTCGCTGGCGCTGATGAAGTCGTCGTCAGTCAACGTTGTTAATGTTGTTGTTGTTGCTATTGTTGCCTACTTTATTACTTACAAATGTTGATGCTTTAGTTGTATATTATTTGTTCTACCATATGTTGGTTGTTATTGTTGTTTGGCTGGTGTTAATGTACTTTGCGCGAGCACTTTTGGCTTTGACAACTGTTGCTGCTATTGCTATTGTTGTTGTTCATGTTGGTGTTGGTGTTGTTGCCAACATCAGTCACTATGTCAGCGTGTCAGGCGGCGCACGTACAATCACTGCGCTGCACTTGTAACGCCAAAGCATGCATGTGTGTCTGTGCGCTGCAGCCAAAAGTTGCACGCCTGCGCTTGCGATGAGCGAGAGCCAAGCGCTTGCTGCGCTATTGCTCCAATGCTCACCGCGTGGAATGCAACAATGCACATACAGACATACATATGTACTTATATCCATATATATGTACATACATGTATGTACATATGTATGCGCCTATATAGTGCAGTGTGGCAATATCGTGGTTCACATCGCGGCAGTTTGTTGCTTCGTTTGAAGCGTGGCAGCGGCGGCTAGTGAAGTATCTCACCCGCAATTGCTTGTGGGCTGGTCTCAAGTACCCATGGGTATTCGTCTACATATGTACATATGTATGTTTATAAATATCCATATTGAGTACCTGCAAAATTGCGGTGCTTGCAACATGGCGGAACTTGCCAAACATTTGTGGTTTTGCATTCATTTTTAGTGATTCGAATTTCATTTGGTTTGAAAGTTGTATTTGATATGTTTTTTTTTTTATTTTTGTATTTTCAAAAAAAAAAAATAAAGTCTAAATTACTGATCTATAATATAATATATGGCTTGAATGGTGAAGAAAAGGTTTAGTGGGGATGGAAAATATACTTAAGAATACTTCCTGAATATATACCGCGACGAATCAAAAATGGAGTGCGGTGTAGGGACGGTGGGGTTATTAATATCTCTTTATCTTTCCGTCTAACAATCATAGCTGGCATCTTTCAAGCGAAACTATTATACATAGAGATGTCCTGTGGAGTTCTACTCTGTTTGGTTGTCTTCGTCTAACGCAATCAGCCAGCATCTTTCATGCGGAAATACCAGACATAGAAAAGGGCTGTGAAATACTACGGAAAAATACAGAAATCGACCATTTACACAGGCAGCCAGGTAGCACTATTAGACTTGTCATCGCCAAAGATCTACTCAAGGATAGTAAGGAAATGTAGGATAGTTTTAAACTCACTCAGGGTCATCTCCACATGTCCATAATTTGGGGTGCTGGTCTTAGCTGCATTTTCGACAAAAAGCACAGTTGGCCAAGTCAGAAGTGTGTCTGTTTAGTGTCTTCGGCGATTTTTTTATGTTTCGGCTTCTTTTTGGAGCGCCATTCGCATGAATGCTGGACATTTTCGATGTCATATTCAAAAACCCACATCTCGTCAGTCCAGTAATGACGCGTTTGCTGAACGTAGGGTTCTCAACTACGTTGTCAAGCATCTCTTATGCCACCATTACCGCAATTTTATTTGTAAAAGCGTCAAGTCTTCTATACGAATTTGGAGTGACGCGCTTTATATCCAAAACAATAACCAAAATATGTTGAGTCGATCCATGAGAAACATTGAGTTGCTCTACTATCTGTCTGATGGCAGCACGACGATTTCAAGCACTTTTTCTGAAACTTTTTAAAGTATTCGGAAAATTAGTTTCAAGCCATGCCAGTCTGTCTGTATATACGCGAATTAGTGCCTTAGTTTTAAAGATATTTATTTGAAATTTTGCACATATCCTTTTCTTCTCAAGAAGCTGTTCCTTGGTCGGAACCACCAATATCGGATTACTACAGCATATAACTGCCATACAAACTGACCGATCAAAATCAAGATAAATATTTTTTACATCCCTTTATGCTTCAAAAATGTATCTGTAAAGGGTATTATTATTGCTTCTATGCAACCAAAATCTACGTTTTTCTTTTTTTTTCAATTTTTTTTTGCATATTTTGTTTATAAAGTTTACATATTTTTTTTACTATAGTTGCATTTTTTACCTTCAAGTTTCTTAGTATTATTTAGTTTATACTATTTAGACTACATTGTAAGACCGAGTTCCAGCTTTTTGCAATTTTCTTCTAAAATTAGCCGCACGTTTTACCGATAGGCCCCACACGAAGCATCGAGCGCGTCTCGAAATTCAATTTAAAAGATATTTCTAGTGCAGTTCCTCACATGCCAACCTTAACATTGCCATAATTAGTGCTTTCACACGTTTTTCACCGTTATAAATCGCGCAGAAAGTCAGAAATATGTATGAACGAGTGTATGAAGTTTCTTTATCAAACTCTTATGTGGCATTTTATAACACTTGTAGACCGCAAAGTGCACATAAGAAACCACATATGTACATATGTATATGTATATACATACTTCACATACATACTTGCTTGAGGAGTGTGAAGTTTTTATCTTTTTCATTTCGTTTTTGTACTTTTTACTTTCATTTCTTGTTTTCATTTGAAGGTTAGATAACTTTTACTCGCTTTTGTTGTTGTTTTCTTTTGTTTGTTCTCGTTGTTGCTGTTGTTCCGTTTTGTTATTTTCTAAGCGACCGCGCGTCGTGCAGCATTTTGTTGTTATTCTTGCATACTTATCTTGATAGTTTGCTCTTTTTGTTGTTGTTTTAAAGCATTTCGTCGACTTTCTTTTTTTTCTGTTAATTTAGATACGGTCTTCGTGTGTTGTCTTCCTTTCTTTTTGAACGCATTTATGTGTGTCTTTTTTTTGTTTTGTTTCTTTTAGTTTTATTGTTGTAACTTTTTTGATTATGTTGTTGTTTTTTACTCTTTTATGGTTTTGTTATTGTACCCTTTTTGTTGTTATTTTACTCGGTTCTTCGGTTTTTGTTTTTGTTTTTACTTTTTTATGGTTTTGTTGTTGTACCCTTTTTGTTGTTATTTTACTCGGTTCTTCGGTTTTTGTTTTTGTTTTTACTTTTTTATGTTATTGTTGTTGTAGCTTTTTTGTTGTTATTTTACTCTTTTTCGTTTTTATGTTTTTGTTGCTGTAGCAGTTTTCTTGATATTTTACTTTCTTTAGTTTTTGGTGTTTTTTACTCCTTTGAGTTTTTGCTGTTGTAACCGATTTTTTTCACTGCTTTGTTTTTTTTGTTTTTGCAACTGTTTTTTTTTTGTGCAACTTTTCAGTTTTTGTCGTTTTCCACTCGCTTATATTTTTTTTTGCTGTTTTCTTATCTTTTTTGTTGTTTTGTTTTGTTTCATAACTTTTTTCGTTTTTGTTGTTCTTTTTTAATTACCTTTCCCCAAAACAGCAAGCGCTCGAGTGTTATGAAGATACTAGAAGTTCGAGTAATTCCTGGAAAAGATAATTTCGCATTTCCGTGGAGTCTCGAGTGATAAGAAAACTAGATTGTCTACAAAAGCATTCTAATTTAGTGTTTGGAATTTCGCAAATTGTGTAAACAATGAAATTACATTTGGACAGACGAATTTTTATTAAAACCGGAAATGTTTTCTATATCAAAAGTGTTTTGTAACCTTATTGAATTTTGTGTATACTGGAAGAAAGAGTTGGCAGAGCATTAATATTACAATAAACTTTCTATTGGAGTTCAAGAAACACCAATTTTTTCGTAAGACCTTTCAAACCAGCTTGAGTAGTTCTTAATATCGGCTCTCGCTTCCTCTTTCGTTACAAAGGTTGTACAGAGAACAATCCACATTGTTTTTAAATCTCTCATAGATAAAATATTTTTATATCTCAGATCCAAGTAGAAAGTTTAGTTAACAGTGTTGGTCCGGCCTCAAGAGCTCTTCTGTCTGAAATAAATAATTCTTAATTAAATTCTTAATAACATATTTTGCACAACTCATAAAGTGTGCTGGTTTATTTTTTACTAATATTTTCAAAAGTATGTAAAGGCTGATAATGGTTTATGCCTCTAAAGCCCGCTTTAAGAATTAAATACCACATAGAACTGATCCGAATGTTTAATGAAGTCCTCATCATACTTTTTAAGTAACTCAGCTGTTCATTAGTTCGCTGTGGTCGTCAGGTATGGAGAGTCTAGTACATTCTCAAACCAACTGGGGAGTTATCCTTCATTGGAGAGCATGTTAGTTGATCATTGGAATGGTAGAAGAGCACAAGAACACAGGCGGACGCGCTTAGACTATTTTTAAGCCCATTGTGCACTGGAAAATATTTTAGTTCTCCAATCGAACTATTGTGCAATTCTCCATATTCCAAATTTATATTGTAAGGGCTATCCAATTCGAAGAAAATTTCAAAATTCGCCAGTCAAATGATAGTTGTCTACTACTTTATACAATTCTTCGCATGCTGCTTCTTAAAGTAATTTTTGGAAACGTAACATATTTCGCTTATGTCCAAGTTGTATGTCCGAACTTGACGAATTCCGTTGTTGCGAATTCAATGATTGAATTTCTTTTCCACTGCCAATACAAAAATAATTATTCAAGCTTTATGACACCTCTGTGTATATCAGCTTATTCAAACATTAAACATATTGGGAAGTCGAAAAAGTCTTTTCGTATTTTGTCAATATCTTATTATTATAATTATGAAGAAATAAATAAAAATTTGTTTAAAAATACTAAAAGACTTTTTCGACTACCCAATATTTACTCAATTTTGTTATGAAAACAATTTAAGAAATTAACAAAATAAAATCTTTTATACAAAATATATTGTACTATTTAAATAATTTAACTCAATACAAAATAAAATTACTATAACAATAAAAAATAGAAAACTTATCAAAAAAATTTACTTAATTTTTAGACTACTATTGTTTATTTGAATTAAGTGAAAAAATAAACAAAAATTTAAACTAAATTACACAAAATCGAAAAAATAAATAAATATAAAAACATAAATTATAAAAAAATAATTAATAAATGAAAAGTTGAAAATAAATAAATAAATAAAAAAATATTAATTATTCCAAATAAAATATATATACAAAAAAATAATTTATTAAAAAATTAGAAATATTAAAAAATAAAAATTTTAAAAATATTAATGATTAAAAAAAATAATTCCAAAAACATTGAAAGAAATAAATATATAATAAAAAAATAAAAATTAAAATATTAAAAAATTAGTAATTAAAAAATTAAAAATATTAAAATTAAAACACAGAAAATTTTAAAAATTATATTTTTTTTAATTTGAAAAAAAAGGTTTAAATAGATTTATTTTTAATGGTTACGGCAACACTGCAGTTGCTTAACAAAAGTTTTCGAATATTATTTTAAATTCAAGTTAAGTGAAAAAAATAAAATAAGATAAAACAAAAATATAAAGAAAATATAAGACGAAGTTAAAAAGTAAGAAACCAAATTAAAAAAAAAAAAAAACAAAAAATGTTAAGATATAAATTAAAAAAATAAATATAAAAACATAAATTATAAAAAAATAATTAATAAATAAAAAGTTGAAAATAAATAAATAATTAAAAAATAATAAATATTCCAAAAAATATACAAAACATAAATTATTAAAAAATTAGAAGTATTGAAAAATAAAAATTCAAAAATATTAATGATTAAAAAAAATTAAAAAAAAAAATAATAATACCAAAAACATTGAAAGAAATAAATAAATAATAAAAAAAATTAAATATTAAAAAAATAGTATTTAAAAAATTAAAAATATTAAAATAAAAACAAAAAAAATTTTAAATCAAAAAATAGAAAATTATATTTTTATTAATTTGAAAAAAATTTTAATTAGATTTTTTTATTATTATTTTCCGAATATTAAAAAATAAAATAAAATAAAACAAAAATATAAAGAAAATATAAAGCGAAGTTAAAAAGTAAGAAACCAAATTAAAAAAAAAATGTTAAGTTATAAATAAAAAAAAATATATATTTTCAATGAAAAAATTGTAATTAATTTACTTTTCATTGCTTTTGGCAACACTGCACTTACTTAACGAAAGTATTATTCTAATAACATGAATGTAATTTCACAAAAGTTACGCCATCGCCTGCGTCTTTGTTGTTTTAGTTGCTATTGTTTGGTTACCAAGCACTTTTCTTAGCATTTCACATGGAAATTTTATTGAACTGAAAGCGGCAAACTTTACGCTGATAACCGAATCGACGACGAGATAGAAAAGTACACACAAAAGCAGCAACAACAAAAGCAAATGTGTGCATATGAAACAAAAAGATTGCACATTGACAACAAACACAGAGCACACAAATGGCAATAGCAACAATAGAAATAACAACAACAAATAGTGAGTGTATATTGTAAGGTACTGCGGTAAGTTGGCCGGCCAGCCGCTGTTCGCGTTTAGGTTTGACAGATGTTTCAATTATAATTTTCCAATTGCACGTTACTGATAACGGCAGCCCGAAGCGTGAGCAGCCGACGCAGTAGCGTTATAACCGAGCAAACGTCAGCAGTTTGCCGTCGTCCGTCCGTCCGTCCGTGATATGCACACAGCTGGGTAAAGGCATTGTTCGCTTTTCTATGTTTATTCGCTTATGTGGCAATTGTTGTAATTTGTATTTGTAACTTTTATTGTTTTTGGTTTTGCAATCCATTAAATGTTTCTTAAAAGCCTGTATGCTATTATATTTCTTACAGCTTTCTTATTGTTGCTTTTCTACAAAATTTTTTTCTGAAATGTTGTTATTTATTTACTATTTTCTTAATGTTTATCCCCAACATTTTTCTCTAATCTTGCAACACCTCTTGCCATCGTAACGAGCTGATAACTACAATGCAATAATATACAATTAAATACAGAAAAATTGAACAACAATAATAACTCGAAGTGTTTATAGAGACACAATAACAAGTGTAAAATTAATAATTTATTACAACAATACAAATAAAAAACCCACCGTTACACATGTTTACTTGCTTAAGTATGTGGAAAGTAAATACTAAACACATATGTACACGCAGAGAAAAAGTCGCATGAATTTGAGACAAGCAAGAGAACGAAAAAACATTAGCTCTTCAGAGATTGTACCGTTACGGTTGCATCGAGGCTGTAATACTTTTCACTAGTACTCTTTTTATAGCTAGAAATGTCTGAAAAGATATTTATCTTCATTTGGTTCCAAGAGTTTGTATGACAACTACATATATGCCATAGTGGTCCGATCCGAACAGTTTCTTCGGAGATTGAATCATTGTCATGAAACACGAACAAAGTTCTTAAACAAAATTTTTGTCAATGCCTTGATTTCAAGTCCAAAAGCAGGTCTCTCTCCTTATGATATTATTTCCGAAAAGAGTGCCGAACTTTTTAAGCCCTACAGCTTCTTTAATAATTGAACATTGCTCTATTCTTCTTGTTAATTGGCGTAGACACCGCTTACGCGATTATAGCCGAAGTTTTCATTGGGGGATGTTTCGCCTTCTCACTTTAGCTCGCCTTAAAACGGATGTTCTTAGGCTACCCAGAGGATACTTGGCCAAAGATCGGAAGTCGTGAGCTGCTTGAGCCATATGTAAAAGAATCGTTTCTGGCCACTCCCAAGTGAATGGCGATCAGAGAACTTTCCTCACTTGCGTGAACTTCTACACATGACCCTATTACAGAGTTGCATTTACATGCGTCTCTTTATCTCTTCTAAGTATTTGAGTTTTCAATTTACTTTGATAAAACGTTTTAGGGGCGTGGATACCTAACATCTATATTTTCAAGCTCCCACGACAATGACGACCTTCCAGTCGTAAAAATTTTTTAGGGAGATCACTTTTTTTCTTCAAAAAACTAACAGTGGATAGAAAGGATGTAAGGAAATAATAGAACGTGATTATTTCTATTCAGTGCGGGTGCATTAGGGTGCTACAAAATTTTTTTTTAAATTTTTTTCAACTTCAAATCCTCCCGCTTAACTCTAACTCTTTGAAGCACTTTATGGTGCATATTATGTTATATATAGATATCGGAAAAATCTTGAATGTTTTATCTCTGAGATCTGTGCTCTCCTTGCCGCTAACCGAGGAGGAAACAAAGCTCGTATCACGAAACAGAGAAGTATCGCGCAGTTCGAAAAACTAGTAACACATAAAGTTATTGACCAGTAATCTAGTGTTCAATTGGCAGACTGAGCAGGTAAAATTCCGATACCCATTTATCCACATTAAGAGGTTGCGATCTCCACTCAATACGATCCACATTAAGAGGTTGCGATTTCAACTCAAGACGATAACCCACCTTAAATATGAATAAATTGAACTTTTGATAGCTTTCTCATACAGAAATTTTTAAAAATCCAAAACTCAGTGAGTGACTAAATTTCTGACCATTTATTATTACCCGTTATATAGCAGGGTTCTTAAGTCCCTTTTTTACTTTTCACTTACATACAAAATTTTTCCTCCACTCGTTAAAAACAACATTTTATATTTCGCTCAGTGTAAATTTTCACCGAAAGTGTTGAAAGAAATAGAAAAAATAAAATAAAAATGTTCAAAATGTGTGTGTGTAAAAGAGAAAGCAGTTGATCGCGACGCCTTAGCAATGGAGCGAGAAAGATGCGCTGCCGCCACCAGCAGCTTGGGCAATTAGACACGTTGCCACTTATAATTACGCCAATGAAATCGCTGTTGCAATGTGTTAATGCAATTGCATCGAACTGCAGTCAGTCACCCGGACAGGCAATCGGTCTGGCAGTCAGTAAAATGGACAGACTGTCGGTTAAAAAAAAACACAGACAGACTGATCGCCTGTCAAGCACTCAGTGAGCAAGAGCAAATCAGTCAACAGCGCTTAGCAGCGCCATCAATCGCTCAACACTCCACACTCAAACGGATTAAACTGTTTAGCGCTGTACTCGTAACTGCATCTATTTAGCCGATAAAAGATAGGTGGGTTGTGAGAGATGTCGAGATCTTTGTTAGTAAATATTATTAATTTTACGAGTGAGTGTGAGTGTGCCTATTGTAGTCCACAACAACTGTCTCTTTTCACTTTTCATTAATTTTTTGGGCTCATAGAGACAATTTTTTTGAAATTAAAATTTTTTTTGTGTGTTTGGGCTCATGGCGACTATATTTTTTTAATTTTTTTTTTATATGTTTTTAATTTTTATTTAAGTTTTTTTTTGTTTTTTTTATGTGCTTTTGGACTCATGGAAACTAAAAATTTTTTTGCATGGCGACTATATTTTTTTAATTTTTTTTTTATATGTTTTTAATTTTTATTTAAGTTTTTTTTTGTTTTTTTTATGTGCTTTTGGACTCATGGAAACTATTTCTTTATTTGTTTGAATTTTTAAATTTTTTTTTAATATATTTTAATAATTTTTTTGATGTGTTTTGGGGATCTTGAAGATAAAATTTTTCTTAAATGTTTATTTATTTAATTTTTTTTAATTATTTTGAATTTTCTTTTATTTACTTACAAAAAAAAGTTATTTCCTAAAACTTTTTTTTTTGGGAGAAAAGGAAAGATAATGAAAGCAATATAATATTTAAAAAGCAAAAAGTGTGTTGAGCCTTCAACACCGCATATAAAACATTGTTTGTTTACTTACTTACAAGCATGTAAAGTGCCTTTGATCTGCAGCAATAACGCCAACAACAACAAGCTTTGAAAGCATTCACTTACTTGCAATTGGGAAATGAGAAGCGAAGCACAAAAGCAGAGCAAACACAAACACTTGCTGCATTGTAAATACCGATAGATACATATATGTATTTATGTACATATGTACATACAGCATGCGTGTAAAGTATGTGCATAAGCATCTTTTATTTCGTCTCTTGCCATATTTTCTTTTTGTAGCAGTTTTCTAGTATTTTCTAGTATTTTTTATATTTTTTTGTATTTATTCGCGCCTCGAAATTTTTTGCATTTCTACTTTAAGTTATCATTATACATACTTATATTGAATTGATTTTTTCAAATTGCCTTTTACAACGCTCTTTTCACTTTGCAACAGTTTGTTGCCACGCCATTCTCTTACTGATTGTATACACGCCTTTAGTTTTTGTTATTCTTTTACGTTTTACGTTATTTTTCTTTTGATTTCTAATATGCTTTGTTAGCAGTTTTTATTTTTTAGACATAATTTATTGATAAATAATATAAATAAAATTTTTCTATCAAATAATCAAAATTCGAAGATCTCGATCAAAATTTACCCGGTCTGAAAACAGCACTTAAAAAAGACTCCTAAGCCAATACAAACATGCCAACGCTTAATCCAATTTTCCATACGCCATTTAAAGCGCCATTCCCTTGATTTTTGGACAGTTTCGATATCATATGCATAGCACTACAAGTAGTGATATGTTTAATGTACATGTGAAGGCTTCTCCTCTTGTCACCTCTACTTGACGTCACTTTTGCAAAGGATTCTGGCCTTTCGGATCGAGGCTAGCATGGGCAGGCCTCATACCGAACATTAACCAAAATGTATGATCCACAAAGAATGATGAGATCTCTACTATCCAGATTTTCCGACAAGTAGTCTTCAATGACTTTACGAGCATCACTGAATCCTTTGTGCTACTCAAATACCTGTGGTAGTGATAAACATTTGCAACGATTCAGTAGCCATAATGCCATTCTAAACATAAAATTTCAAGCTAACTCGTTGTTCAACTTCTTTTTCCATAACAAAAGTTTACAGACAAACGTTTCGTGTCGTAGACATATGTAAATACATACTTACATCTTCACCTGAACATAAAAAAAGTTGTATCAATCAGGAAAAAATTTTTGTCGATTCGATGTACTCACGCAGTTTATATGAAACATTTGTAGTCTAATTTGACCAGAAGGTATTATATTTGTATATTAATTTTAGCTATTTTTAGTTTTTATCGAGCAGAAAAGCGGCAAATCGAAAACGTCTTCATTCACTACAACATCAAAAAATTATCAGACATGCCAGTAAAAGATTATTGTCAGATTAGAAAACTACTGACATAGATTCTGTCTTTTCAGCTTGCTTGATTTTGAATTTTTATACATTTTTTCGACTATCTGCCAGGTCTAAATAATACATTATTCTATATTATCTCTAAGAAATTCTGGAAAAAATAGTTTGACGATAAAAGTTGGTCTGTATCGACTTCAAAGAATTTTTACATAGAACATACTCGTTGAAAAATGAGGAGAAAGTTGAAAATGAAATAAGGGGTACAAAAACGAGCATACAACCCAAAACCCTTTGAAAATAGTTCAAAATACTGATGAAATTATATGATTAATGATTAATATACATATATGTATCTCAGGGACACCAATATAAAAATGCAGAAGGTCATGTAAAACTCGCAAGATTCTCAAAAAGTTGATGACCCACTAAAACCTACTTCAGGGCAAATAGCTGGTGAATATCTCTTCAGTTGTTGATTTGCTAGGCCTTAAGCCATACTGATAAATTCCAATCAGTTGGTTGACGGTGGACTTCAATCTTTCACACAGTACGCTCGATAGAAATAAATATTAGAGTGGGTTAAAAACACAAATAGTTATTTTTTCAATGGTACTCTGGAAAATAGGTACTTAGACACATCTACGAAATCATTGAAAAAAGTATGAGCTCTTAATTGTATCGAGAAAGTTCGTCCACCTTACAGTTTTCTAATTTTCTCTTATTATCAGATCCAAAAATTGTAATCTCCAACTTTTTAAAAAAATATCTCGTTTCATAGATTTTGTAGAAAATTGAATGCTCTACAAAATATGGAGAGCCTTTCTTGGAGTTGTCTAAAAACCTATGGTTCAGAGTAACCAGTGTTGTTTTTTTTGCCAAATCTAATATACACTTGTGCTTAACATAATTAAGTCACGCCAGTAACAGAACGAAAGTTATTCAAAGCAACTTCTATGGTACAGGAATGAAACTTTAATTTTACAAAAAATTGAAGTAATTTTAATTCAGTTCAAAACAGAATACTTATTTTTTATTTAACTTCTAAAATAATAAAAATATTGCGTTCATTCGCTTGACCAATCCATGTTGTTGTGCTCATAGAATTAAGTCACCCAAAGAAAAATGTAGTTATTCGAAGTATACGACATTTTTTGCAGTTTTACCCTACCTAAGACTAATAATTAGTTGGATAAACCCTTTATTACGTAGCACCTCAGTACATCGCTTAGGCATTGTTTGGACTAAAGTAGCACATTGAGCGTGGACTTATTTTGTACCACTCTGAAACCGTATTATTTCCCATAAAGAATCTTTGCTGCGAGGTTTTCGTGCAGCTACGGCTCTTTTATAATACCCCATAGGTTTCTATGGGGTTTAGGTCGGACTTTGAGTGGCCAAATCCACAATTTTAATATTTTGACTACGTATCCAAGATTTAACGATCCGCGAGCATTGTTTTGGGGTCGTTATCGTGCTGGAAAATCCAAGCTAACGGTAAGTTGTCCACATAAATCACCGTCTAAATTGTTCTCCAGTATTCCTTTGTACATTTCACCTGTCATTTTCCCGTCTATTTTAACAATCGGGCCAACGCCTGATGACGTGGAAGCAAACCCCACACCATCACTGATGAACCACCATGTTTCACGGTTTTTTAGTGTATTTGGGATTGAGTTCTTGCAAAGGGGGTCATCTTACATATGGTTTCCCAACATTACCAAATACATAAATTTGGATTCGTCACTCCAAACCACCAAATTCCAAAATTTAGAGTCCTCCCAGAGATGGTCTTTAGCAAACGCTTTTCGCTTTTCAATATTTTTTTTGAAAACGTTAGGTTTTCGTCTTGCCTAAACGGCCATTCAATGAATTTTCTTGTAGTCGTCTTCGTACAGTTTGCGCAGATATTTGTACGCCGTGGTATTCCTCTAATTGAGCCCTAATTTCTGTGGAGGTTAAAAATGGGTCAGACTTACTTAGCCTTACTAAGGCCCTAACGTCAGAAAACGGGTGGTCTTTCTTGGCTTTTTACGCGGTAAATTTACAAAATCTTATTATTTTTTTTATAAAAATTGAACAGCGTTATTAGTTTTTTGCCTCGAGAAAATCTAAAACATTCTACAACTTCGGCAATATTTGATATTTTTGAAAACATTCCCATATGATCCTTCTTTCGCTTGAAGTTGTGCTTTTATTCCTGCCCATGACGACGATGACTACAAATTGTGTTAAAAATAACTTAATTTAGTAAAAAAAACAATAATATTTATGTAAATTGTGGCGAAAAAAATTTTAATTTACCCGTTTCAAACAGAATTTTTGACTTAATTAGCCGTGAGCACACTTTTATTGACAATAAATAGAAAATTCATTTAAACTCTCCCAAACGAAAGTACTTGAATGAGCTATAAATCGGTGGCGTTCCTAGAATAACGGAAAACTTTTTTACTCGCGCAATATTAGGGTTGTTGCATAAAGAAATATACCTTGTTTTTTTACATGTTGTAACTTAATTATATGAGCACAAGTGTATATTTATACATATGTATATTATTGTGAAAAAATCTCGCGAGTCGTCCGATATATTTATATGTATGTATGTATGTACATAGCCAGTTTATTGATTTACCAATCCTCATACATACTTGTATGTATGTATATACATATATATATGTATATAAACATACTTATGTACATATTACTAGCCCGTGGCGACTCGTTGATTTTTCCATATCGCTGCCGTTCGTCTACTGTTGCAGTGTGTTGCAACTATTATGACGAACCATAAAATAATAACAAAACTCATTAAAATGTAATAGCAATTTGTTGCAATGAAAAATAAAACTAAAGCGAAAAGTAATTAAAATATTAACGCTAATTGTTTTCCAATACCGAGTTTCAATTTGAGATATTTTCCAAGAAACACAAAATTAAAGAATTTTTGTGAAATGGACTGTGAGTAATTTTTCGCATTCGAATGAGCGCTGCCTTTGAAGACACATGTTTTTTTGCATTAAAAAAAATTCCATATACATACATATATACATACATATGTGTGTTACATGTTGCATGTCGCACATTGCACATTGCCGCGCAATTTGAATCACCTTATGGTGCATATTTTCATAAACTTTTACACTACATATTTTCTGTTGTTATTTTTCTTGCTGTTGTTGCTATAAGCAGCGCCATTGCGACGCTGCAGTGTAACGGTAACTATACATTAATTTTCCATATTATGTTTGTTCAACATGCAAATGCGCTTAGGTTGCTGCGGCACAGTGTAGCATTTCCATCAATGCAAGATGTAAATGTAATGCATACAAAGTTTTTGTTGTATTCAAAATTCGTTTTATATTTTTGTATTTTTTTACGTTTTTTTTTTGTCGAATTCGCAAACAATATTTTTTTTTTGACAATTTCACATAAATAACGACTTTCGGTACACAAAAGTCACTTTAGTGAAAAAATTCTTTTAGCGTCACACTAAGTGTCTATTTAAAGTTTATATGGTGTTCAGTTAAGATATACATAGTATCTGTTTTAGGTACTTTGTGACTATTTTGAATATTCGGTATCTATGTATTTTCGGTACATAATATCCTTTGCAAATTATTGTATAATAATGCTAGTAATTAGTGATTTAAAGCAATTTAGGTATTCGGTATTCATTTTCGGTACACAATATTCTTCGCAGATTATTGTTTTAGATACTAATTAGTGGTTTATGGCAATTTAGGTATTCGTTATCTATTTTCGGTACCCAATATATTTCGCAGATAACTGTTTGATGTAATAATTAGTGGTTTAAGGCAATTAAGGTATTCGGTATCCATTTTCGGTACACAATTTCCTTCGAAGAGTATTGTTTTAGGTAATAAATAGTGCTTTAGCGCAATTTAGTTGTTCGGTATCTATTTTCGGTACACAATATTTTTCGCAGATTATTGTTTCAGGTAATAAGTAGTGATTTGAGGCAATTTAGTTAGTCGGTATCTACTTTCGGTACACAGTCTCCTTCGCAGATTACTGTTTAAGGTAGGTTAGGCGTTGGAAATCTATTTTCGGTACATAATATTTTTCGAAAATTATTGTTTTAGATTTTAATTAGTGATTTAAGACAATGTATGTATTCGGTATCTTTTTTCGGTACTCAATACTTTTCGGAGATTACTATTGTTTTCAACTAAAATTTACTATTTTTATCTTAATTTCTTAAAGTTATTTATATTATAAGTATAGAACTTATTTATTATCAACATAGACTATAAGTTTATCAATCAAGTATTTATAAAACGGTCTATAATTACTGTTTTTTTTTTAGGATTTTCTTTTAATATTTTATTCAAATATATTTTTTAATTAATTAATTTAATGCCTATTTTTGACAACATGTTGATTTTGATCAAATACCAAAAATTTTTCTCGTTTCAATATTAAAAAAAAGTTCTAAGCCATATTTAACCATGTCTGCTCCACTGTGCGCCAAGTGTCATCCCCCTTTTAAATGTTGGTTAGCAATTTTAACACTTGCACGTCTCGCCTCTGATTTTTTATGAAAAGTGCACATTCAAAGTCGCCAACGCGGCGCATGCGATGCAGTTAATAATAAATATTTACGCTAACTGTACAACACTATATGCAAGCACGGGTAACCCCTCACTAACTGCGGCAACTGGACACTTGGTGGTCACTCATACGCCGGTGTGTACGCATATGACATTTAGCACTATATGTATGTACATACATATGTATATGCATTTACATATGTACATATGTGTATATACATATATAATATACACAAATTTTATATACACATGTACATATGTGCGTTGTTGTTGTATTTTGATTGCATTAATTGTAGCAAAGCTTTGTAATCATGCGATACATTGACGTTCATTGCGATTTTAACGTTCGAAAATTGTTGTAATTTATATTAGTAAAAATTAAAAATGTAAAAAAGACATTTTTTTTTAATTTTTAGGAATTTTACGCAAAATAAAAAATCACAAAATTTAATTTTCGAGCAAAAAATTGGTTTTATTAATGGAGTGACTAAGAGAAGTCATTAAGTTATACGATTTCTAAAAAATTGCCGAAGACGTTGAACCGTTAGCGTCGTATTCGCAAACAATAAATGAATTTGGTAAAAAGTTTCACATAAGTACATAAGTACATACATATATGCACTCGTATAAATAATCCGTTTTCCAGTTCACTGCGGCCACTTTGCGTTATTCTGATACTTTGTTGTCGGTGTTGCTTATATTTTTTTTATTAATATTTACATATGTTTGCATTATAAAACTTTCTGCGAAACACAGTACACTTGCTGCTACTCGAACTGCCATTTGTAGCGACATTTTCATTTGCATTATTATATGTGTATATGCCTATGTACGTATGTATGTAAGTACATAAATCCATTAAATTATCCGTTAAATGCCGCCAGCAGGCCAATAGGCGACCAGGCTTTTGTACGCACTCTCGTCACGCCTGCTTGCCGGTTTTGTAGATATGTATTGTATGTACATGCGTGTGAATTGTCATGAAAAATTCATGCGAATCTGTCCAAGTCAATTGACTCGATTAACACTTCATTGCAATTCAATTGGCTACTGGATTTTGACACGGTGTAAAAGTAGTGCATACTTTTTGTTGTTTTGTATACATATGTATGTATGTATGTATTTGCTGTAATTCTATTTGCAAACGATGACGCAATCGAAGAACTGCACTATTTTTCAGTCTCAGTTGTTGCCCTTTTAGTTTGATGGACTTAAGAAAAACAGTTTACATTCTCGTTAGTACCGAATTTCGGTACCCAAAAAGATTTTGTATTGAAACTAATATTATATGCTTGATCAGTGCTTATATACTTAAAAGAGTAACCGGCTCCTGAATACCGTATACCACTCTTGTAACGTATTTCGGTACACTGTTCACAAAAATTATTAAAAATCAAATTATAAGAGAGCTTGATAAAATTTTAAAGTTACACACACATGTATGTATTATGTTTTATTTCAAAATAAACCGTGATTAGGTATATTTTAAAGTTGAAAAAAAAATATGTTCCAAAATACCGAAAATGTTAAAAGAAAAAGTATTAATCTACTTGTTTTAGATACTAAGTAAAATTTTATATTTTTTTTTTTTTCGTTTTACTATTTGTGGTGTTCTAAGGGACTAACTACATCTATCAAGTGGAGTTTAGGTACTAACTAAAAGTTTTCGGTACACATTTTCAATTAAACTGTGTATGTATCGTTTTTTATATAATTTTGAGAAATATTTTGATTAAATTTAAAACCTAACTTATACTGTACATGCATATGAATATAATTTGTTCAAATTTACTCATACCCTAATGTTATATTTTTCTTTGTTAAAAATTCAAAATTGTAATCCAAAATACATATCTAAATACTAAGTCGACTAAACTCTTTTTTGCCCGAAGCATCCGCTATCGTTCAATCCTGCTTTAAATACCTTTCGGCAATCAAACAATGTCAACTAAGGTCAAAAGAGCAACTCATTTACACACTTCCGCCAGATAAAGCTAAACACCTACACACACACTTATCTCACAATTGTATTCGTTGTAGTGCCGAACATTGATGCCAACTCAGCACAATATTTGCACGCAAAAATTCCAAGCCTAACACCATTACTCCGCGCTGGTGCGCTATGATGACGCTGAACATTACCATCCAGCGTCACTGACAGCCAAATTATGCGCAACAACAATCAGAAGAAATAACAAAAACACACAAAAACAACAGGTGAAAGAGGGTATGGGCAATCATCAACAGGTTTGCGGCGTGTTGTCGGAGATTTTGCGAGCAACAAAAATATTCATGATGAATTTATGTATGTATGTATGTGTGGCTGTAAACATACATATATACATGCATATATGCCTATGAATTTACATACATATGTATAAACAGCAACAAAGTTTTGTAATATTAATATGTACATACATATATTTTATATATGAATGTTTATACATATGTATGTATGCATGCGTGCTCGTCTATTCGTGTTGCCTAGAAAAAAGTGACAAGCCGACAAAGTGCGAAATATACTTACATACTTATGTACATGAGAACAAGTGTAAGAGTAAATGAAATGTCAAATAATGAAATGCTGCCGAAATGTAGCAATGAATTAAAAGCAAAAATTTATTAAGAACATATAAAAAAGTGTAAAAAAAAATACAAAAATAAGAAAATGTTATGAAAAGTGTCTAAAAAATAAGAAAATAAATAAATATACATACATATGTATATATAAATGAAAAATAATAAAAAAAAAATTATTTGGAAATAAAAATAAAAAATATGTATATACAAATGTAAAATTATTGAAAGCCACAAATAAAACATGAGCAAAAAAATTATAATAAATGCTGAGAAAAAATTGAGATAACCGAGGAACGAAAAGTCATGAAAAAATTAAATATGTAATTGAAATAATTAAAATAATAAAATATGATTTATAAGAAAAACCAA
This sequence comes from Bactrocera dorsalis, assembly GCF_023373825.1. Classification (NCBI taxonomy): domain Eukaryota; kingdom Metazoa; phylum Arthropoda; class Insecta; order Diptera; family Tephritidae; genus Bactrocera; species Bactrocera dorsalis. The sequence continues at coordinate 67,251,006 of NC_064305.1, forward strand.
ATTTAAATTAATTAAAAAACAAAACAATAATAAAATAATTAAAATTAAAAAAATTAATTAATTAAAATTAAAAATTAAATAGTAATAAAAATTAAAACTTTAACAAAGAATTATTAAGAAAATTTCATAAGAAATCAATCAGCGAATTCAAGAAAAATTAGATAAATTAACTAGACAATCAAGAAACAGAAAGAACTATAAAAAATAGGAAAAGAAAAGCATAATAAAAAAAAATTAAATAAAAATAAGAAAACAAAAAAAAAAATAAATAATAAAAAAATATTATTAGAAAATTAAATAAAAATTTTTTAAAAAATAAAAAAATAAACAAATATAATAACTTTAAAACAATTACAAAAAAACGTTATTTAAAAAATATACAAAAATTAAAAAAAAAAAATTAAATAATATAAATGCATTTACAAAAAACAAAAATCAATCAATAAATAGGAAAATATTAACTATTAATATAATTTAAAAAAATCTATTAAAAATAAAAATGAAACAAAATACTAAAAAATTTTAATACACTTGAAAAAATATACATACATATATAAAATAAAAAATAAATAAAATACTTAATAAATAAATACGATATGAACACGAAGCACAAACAGAAATGTTGAAAAACTATAAAACGACAAAAGCAACAAAAGTAAAGAAATAAAAAAAAACTAATATCGCTAAAAAGTCGCAGCACTAAACGTGATAAAAACTGAAAAAAAAACGAAAACTAAACAGAAACAAAAAAAAAAAAAAAAAACAAAATTAAAATAAACAAATATAATTACAATTAAAAAATTAAAAACCAAAAATGCGATCAAAGCAGCTAAACATCCGCATATGGCGCATCACTAGCATGCTCAGCCGTAAATCGGTGGTTTGGTGATAGTAACAGCGGCGCCGACGCTGCCATCATCAGCACCACCGACGTTGTCATTTCCATCTTCGTGTTGGTGTTGCTTGTTGCCGCCTTAGACGCTGCGGTCGGCACCGCCAATGGTCGAGAACAATCTAGAAGAGGCGCCAGCGCAGCAATCAAGCACACATAAATAGATACATCCATACATACATACGTACTTACACACAAAAATACATAACCACATGCAGCTAGATTGCCATATAAACCGATGTTGGCGATTAAAGCATTAAAATATGTAGATTTGTATGTATGTAGCTGTGTATTTATCAGCCGTCGTGCACATATGGCAGTCACTGTAAGCCCACACGCTGCAGCCACGATAATGAAAAGCCCCTATGTATGTATGATGTCTATGCCTATACGTACAATATATGTATGTATGTACGTATTTGTATAAATAATATATACAATATATGTAAATGTGTGTGCGTGTGTGTCGCTAAGCCTACCCCACAACCGCTCCCGGCACTTAGTATGCGCACTTTATTCGATTTGCTGCCACCTTTTTAGTGTGACGTCAGTCGGTGCTGCTGCGCGCCTTTCGCCGTGCCATAACGAGTCGCCTGCATGCCGCGCACCCAACCCTTACGCTACTTGTTGGGTTCTTGCTTGCAATACATACAAATATCTTTCATTTTTTTTTTTTAACTTTTTGCCATTGTTTTTGTTGCTATTAACACGCCAGCGCCCCACGACAACGACTTTTTCGCTGAATGCTGCCGATTGCGACAAGAGAAACGACTTGAATGTGCTCAAAAGCTCCAAAGTGAGTGGGCGCTGTGACCAACAAATAAATGACATAGTGGGAGAGAAAGAACAAGAGAGCGTAGCATGTAAGGCGTGTATGAGAGAATGTGTGTGCTTGAGAAAAATAGTAATTTGAAATTGTGAGTATTTGTGCTTTTGAGCACCTTCTGTGACTGAGTGACTGCATTATCTGAGTGAGTGTATTCCCTGAGTGACTACATTCCCTGAGTGCCTACAATGCCTGAGTGAGTGCAATACTTAAATGAGTGCGTGCTTGCATATTACGAGTGATACACTCAAACAAGTGGCCAGCTAGCGCTCCATTGCTTGCACTAATCGTGTTAGAGAGCTTATACCTCGACGCGAATAACACCTGCTCGCGTGCATTACAGCCCCTCAAACATGGTATATACGTGCGCGTATATGTATGTATGTGGCCTGCACTCAAGCTCCAGCATGCACTCGCATTCACTCACGCTCAACAACTGAGCAGTGCACTCGGCAGCCCGCACTCGCACACTCAACGTGCTAGCAAAGCGTACGCCAACTTGGCGACCCATTGGTGTACATTCCCCAACAGCGCAACGTTAGCAGCAGTACGATTTCGAACTCGCTCGGTGTAAGACATTGACTGCTCCCGTAGACGCGGTCGTACACATACATAGTATATAAAATAGTGTATATATACATATATATTTATATATACATATTTGCCAAATTGCCATAAAACGTTCACGTCAGCAGCAACAGCAGCAGCGTTAGTAATTTTTTGCCTGGCGGTGTACTGAAATTGAAATATAACTGTTCAGACATTATAGAAAATTGCTTGCTTTCATAAAATTTTGAAACAATTTTTTTCGTGTTTTTGCTCGTCGGCAGTGCAGCTACGACGCAACGCACGTCATCAAGTCAGTCAACAAATCGTCGCTTGCCGTAGTCGTTGTCGTGGTCGACGTTGTGTCATTCATTGCCGTCGTAGTCGTCGTCGTTGTCGCCATTAACAGTGTGTGTTTCTGCACAGCAGCTTGTTAGAAAAGTGGCCTAAAACAACGAAAAAAACGTTGCAAATGAAACTTGAAAAATAGCAAAAAATTTAATTTTCGAAAATATTTTCGAAAGTGTAACGAAAAGTGGGCGCGTGCAAGTTATAACGTGGCGTAAAATAAAAATAACAACAACAAGCATACGCGCAAACTGCAAGAAAAAGGTGGGTGAAGCAATCATATTGTTTAAAGAATTTGTAAGAAATATTGAAAAATTTCGAGGAAATCGAAAAAAAAATTATTTTTGAGTAAAAAATTGAGAAACATATTTTTTTTTAAGCAAAACAACAAAATCAGTAGTTGTGTGTTAGCGAAGTGCAACGAAAAGTGTAAGAAGCCTTCAAAGGTAGAAAGCAAAAGCTGATGCGTTCTAATTTGTTGGTGAAATACTGAGAAATTAAATATTTTGAAGCAAGTTAAAAGAAAATATATTGTAGCCCAAAGAGAGTGGTTGTCAAAAATAAAAAAGCTAAAAAAGAAATTAAAAAATTTGAAACTTCGAAAATTTGAGAAATTAAAATTTGAAATTTCCTAAATTTAAAATATGAAAATTTAAAATTAAAAAATATGATATAATATATTTGAACCATACATATGAAAATTTAAAAATGAATTTATAAATTACAAGAAATCGAATAAAAAAATACATGAAATTTAAAATAAAAAATTAAAATAAAGATTTTACAAATTAAAATTACGTGCTAATTATAATTAAAAAGTATGAAAACTTGGATATAAATACATCGAGAAATTAATCAAATTAAAATTAAAAAATTAAGCAAATTTAAGTTTATTCAAAATGACTAGAAAATTAAAACGAGATGGAAATTCCCAAATATAAAAATTTGTAAAGTTTTGAAAAATGTGAATATCACGAACATTTACAGTTTACTTCTAGAAATTGATCCAATTAAAATTAAAATATTAAGAAAATTAAATATCAAAATTAAAATTACTTGAAAATTAAAAGGGAATGGAAATTTCCAAATCCAAAAATTGATAAAATTTTGAAAAATGTAAAAATTATCAAAATTTACAATTTACTTCTAGAAATTAATCAAATTAAAATTAAAAAATTAGAAAATTTATGTTTCAAAATTAAAACTACTTGAAAATAGCAAATTGGAAATTTCAAAATACAAAAATTTATTAAATGTAAAATTTTGTTAAACTTAAATCTTATGATAATTTAAAACTTAGAAATGCAAACTACTTGATTTTTAGAAAAATTTGAATATCCAAAAACTTAGAATATACAAAATTTGGTAAAACTTAAAACTGGAATTGTGAAACCTTTAACTGAAATGTTAAACAATTGTAACTTAGAACTGCTTGATTATTAGAAAAATTGAAGAATTTATATATCCAAAAATTTAGAATATTTAAAATTTTAAAAAACTTAAAACTATGAAAATTTAAACATTTTAAATCCAAAATTTTAAACTACTTGAATATTAAAAGACTGCGAAATTTCAAAATTCAGAAACTAAAATTTCTGGAAAAAATATTTAAACATTCTGAAAATAAAAAATATTATGTATTCCAAAACTTAAATCTAAAGAAATATGCATACTCGCATATGTACAGTTCAAATAGTAGTTCTTAAAGTACAACAGAATCGTTTAAAATTGAATATTAAAAATATGTAGTATTTAAAAAATTTTTGAAAATAAAAGCAGTTAGGTTTCAGTTTATAAAAAAAATTAATATAAAAAAAAATAAAAATAACAACTTTCGAATTATCAAAAAGTAATACCAAACATGAAAAATTACAACAAAAAATCAACTATAATTACGAGTTAAGGAAAATTATGTTTATGTTTGTAATAGTAAATTAAAGATACAACAATATTTACGCAAATTTTCAATACAAAATGTGTTTGTATAAAATGCTTACTAATCAGCTCTTTAAAATTTAAAGACATTAAATTGTAAAACAAAAAAGATTAAAATATTTTCGAAAATTAAATTTAAAACCAAAAACCAAAAAATATAAAATTTAAAATTTTTTTTGCATATTCAAAATATTTTAAAAATTCGAAATTTCAAATTTTTACAATAAAATATTTCTTCTTAGCAGAAAAGTACCAACGTCACAAAACCGACAAGCGCCAATGCGTAACGCGATACGCTGAAACAAAATAAATTAAAAACCAAACGAATTTATTGCTGCGGTGGAGCAATTTCACGATTTCACGAAAATTGTGTGCAATAGCATTTTTGTTTGCCAAAAAAGTGCAAGGAGAACTGAAAAAAATTGCATATAAACAGTTGAAAAAATTTAAACGAAGCAATTGATGAACTAAAAGAATATTAAATAAAAAATTAATATAATTAATTAAAAAATTAATATAATTAATACAAATTAATTATAATAATTAAAAAATTATTTACGAAAATTAAAGAAATTAATAAAATATTAAAATAATTAATTAAAGTTTGATATAATTAATTACAAATAAAGGTAATTAATTAACTTATAATTAAATAATCAGCTAAAATAATCAGTAATTAATATTATGAATTTAATTAATTACACAATTAAGATAATTAATTAAAAAATCAATGTAATTAATTAACAAATACTCGAAAAAGTTGCAAAAATCTGTAGCAGAATATTTTCTGCGTCTTTAGTGGACAGCTGGCACATTCCAATATAAACATACTTACACATACACGCATACCGACAAACTTACCTACATATGTACACTTGAAAGCGAAAATTCAAGGCGAAAATTGTAGTGCTCAACGCAAATAGAAACTAACCCACACACAACGAACGAAAACAGCAACAAAAAGTCAAAATAAGCAACAACTACAACAAAAAGCATAAAGCAAATACTTGTGTAGTTTACGATTTCTGCGAAATTTTCAAAGAAAATTTTACCAAACAGAAAAGCGAAAAAAAATATTTACAAAATAAATTTGCAAAAAAAAAGCAATACATTTGCGAAAAAATTAGTAAAAGAGTGTGAAACCAAGTGCAAAAACTGAAACGGAGTGCAGCTCGGCTGTTTGTGCAGATTCCTGCGTTAATTTGGTAGGTGAATCATGCGCATTTGAACACAAAATTTTTTTTTTAATTTTGTTTTTGGCATTAAGAAAAGTGTGTGCGATTAATTAGCAGTGCAAAAAAGGAGAGCAGAGCAAAAATTAATAACACAATTTATACGCGCATACGTATAGTTCATAAGTAGGTGACTAATGCGGAACGCACAAGCAAATACACAAACTTAATTTATTGGGGAAGTGTTGAGAAATGAACACAGGTTGAAAACAATTATTTATGCGTTTCGTTAAAATAATATGCATTTGATGAGATTATTCAACGTTTGCTGCCGAAATGTACATACATACATACATATTTACATACATATGTTCCAGCCAAAGTGCTTGTAAAAATATGAAATAATTGCGAGCGGCTCGATTTGTGATTTTTTCGCAAATTTATTGAATTTTGAGTTATTTGTCTGCGCTTTTGTTGGCATTAAAATGTTGTTGCACCCAAAAGCTAATAAATTTGCTTGATTTAGTGGAGTTACCTGTTTTTTGCTGTATTGCTTAACAGCTGGTGAAAGGAACTAACTGCAAAGCTGGCGTATACCTCAGAGAAAACGCGAAAAACATGCGAAAACAGGCATAAAATGCAATGAAAAATGTGGCCACTTTGCAATATGCTCAAATTTTTGCATTTATGAAATAGTATTAATTTGAAAAAAAAAATCAAAAATAAAAATTTTTCCTAATTTTTTTGCAATTATGAAAAAATATTTATTTGAAAGTATTTCAAATTAAAAAAATACTTATTAATTTTCCAATTATAAATAAAACAAAAAATTTTTTGAAAAATTTGGCAATTATCGCAAAAAAAAAAATTTAAAACTATATGTAAAAATTCTAAAATAATTAGTATCAAAAAATTTTTAAAAATACTTTTTTTAATTTGAATAAATTTTCAAAAATAGTTTTTTTTAATTGAAAAAATTGCAAAAAATAATTTGGTCTCTAAAATTGTGTAAAAATGATTTATTTTTGACTCCCAAATTCCAAAAAAAACTGTAAATATTTTCAAAAATACCTTTTTCGTATTAGAAAAAAATTTCAAAATTATTTTCATTCAAATATTTTGCAAAAATAATTTTTGTGGATTACAAATTCCAAAAAAAACTGTGTAAATGTTTTAAAAAATACTTTTATTTTCAAAAATATTTACTCTTCAAAAATTTTGCAAAAATAAATTCTCTTTGCTTTATACATTCCAAAAAAAAAATGTGTTAATGCGCATAGCTCCACGATTTTGATTAAAAAAGGTGTTGGCTTAGAATTATTTGCTCGCAGCGTTGCATTTATTTTTTCAATTTGAAATTAAGTATTATATTAGCAGCAATAACGCAAATATACAACTAGTCTTAGAATTGTTTCTTCTTAAAATATTCCAACTAGCTTTACAATTTTGAAACCGAAATGTACTTATAAAATATTTTTCTTACAAAAATTTTGAAACGAGGATATTTTTTTTTTACAATATATACTCTTAACGTTACTAATAAATGCAACTTTCAAGTTCAAAATGTAAAATTTAGTTTTGAAAATTCTGAAAAATAACGGCATACCAGTAAATTTACGTTCAAAGCAAATTTATTTCTCGGAAATTTACGCCAAAGAAATGTTTTTGTTCCAAGAAACCCACAAAAATGCAAAACATTGAAAATGTAAATTCAATAATTCAATAGCAAAAGTCTGAGTAGACCATTAAGCATGCAATATGTCTTTTTGAATTGATTGCTTAAAGTCGAAAAAAACGTTTTTGTTACAATTTTCTAAGAATTCTACAATAAAAGCTTACGAAAAAGCAAAATTTATATTTTTTTAACTGCAAAAATTCGAGTTTGTAGGTAAATAAATAAATGAAAAATTCGTTGTCGAAAACTTTTATACAGGAAAAAGGTGTTTTATGACAAAAAAATGCAGGATTTAGTTTCGAAAACCGTTTTCGAAGATAATTATATGTATATAATTTTACAAATTTTTGCTTTTGCGTTGAAACCCGCTTACTGTGTTAGTCTATGTAGAGGAAATTTGCTATTTTCGAATTTTAAAAATAATTGTTTTCTATATTTTTTTGTGTTATTTTAAAAAACAACTTTTTTAATATTTTAATTTAAATTTTTTTAATTATTTTTTTTTTTTGGTGTGATGCATTAAAAATATTTATTAAAAGCTTTGTTTTTTTTTATGTTTATGAAGTAATCAAATTAGATGTGAGTTAAAACAATTAACAATAATTTAACTTTGAAAAATATTGAATTAAGCTAAAATGTAATTAGCCAGAATAAAAAAAAAATACTTCTAAATGCAAAAATTTAATAAAATTAAACAAATAACATTATAATAAAAAAATATCATAATAATTAAAATTAATATAATTTCTTTATATTTTATTAATTCCAATTTTTTGTTAATATTTAAATTTTTTTAGATTTTTTATAAATTATAATATATATATAATAACATAATTTTTTTAATTTTTAATTTTTATAACTTTTTGTGATTATTTTTTTATAAATTTTTTTAATTTTTTACTTCTATAATTTATTTGTTGCTATTTTTTTTATTTTCAGTTTTTTAATATTTTTTAATTTTTATCATATTTAATTACAATAAAAAATAACAAATAATTCAAATTAATATAATTTCTTTATATATACTTTTTAATTATTTTTTTTCTATTCTTTTTTTTGTGATTTTTTTTTTGATTTTTTATATGTTTTTTTTTTGTAATTTTTTTTATAATTTTTTTACTTTCATATTTTTTTCTTATTATTTTTTATATTATTTTTTAAATTATTTACTTTTATTATATTTTTCTTTTAATTATTTTTAATTATTAAATTTTTAATATTTTTTATTTTTTACTTTTCCATAATTTTTAACTTTGTTAATTTTAAATTTTTATTTTTTTTTCCCATTTCTCTATATCAAAATTTCAACCAACCATATTACAGCCTTTATTTGTAAATATTTGCAATACACAATGTAATAATTATAGTACCTACATAAATACTGCAGCATGCAGCTCTAATAATGCCAACCAACAACAAAGCAGCAAGTCAAAAAATGCTCGTAATTAATAGTTTGCCGCAATTATTAATTGAAAGAAATCAACTTGTGAAATCCAAGACGATGACTACTCGCTATCTCCAGCCAGCCAGAGTGGCTAAACATACACATATGTAAACACTAGCATATACATATGTATGTAGGTATATGTAGCACATATACACCAATGTATGTATGCATGTATGTACATAGAGGCGTGCTACCTCCACAGACCTGCCTACAATGCCCGAAGCAGCGTACGGTGTTGCACAAAAGTATGTTTAAATGTGTAAGCAAGTTAGTATGCATGTATGTATGTGACTAAATGCCACTTACCGCTGCACTGTGGTGCAAAGCAATACATATTTACGCACGCTTTGCTTTTTATGACCAGAATTGTTGCGCCTTTTTGTTTTTTCCCCACTTTTTATAACTTTTAATAAACTTGAGTGTGTATGCGTGCATGTGTGCAAGCAACGTATGTATGTATGCATTATTGTTGTTGTATTGTCTCTTTGCTTGTTTTTCGCTGCATATTTTTTTCAGCTAGAGAATTAATTCGCATAACTTAACAAAGTTGTTGCTACTAGCGCTACAACTACTGTTGCTATTGTTGTTGCTATTATTATTATTTTGATTGCTGTTGTTGTTGACTAAGCTAAGCTGCGCTGGTTAGCGCTAGCAAATCGAAAGATACAAGTTCCGCGCATAGGTGTGTTGGTGACTTTTAGTAGCCGATACACATACATATACTTGTACATATATATTTATTAATTTATACGCACACATGCAGATCGACGCTTGCTTTGGTTTGCGTTGGTTTTGCCCGTGTAAGCGATGACGTTCAACTCTGTTTACTGTTTACGTGCATTTCAACTTGTACGTACATACATGTGTGTGTGTGTGTGTATGCATATGTGTATGTGGCGATTTGGCTATGAGTTTGTAGCGTGATTGTGTCAGTGTGACACAAGTGGTGAGCGTGAAACAAAAGCTAAAATGGAAAATCTAATAAAATTGCGAAAAAGACGCTTTAATTAAGTAGCAACAACAACAACAATAACAGCCGCAATCGCGCTGCGCTAAAGTTGTTTACTGTTTGCTGTACAGTTTCATCCAATCATCTATTTGCGTTGAATTTAAATGTTTTTTTTACCTTTTTTTTGTTTTTGTATTTAGTTTTTGTTTATGGCATTTTTGCGCCTAGTTAAATAATTTATTTAATTTATTTCATATCGAAGATACCTCAACATTGTCATGAGGTACATTTGGCTGTCTAATTAACTTATTTAGTGGGTGTGCTGGTACATTTTTACATATAAATAACTGATTTTTTTGAGGTTAGGATTTTCATGCATTAGTATTTGACAGATCACGTGGGATTTCAGACATGGTGTCAAAGAGAAAGATGCTCAGTATGCTTTGACATTTCATCATGAATAGACTTACTAACGAGCAACGCTTGCAAATCATTGAATTTTATTACCAAAATCAGTGTTCGGTTCGAAATGTGTTTCGCGCGCGTGTTTTGTTCAGCGATGAGGCTCATTTCTGGTTGAATGGCTACGTAAATAAGCAAAATTGCCGCATTTGGGGTGAAGAGCAACCAGAAGCCGTTCAAGAACTGACCATGCATCCCGAAAAATGCACTGTTTGGTGTGGTTTGTACGCTGGTGGAATCATTGTACCGTATTTTTTAAAAGATGCTGTTGGACGCAACGTTACGGTGAATGGCGATCGCTATCGTTCGATGCTAACAAACTTTTTGTTGCCAAAAATGGAAGAACTGAACTTGGTTGACATGTGGTTTCAACAAGATGGCGCTACATGCCACACAGCTCGCGATTCTATGGCCATTTTGAGGGAAAACTTCGGACAACAATTCATCTCAAGAAATGGACCCGTAAGTTGGCCACCAAGATCATGCGATTTAACGCCTTTAGACTATTTTTTGTGGGGCTACGTCAAGTCTAAAGTCTACAGAAATAAGCCAGCAACTATTCCAGCTTTGGAAGACAACATTTCCGAAGAAATTCGGGCTATTCCGGCCGAAATGCTCGAAAAAGTTGCCCAAAATTGGACTTTCCGAATGGACCACCTAAGACGCAGCCGCTTTCAAATAAAGAACTTTTGCAAATTTTATGCGTTTTTTTTTTAAAAAAAGTTATCAAGCTCTTAAAAAATCACCCTTTATATTTATTTATGAATAGGCGTTGTAGTAATTTTTAAAAATTATATTTTGAAAATAATATTAGTTGAAAATTTTTTGGTTTTCACTGATACTCCGATATTCCAAAAATGCCAGTAAGATCTCTGTCCGTTAATCGTCGATTCTCAAGCACTAAATTCCTTTATTTTATTGACGTGTTGATCATCAGTTGATGTTGATGGCCGTCCTGGACGTAGTTCGTCGTGAAGGCGTTCTCGACCCTCTTTGAATAAGTACGCCAATTAGTCCTTCAATTTTAGAGATATCTATCTGAAATTTTGCACACGTTCGTTTCTCCCCAAGTAGCAGCTTTTCAAATGGTTCAAATCTGATCATTGGTTCAGAGCTGCCATACAAACCGAACGATCATAATCCAATCCTTGTGTGGTACTCTTTTTTATTAGCCGAGATGTCTTCACGAAATTTAATTATTAGTTAATTTTTTTAATTATTTTTTTATTGATGATTTTTATGATTTATTTTAAAGATTTTTTTAAATATTTTTTTTTATGATTTTTTTTTAATAATTTTTTTTTATGATTTTTTTTTAATAATTTGTTATCATTAATAATTTTCAAATTTTTATTTATTTCTCTTTGTTTATTTTCTTATCTTTAATTTTGATTTTTCTAACGCACCTTTCTTCAACACCTTTCCGCTCTTTTATTGTTTCTAACCACACTTTCCACGCAAATATCGCCTCCACTTGCATTCGTGTTTGCTTCCGGTAGCAACATTACGTTGTCCAACTTTTAAACACTTTCTCACTTCCGCGAATTTTTGGTTCGAAATACTTTGCGCAATTTTGAGGTCAAGTTCTCACTTTGCCGACGACGCTACAGTGGTGGCGGATTATACAAGCATATATGTATGCACATGTATGTATGCATGTAAATACAGCTGAATGCACGAAAAATCTATGCCAACGAGGTGAGCATTGCTTAATTTTCGATTTTTCTTGTTGTTGCTTTTGCTGACGCGCCACTGACCAACAAAGCGGGAAAAGTATTTTTTCACTTTAGCGAGCGAGTGCGAGGGCCTTGTTTCGTTTGCAAATTCTTTCACATGCCAACTAAGTGCACAAATATTTATAGAATACATATCTAGGTACACATGACTATACATGTATGTATGTATCTACATATATCTGTAAGTATATATTTTTGTATGCAGTCTGGATGACGCCCACACCTACCGGCACCCACTAGGCCTTGTAGACATACTTACATATGTAGACATTTTATAAATATTTCTATCACTGCCACTTTTGGCTACGAAATTCTTTGGTTGTTTACTTATATATATACATATGTACATACATATATGTATGTATACTTATGTGTTTGAAGGTATGTACTTGTACGTAGGTATATACAAACGTATATGTAGCATTTTTGCCGTCTAAACAATTTGTCATCGACTTTATTGACAGTTTTTACTTAAAATTTGTATCTCTCTGCTTCTTCTCATTTTTATTGTTGCTATTATTGTTGCATGACATTTGAAATGATTGCTTCTAATACACACTTTGAATGGAAATCGTCGTCAGTTTGCCGTTTACTCGCGCTGAATCAATCAAGCATGACATAAATTGTATGTCTGTCTGTCCATATGTATTTATATGTGTATATATGTATACTCGTACATTTGTGTGTAGGCATACCAAATATGTGACAAAATCCATGTTTAAATGTGCGAATAGAAAACTCGTAAAAATATTTATTTGTTCATACCAACATACATATGTACACGCATATGTACATATACATATGTATATATGAAATATACAATATATACATACATCTACATTTATACATCCAAATATTGCCGCTTATGTCGTTTAGAAAAGCGTCGCAAGCAAAAACAATGCGCACACTGTATGAGTAAGGCAAATGAAATTGAGAGTGCCGAAGAAATTAGTATTCAAGTAATGTAACAAAAGCAAGTTAAACAAAAACTGCAAATAAACAAAAACAATAACAAAATATGCCTGCATACCTGTGCATATCTATTTATGCACATACATACATATGCATGTATTATAGGTATATATTTCAAATACATATGTATGTACGTTTACTTTTCGCAGTGAGTGTGTGCGCTCTCTGTTTTCCTTCGGCTAAATGTCGGCAAACACAGTTGAATAGTTAATTCGTCCGTTTTATGCTTAACTTGCGCAATTCTAGCGTAGTTTTTGCTTTTTGCTTCGGATTTGCTGTTTTCTTTTTGTCTTTTGTATGTTTTCAGCGCCTTAGTTTGGGGTGTGTATGGCTCAATTGCGGCTTTGTGACTTCCTAGTGACGCTATTTTCAATAGATTTCTAATATTAAATAAAAAAAAGAAAAAGTTTTAAATTAATTATTATTTTTTTGTAGACTTTCTTTGCTTCGATATAAGTTTTTTTACATTGCACTGGATGCAGGCTTATACGTATCAAGGGTAGATCACCCTCACCCTTCAAGGTTCACTCCTTTTCTACATAAAAACCACAGAAACTTCAAATTTATTAGAAAATGTTTATTATCATTCAAAACAAAAAAAATTCTTTGGTATTTATTTTTTTTTAAGATTATCTCTTTCAAATGTTGACCGCTCAGATAGTCCATCCGTTGAGCCCAATTTTCGATGACTCGTTCGAGCATTTCGCTTGGTATTAGCGAATGACAAGTGTGATGTTCTGCTTCAAGGCGTGAATCGAAGCGAGATTGTCCGCATAGGCTTAGACTTTACATATCTTCACAGGAAAAAGTCTAACGATGTGATATCACATGGAAGTGGTGCCATCTTGTTGAAGCCAAATGTCGCCGAGATCATGAGCTTCAATTTAAGGCATCAAGTAGTCTGTTATCATGACGCCAATGGTGACTGGCGGTTACGTTCTCATTGGCATCATTTTAGAAGAATAATTGACCGATGATTCCACCGGCCCACAAACCACACCAAACCTATGTTTTTATGGAAACAATGGCTGCTCTTCGTCCCAAATGTGATACTTTTGTTTGTTTACATACTCGTTGAGCAAGAAATGTGCCTCATCGCAGAATAAAATTTTACTCGAAAACGTCGGTTCTTTTTTGGAACTTTGAAGAGCGGCCTTAGTTTTTGCGCAAGCTGTATTTTGTACGCCTTCAATTTAAGATCTCGATGTGTACTCTCAGCTGCGGCGTGATCACGCGTTACAATCTTATTGAGTTCGTCACTACTCTGCTCGTTAACTTTAACTCTGCCCTTTGGTCTAAAAATTGAGATAGTAAGTAAGAGAGTGGATACGATTTTTTCTTGGTGGAGCAATTCTTTCCTCCGCGTCCAAGAATGTTTTAGTAACCCTTTAGTTTTTCTTCTATAAACTATTATAATTGAATTGAAGTGAAAAATTTTTTAGAGGAATAAAAAGAAATTTGTATTTTTATTTGTCATTTGACCGATTTACGATAGTAATACTGATCTAACATTGAAGACAGCGGCTATACGTTAATGAGGTATTGGTATGCTCTCTTATACAGAAATTGTTGTTGCTTTGACTTGCAATTTTTTGACAAGAGAGCAGAAGCGAGCTGAAAAGTGCCGAATCAAAGACAGCTTGTATTTGTATCTATCATTAAATTGGTATAACTGTTTTCTTTTCTCCCTCTATTTCATTATACATACTAGCCTTTCGACTTTATACCAGTTGCTTATTCGATTAGTCGCTCTTTAAAGTTTAGTTTAGTGAAGACACCTTATTTTTATACCAACAACAGGACATAGAAAACAATTTATATGTAACTATTTTTTACCATTTCTATGTCAAAAGTATACGTAAATGGTTCAAACCACTGGGTCTCACCTTCCTAGTATAATTGTTCTCTTACTTCCGTACGATTAAATACTCTTTATATCGCTTGCATAGAGAGATCTCTCAATAAAACTAAGTGGAAATACATTGTTCAACCACATTGTCTCCAATCTCTCCCAGTTCCTTCCTAACCTCAAATACAGTTTACACTGATTTTTAATTGCCCAGTGCTTTCAAAGTACATACAATATATGTACATATGTATATGTATGTATATATCTCAGACAGTAGGTGAGTTATTTCGCTCTGTGCAACTATTTAATTTTTCCACCCACTTTTTATCATAAATACAGAGTTTTTCTTCTTTTTTCACATTTTTAGGTTTCAATTCATTTTTGCCATTTAATTGGCATTGCAATGCTTGTGATATATTAAGCGAGTCATTCATAAGTTCTTTGCACAATTAACATATGTATGTATATACATACAAACAGCATAACTTCAGCCATACGTATGGATGTAAATATGTATGTAAATACATATGTACGTATATCGGCGGCGCATAGTCATATTACTTAAACATCTGTCGACATGGTTTTCAAATTGCACACTTTTTACGACTTTTATCTGCGTCTTTAGTTGTGTGTCATTTTCGTTTGCATTTGTTTATGACTTTTATTAATACTTTTTGTTGCCGTGTTTGCACTTTTTTCCCCATTCTTCGAGTGTCTTTAATTGCATTTCGCATGACATGGATATTTTGCTTTACATTTGTCAGTCTATTTTATGTTTGTTATTGTTTGTTTTTGCATTTTATCGCACCGAAAATTATCTAGTGCATCAAAGAAACTAACAATAACAACAACAACAATGACAAATCGGTAATAAATATAGCAGTCACATGCTGCAATGAATTTATTGCATTTACATATGAATAAGTTGTATATTATGTAGATATGTATATGTAATTCTTTACATACAAACATATAAGTGTACATATACATATATAATTATATGTATGTATACATATATATAGGGTGATTTTTTAAGAGCTTGATAACTTTTTTAAAAAAAAAAACGCATAAAATTTGCAAAATCTCATCGGTTCTTTATTTGAAACGTTAGATTGGTTCATGACATTTACTTTTTGAAGATAATTTCATTTAAATGTTGACCGCGGCTGCGTCTTAGGTGGTCCATTCGGAAAGTCCAATTTTGGGCAACTTTTTCGAGCATTTCGGCCGGAATAGCCCGAATTTCTTCGGAAATGTTGTCTTCCAAAGCTGGAATAGTTGCTGGCTTATTTCTGTAGACTTTAGACTTGACGTAGCCCCACAAAAAATAGTCTAAAGGCGTTAAATCGCATGATCTTGGTGGCCAACTTACGGGTCCATTTCTTGAGATGAATTGTTGTCCGAAGTTTTCCCTCAAAATGGCCATAGAATCGCGAGCTGTGTGGCATGTAGCGCCATCTTGTTGAAACCACATGTCAACCAAGTTCAGTTCTTCCATTTTTGGCAACAAAAAGTTTGTTAGCATCGAACGATAGCGATCGCCATTCACCGTAACGTTGCGTCCAACAGCATCTTTGAAAAAATACGGTCCAATGATTCCACCAGCGTACAAACCACACCAAACAGTGCATTTTTCGGGATGCATGGGCAGTTCTTGAACGGCTTCTGGTTGCTCTTCACCCCAAATGCGGCAATTTTGCTTATTTACGTAGCCATTCAACCAGAAATGAGCCTCATCGCTGAACAAAATTTGTCGATAAAAAAGCGGATTTTCACATTTCGAACCGAAGACTGATTTTGGTAATAAAATTCAATGATTTGCAAGCGTTGCTCGTTAGTAAGTCTATTCATGATGAAATGTCAAAGCATACTGAGCATCTTTCTCTTTGACACCATGTCTGAAATCCCACGTGATCTGTCAAATACTAATGCATGAAAATCCTAACCTCAAAAAAATCACCCGTTACAAATTCTTAGAAGTTAGCATGTCACACAAAAAAGCTTTCCCTACAAGAACTTGATTTTAATCGTTCAGATTCTATGGCAGCTATATGTTATAGTGCTCCGATCTGAACAATATGCTCACAGAATGTACCGTTGCCTTGAACACTAAACTGTAAAAAAATTCGGGAAACTAGCTCAACAAATGAAAAAAATTTCCTCACAAAGAGTTGATTTCGAACGATCAGTTTATATGGCAGCTATATGCTATAGTGGTCCGATCTGAAAAATATTTTCGGAGATCATAAAGTTGCCTTAGATCTTAATTTATGCTAAAATTCGTGAAGATATCTCTACAAATAAAAAAGTTTTCCAAACAAGCACTTTATTCCGATTGTTCAGTTCGTATGGCAGCTATATGTTATTGTGGTCCGATACCGGTGGTAACGACAAGTGAGCAGCTTCCAGAGGAGAAAAGAACATGTGCAAAATTTGACATCAATATCTAAAAAAAACTAAGTGACTTTAGTACAGACGAACATTGTCCTCTGTGTACTTATACAAAGTTTTGAAAGCACTGGAATTATTAATTGTAACAAATATTGAAATCTAGTCAAGTTTTATTAAATCATTTAAAAGGGCATTCCACGACTTACTTGCACTATAATAAATCAATATTTTATAGGTCCATACATATAACTGTACACTTACCGCAAAACAAGCCGGCTTTTTACATGATATTTCAATAAAAGCTCTAACAAAAAATTCTAATAACCCGGAAACGCTGAGAATTAGTTTAATTGCCTAAAGCGCGCCTACAATTATCACGATAATCTGAAAAAATAGGTTTAAAGTCTTTAACAGCACACACACACAAAATTGGATTTATAAGTGAATTTATACAGAGCTGTGCAAGGTAATGGAAGCGTATGCTCATTAGGGTTAAAATGATTTAATTGTTTTCTGCTAAAATAAGTCAAAAATTTTGAGCGAAGTTTAAAATATATGACAAGGATTATTATAGTAAAACAACATAATAATAAAAAAAATAATATAATATAAAAAACAAAAAAATATTACAAAAAATATAATAAAAAAAAAACATATAAAACAAGAATAAAGTCAATTTTGTTTCATTTTTCAGGATGATCAGTTTAACGAGCTGAGTCGATTACGTCATTTCCATTTTATATATACGAAAAAGTCCTCCAGTTTTTGAAATATCGATGTGAAAATTTTCGCAAGTCCATTTTTGTTCAAGTAGCCGCTCATTTGTCTGAACTGCCGATATCGGGCCACTATAGCTTGTAGTTGCCATACAAATTGAACGAAAAAAATCAAGTCTTGTATGCAAAACTTTTTTATTTTATGAGAAATCTTGATATAAAATATTTCCGAAGACAACGCTAAAATATTCAAATAAATTTATTAGATCGGATAATCATAGCATATAGCTGCCATATTAACTGAATGATCAAAATCAAATGCTTATATAGAAAGCATCTTCATTTGTGAAGATATTTTCGTGTAATTTAGCATGGCTTATTGCCCAAGGCAACAGTACAATTTCCGAAGAAACTGTTGTGATCGGCTCACTATAGCATATAGCTGCCATACAAACTGGTTTACCAATATCTAGGTAGACATTCTTTGATACCCTTTTATGCTATAAAAATACACCTTTGAAGCGTATTATAACTTTGGTGAAAGTAAGGCTAACGTTTAATCTTGCCTTTAATACGTTTCGGTTGAGTAAACCAAAGCATTTGCAAAACGGTTCTATGTCATTGCACAGCGCTGTACATTTTTGAATAGTCATTATTATATATGTATGTATGTATATAAATGAATATTTCATTTTGGCGCTGGTTTTATTTGAACATAGTAAACGCTTATACATGTATATATGTATGTATGTATATAAAGGGTGATTTTTTAAGAGCTTGATAACTTTTTTTTAAAAAAAAACGCATAAAATTTGCAAAATCTCATCGGTTCTTTATTTGAAACGTTAGATTGGTTCATGACATTTACTTTTTGAAGATAATTTCATTTAAATGTTGACCGCGGCTGCGTCTTAGGTGGTCCATTCGGAAAGTCCAATTTTGGGCAACTTTTTCGAGCATTTCGGCCGGAATAGCCCGAATTTCTTCGGAAATGTTGTCTTCCAAAGCTGGAATAGTTGCTGGCTTATTTCTGTAGACTTTAGACTTGACGTAGCCCCACAAAAAATAGTCTAAAGGCGTTAAATCGCATGATCTTGGTGGCCAACTTACGGGTCCATTTCTTGAGATGAATTGTTGTCCGAAGTTTTCCCTCAAAATGGCCATAGAATCGCGAGCTGTGTGGCATGTAGCGCCATCTTGTTGAAACCACATGTCAACCAAGTTCAGTTCTTCCATTTTTGGCAACAAAAAGTTTGTTAGCATCGAACGATAGCGATCGCCATTCACCGTAACGTTGCGTCCAACAGCATCTTTGAAAAAATACGGTCCAATGATTCCACCAGCGTACAAACCACACCAAACAGTGCATTTTTCGGGATGCATGGGCAGTTCTTGAACGGCTTCTGGTTGCTCTTCACCCCAAATGCGGCAATTTTGCTTATTTACGTAGCCATTCAACCAGAAATGAGCCTCATCGCTGAACAAAATTTGTCGCGAAACACATTTCGAACCGAACACTGATTTTGGTAATAAAATTCAATGATTTGCAAGCGTTGCTCGTTAGTAAGTCTATTCATGATGAAATGTCAAAGCATACTGAGCATCTTTCTCTTTGACACCATGTCTGAAATCCCACGTGATCTGTCAAATACTAATGCATGAAAATCCTAACCTCAAAAAAATCACCCGTTACATATGTATATAGAATATACATACTTATGTTTTTATGTGTGTAATAATAGCTTGTTGAAATCATAATGATGAATTGAATTTCTTGGAAATGTAATAAAATCAGATTATGCGAATGTTTGATGCTTTTTTCGACATAATTATTATTTTATATATAAAACATATGTACATATACATTTATATATTTATATGGATGTTAGATGATATACATACATATTTATATATGCAAGTATGTAATAAATAGTTCTAAGTTGTTTACAAGCACTTGAAAGCAAGTAAACATGAAAACATTCATACATAAGTATATTGTATATGTACCTGTATGTCAATATTGTTGTACATATGTATGTAAGTATATGTGATACGCATCATTAATTAATAGTTCTGACTAAGAATGTGATAACGAGGCAATTATTTGCGCTGAAACAAATTTTATAAGTAAATGTACATACATACATACTTACTTACATACATACATATGTATGTTATGTGTATATGCATTTATTTCTAATTTGTAAATAAAAATATACATACATATGTATAAGTGTAAATATATGTACATATAAATATAAGCTTGAATAAATGCACTTACGATCAATATTTGTGTGCCTGTGTGTTCGCAAGTGCGGTCTACCGGCAAAAGGTACTAAGTTCAATTTAATTAACGAAAGAAATTTCAATATTTTACTAAGCACGTTGTACTTGTAGATTTCTGTCGAGAAAGTGATTTCATATAGAATTTTTAATAATTTTTAGAGCTAAAAAAGAGTGAGGTCACACGTTTTGGTATAGTAGTCGAAAAAGTCTTTTCGTATTTCTAATCAAACTTGAACTTATTTTTTTTTATTAAATGAAGCTTAAAATGTCACCTTTCCAACACTAAGTAGGTATATGGTATAACACAATGTGATTGGTGGCACAGGAGATATACAGACGTACGACTGCAACGACAACTATTGACAAAATACGAAAAGACTTTTTCGACTATCCAATATAATGAAATTTTCAATGTAAAATACTTAATATTTTACTTTTAAAGGCATTTGTTCAACCTTTTTCACTTACTTACGCCGCTAATGAGTGTTTTTTAGCGCTTTCTGCAATAGCAATAAAAATAATTTCGCTGCCAGCGAAGCTAAGTAACGCGATAAACACGTGCCACGAAGCGCAAAACAGGAATTTGTTTATTTTTAAACACAAACGGCATAGTATTTGAGTGCAGATAAACATATTTAGTTCCAATATATAGTATATATGCAGTATATACACTCACGCCGCCATATAAGTATGTACATATGCATGCCTATTTATATATGCCTTCGCTATATAATTTGTGTCACATGTACAGTCAGCCTATAATTCAAATATGAATTCTTTATACGCTCGTTAGTCAGTCGGTTAGTCGCCCGGTCGCTCGTTCGTTTGTTCATTTGTTCGGTTTCCTACCATAAACGAAAATCACAAGATAATTTGTGGGGGCGAGGCGACGAGTCTTCAACTTTTGCCGTTACTATGCCAGCCCATTTGACTCTGCGGCTATTATTGTATTATCTCGCTGTTATTTATTTTTTATTTTTACATTTTTTGAGTGTATTTTTGTATTTGTTGTTTTTGGTTTCCCTAGTATTGTCATTGACCTTTGCGCTCCACGAAATAAGCACAAATGAGCACAAATTCGAATTATGTAAGTGTTGAATCACTCGTACTCGTACTTATTTCCAATGACACAAAAGCCGCCACTGACTGACTGAAGCGCTAATTTATGTTTTAATCGGAGGCGAGAGAACTTTATTCAAAGTTCAGTTCGAGTGCAGTAATTTGTGGTGTGTCAACTTGAAAATAATAATAACACAATTTGAAAATAATTACACTAAAGCCAAGGCGGCACGACGAAAATTGCCGTCAAGTTATTACCAAAAAAAAATATTAAAAAAAAATAAAATATATATTAAAATAAAAAAAAATATTTTCATTTTAAAATTTCTTACCTTCGTTGTTTTCAAGGTATCAAAAATACTCTTTCAAAGGCTTTTTAAGCCTTGAGGACTAATTTGTCGCTAGCTTGTATGTGTTAGATGACTTTTTAAACATTTTTCGTTGATATGAGGTCATATAAATATTTATATGAAAATAACACCAAAATTTCACTAAGCCGACAGCTACAGCCTTGTCTAAATTTAACTACATACTAAATCACTCAACTGCAGATATTAAATATTTAATATTAAATACAAAACATGTGGCAACTTCATGTTCACTTGTTTTTATATTTACAAATATAGTGAATAACATGTAAAGAAAAAATTAAAAAATTCTGTGGAGGCGTTCCCGAGTTACTTGAGGACCGAAATCATCGCATAGGGTTGAACGAAAATTTAAAAAAATTTCTATGGTTAATGCGTGCAAATATGCATTGCTGTGAAATAAAAATCGCCAGTGTAAGATCTAGTTCTTAACTGCTCAACACCAGATTTCTTTGAATATTGCTTTTATAATAATTTTTATAAAAAAATGTGTCATTAAACAGCTGCTGACTGTTAATTTTCACAAAACATAATTCATCATGTTCATACCTTCGAAATTTTTTATTTGTATTTTTTTTTTTTTTTTTGGTATAACTTAACCTCAAATTACACAATTATTTATTATTATGAAATAAAGAGTGTTAAACTGTAGTAATAGCAATTGTAACGGTTTGTCGGTAATACAACTCAATGTCGAAATAATTGTCTGATAATAAGGTCACAGAAGTGTTATTAAATACGGAACAGCAACGGCTGTGTTCCAGTTTCATGCAAAAGCGCTTGAATTTTACTAAACTCAAGACTTGCTAGAGACTCTCCCGAACTTTTATTTTTAAATAAGTACTTTTGTGATATAAAGGGATGTCACGTGAAAGTGAATATCCAGATCATTGGATCAATTTACTAGAATACACCAAAACTAGTAAATTGTGTTATTCATTGCAAGATAACTCAAACTCTACCATATTTTCATATTTTTCATTTACTAAATACCAAACTCTCTGCTAATTCCAAAACTCTATTAACAAAATCTCTCTATCTCTCTTTCTACTTGCAGTGCGGGACCCTAGACGCACACTCCGAATCGTCATATCACTATCAACAGCGTTCGAACAGAATGGATGTCTATCAAATTGACGACGGTTTCCACTCGGATGGTGGCACTGAAACGCCACCACCCTCACCCAGTTCGGGTTCATCTATAGCCTCGGCTTCGGATCATGGCTCATTGGAGAGTGTCGACACGGGCGGTACACAACGTTTGGCCGTACTCTCATTCGAACAGGTGCGTAAATTGCACGATGTCATGGACGAAAAAGTAGCCATACATGGACGTGGTAATTTCCCCACACTCGAGGTACCGCTCAAAGACTTGGTCAATATGGTACGACGCAAATTGGAGGCGGATGTTAGTGTGGGCGGTGCCGGTGTGATAGTCAAGGATGTGCGCTTGAATGGTGGCGCAGCTAGTCATGTTTTAGCTTCCGAGGATCAGCCATACAATGACTTGGACTTGATCTATGCCATTGATTTGACATCGACACGTCACTTTGATCGCGTTAAATCGGCCGTGCTCAATACATTGTTGGACCTCTTGCCGGAGGGTGTGTGCAAACGGCGCATTATGCCGTGCGCTTTGAAGGAGGCTTACGTCGGCAAGATGGTCAAAGTGAATAATAATAATGACGGTGATCGTTGGTCACTAATATCGCTCGGCAATTCGCCAGGTCACAAGAATGTCGAATTGAAATTTGTCGACACTATGCGACGTCAGTTCGAATTCTCAGTGGACTCATTTCAAATCGTTTTGGACTCGTTGCTAGTATTCTACGACTGTGCCGCCTTGCCCATATCGGAGAATTTCTATCCGACCGTGGTCGGTGAGTCGGTATATGGCGACTTTCAGGAGGCGCTCTATCATTTGCAAAAGAAATTGATCTCAACACGACAGCCGGAAGAGATACGCGGCGGCGGTTTGCTCAAGTATTGCAATCTCTTGGTGCGCAATTATAAGCCAGTCGATCCGCAACATATCAAGACCCTAGAACGTTATATGTGCTCACGGTTCTTCATCGATTTCCCCGACATCAATACGCAAACCAAGAAGCTGGAGGCGTACTTGTCCAATCACTTCTGGGGCGTTGACGAGGAGCCCCTACAATATCAGTACCTGATGCATTTACGCGAAGTCGTCGAAATGTCTACGGTGTGCCTGATGGGGCACGAGCGGCGGCAAACCATGTTGCTCATACAGAATTTGGCCACGAATGTGCTCTACAAGGAGCAGAAGAAGCAGCAACAGGCGCAGGAGCAATATCAACAACAGCAGCAGCAACAACAACAGCATCACCTACATCACCATCACCATTCACAACAACAACAACAGCAGCAGCCAGTCGATGTGCAAACAACACAAGCACAACAGCAGCAACAGCAACAACAACAGCAGTCACATCAACAAGTAACGCTGGTCACAGCACAGCACCAACAACAACCACAACAATTGCAAGCGCCGCAAACACAGACAATCTACTTGCAGGCGGCGCCGACAGCGTCCCCACAAACAACAACAGCGACCATCTGCTGTACGACAGCCACCGGTGAGCAGCAGCAACAACAAGTGCAAGTACAGCAACAGCCACAAGTGCAGGCGATACAAACGCACGCCGCAGTGGCCCAGCCGACGACCACCATTCTGGTCTATAACGGCGTCTACTATGCACCTGTGATTCCGGCTATTTGCACATGCAACCAGACGTGGTTGAGCACGTGATTGACGAACGAGCCGGCGACGGGGCAAACAGACGCAACAACAACAACAGCAGCAGCAGTAGCAACCACAGCGTTAACAGCGACAACAAGCGCAGCAGCAGAAGCAGCAACAACAACAACAGCATCAGCAGCAGAGGCAACAGTGATGGGGGCACAGCAACAACAACAACAAGAAGCAGCCACAGCTTTTGATCAGCAGCAAAATGATGTGGCAGCAGTAGCAGCAGCGGACGTAAGCCACCTACAATTAAGCTGCAATTGCAATTGCAACAACAACAATAGCAACACTTGCACCGTTGTGCCGACATTTGCATTTAATGGTAACACAACAACAGCAGCCACCAACTGCAGCAGCTATGCTACAACAACAACGCCACTTGCAACTTATGTGCCGCCGGCAGCCACAGCACCAACAACAACAACGGTTGCTGCGCCGACGGCTAATAATTTGCTGGCAATTCCTTGCTACGACGCGCAATGCCTGTTGCAACACCAGCAGCTGCAGCAGCAACAACAACAACAACAAGCACAGCTGCTGCAACAACAGCAAGCGCAATATTTGCAACAACAGCAAACACAGTTGCTGCAACAACAACAATCAAAATTGTACCAACAACAACAACAAGCGCAATTGTTACAACAACAGCTGTTAACAACACACCATCCATCATCCACTTACTATGTACAGCAAATGCCAACAACCGCATTGTCTGTACTACCAACAACATCACTAACACCACCACAACAACAACAACCCTTCTCATTGCAAATGCAGTTGCCGTTGTTGGAACAACAACAACATCAGCAACAATTGCTTTTGCAACAATGTCAACGACAGCAAATACAACAACAACAACCGCAATTTGCTGTCTACTTCGCGCCGCAGCAACAATTGTTGCCACAACAACAACAGCAGCAACAGCAATTTGTGCATTATTATCCGTATGAGTCTACCGCTGCTGCCTACAGCAGCTGATGGGAGTCACAATAGATGCCAGAAGTGTATGGGTTAGGCAACTAAGTGCTGTTAAAGACACCAAATTGTCCCCTTTTTGTTTTTGTAAAAATTAATTTAAATCGAAAATAAGTTTTTTCTTCACAATTTATGGAGAAGTTGCAGAAAGATTTGTTCATTAGAAATTTTTTCGAAAAGTAACTTCGGAAAGTGTAACTTTTGAAAACAGTGAGCTTTCGTAAATTAAGCTTCCAAAAAATTAAACTTTCACAAAAATCGAGCTTTCATTCAAACATTGAATTTTGTAGAAAAGTGCCTTCGACAAATCAAACTTTCACTGGATTCTAACATCTTCGATCTACTAAAAGTAGAGCTTCCCAAAAAAAGCTTTCATTCAACAATGAATTTTGTCGAATTGTACCTGCGACAAATCAAGCTTTTAGTGAGTTTTAACTTTTTCAAGTGGGTTCTAACAACAAAAAATTTGATCGACAGAAAATTGAGCTTTTGAACAAATCGAGCTTTCATTAAAAATTGATTTTTGTAGAAACGTGTCTTTCAGTGACTTCTAATATCTTAGATCTACAGAAAATGGAGCTTTCTAAAAAATTAGGCTTTCAAAGTTGAACTTCGATAATTATGTTCGAAAAGTTCAAGTAAATTTGAACTTTCAATACGAGAAAAGTCGTAGAAATCTGTTTTTCAAATTTTTGTTGCATTTTCACTTAGCGAAAGCTCAAGTGAGCTTTCACCTAATGAAAGCTCCGCAATGCCAGCTTATGTCATTTTAGGCATGGGTTTAATACATTTTTCGCACTAATAGAAGTCTATTTTTTGAAAGCTTACATAATTTCACCCACTGAATAATGTAAAAAATTACGCATAAAATTAAGTTTTCTCCCACTTATGACAGCATTGTTTACAGAATAAACGCAATTAGCTGCACGTAGTGCTTTGAAAGTTAAAGAAACAACTCAGCGATTTAAGTACAAATTTCTGCGAATGCTCATGCATATTGCAGCTGTGTCTACAGGCCTTGCATACCTTTAGGCGCCAAACAGCTGTTGCTCTGCTGCTTTTGGTTGTTGTTGCCCACCACTTCCTTTCCCCTATTGTCATTCTCACTCTCTCTCATTCCTTCCATTATTATTTCATCTCACTCGCGTGCGCTCTCTCTCTTTCGCTCTCACTTTTGCTGCGGCGTTGTAACCTTACAATTCGACTGCTTTGCTGCTCGTTGCCCGTCGGTTTGCGTCACTGCTACCACGTTGCGTTACGTTGGTTGGTTTGTGTCCACACTATTTACTGTTAACTGTGTACTTTATTATAATATTTTTATTTTTTATACCATACTTACTACTATTTACATAAATGATTACAAATACACACACACACACACATACAATGATTACGATGTACTGCATCTAATGTAATGAGTAAAGAAGAAAAAGAAAAAACAAAAAAAAAAAAACAACAAAAACAAAAACAAAAAACTTTATAGTGATGTTAATTTGATTTCCATTAATTTATAATTACTATGTATTCATATGTATATTATATATAAAACATGTTGACGCTACTCCTCTATTGATTTGTAATTTCTTGACATTGAATTCTTTATTTACCGTTATGTTTGATTTTGTATTGTACTCACTGTGTTTTCGCCGCATATTTAATATGACGGTGAAAACTGTTAAGTATATATGTTATTGTGGTATGCTGGAAGAAGAAGAAGAAAAAGAAGAAGGAGAATAAGCAAAAAAAGTGTAGTAGAATGTAGAAAGTGATTGTAAGCCAAGAAAGAGAATGTAAAACATTAATAAATATAATGAAAATGAAGATTGAAAATAATACTACGATATTGCGATTGTTGTCATGTTAATTATACATACTTATATATGTAATATGGTATCTTTTCTAATTATTTTGTATTTAATTATAAGATGAACTTGCCTGCGTACAGCAGTGTTATCTAGACACACACACACATACACATACATACTACAAGTAACACCTATCGCAACTTACGCTGCAGCGTTACGAAAGCAGTTGTGTATGTGCGATTACGTTAACTTTCGTTTTTATTAATTTTCCATAGAATTTAGTCTGCATTATTGCATATAAATATACATACATATATATAAATATTATACATATAAATATATATCTAAATGCATACAACAACAAAACTACTACTACTATACACATACGTACATGAAAAAATTTATATTTGCATATGTACACCACCACGCATATAAATAGAGAAAATATGTGAAAAAAGTGATCCATAAAATGAAATAAATAAATAAAATAAAATAGTAAAAAATTAAACAATATAAAAATAAAAATGATGAATTCAATAAATTATAAAATTAAAAAAAAATATAAAACAAACAAAAAATAAAAACAGAAAATAAATAAATAAATAAAATAATTAAAATATAATAATAAAAAAATAATAATTAAAATAAATTAAAAATAATAAAATAAATGTAAGAAAAAGTATTATTTTGAACAATTCACTTAAATGAGAATTAAATGAATAACTAAAAAGTAAAAGAAATAAAAAATAACAATTAAATGAAAATAATAATTAAAATATTAATAATAAATAAAAAATGAAATTAATAAATAAATAAAGTAATTTTATAAAACAAACAGAAATTATTATAAAAAAAAATTGGTCAAAAATTAAAAAAATTAAAATGAACAAAAACCAGAATAAAATATTTAATTAAAATAATATGAAAAATAAAATATATTATTACATTAAAAATTAATAGATTAAATAAATAATTATAAAAAAATTATTTAATTATATAATAATGAATAAAAAAATCTGAAATAAAAAAGAAATAATTAGTAAAATTTCAAATGAAAAATTTTTAAATAAAGTGAATTAAAAAAATAAAATTCAAAATCAACTAAAATAGATAAAAAGTAAATGGATAAAATAATATTAAGAAATAAAAGAAAATGATTTAAGTAATAATTACAAAAAATTAAAATAATTAAAAAAATGTAAAAAAAAGTAAAATAATAAATAAGACCAATTGTATAAAATAAATAAAAAATTTAAGTTGAAAAACTTATCAAAAAGTATTTTGATTATATAAATATATAAAATAATATTAGAAAATAAAATAAACGAAAATAATTTAAAAAGAATAAAAAGAAATTACATAATAATAATAATTAAAAACAATAATAAAATAAATTAATAAATTAGGGCAATGTTATAAAATAAATAAAAATTGTAATTAAAAATAGAAAAATAAAGAATTAAAAATCTAAATTAAAAAACTAGTAAATAAAAATGTTTATTAAAAAAAAATAAAATAAAAAAAATCATAATAAAAAAATATAATTTGACTAAAAATATAATAAAAGAAATTATAATAACATAATAATATAATTATGAATAAAAAATATAAAATAAAATTAAGAGTAAAAAAAATATAAATAAAAAATATAAAAAAAATTATGAGTAAAAAAATTAAATAACACAAATAAAAAAAATTGCATCTCTTTGACATTGCGCTCCATTATTGACATTGAAGCAGCAGCGCCACACACAAATACAAATAAATATACACACAGATACGTATGTACATAGACATACACACACACACATTGTTAATATTTAAGAGATTTTAAATCCTTATATACTATACATGTAATTATTAGTAGCAAGAAGAAGCATTACAAATACACAATACTTGTATGTATGTATATTATGTCTGTAAAGGGCGAAAAGTTAGGTGAAAAACAAAAACAAAAACGAACATGTGTGGTGCGTGCAATAAACAATGACAAAGAGAACAACAACACAAATATGTATATATGTAAAAGGCATAAAATAATATATGTAAACATATGTACATACATAATGGAAAACACAAAATCACCGTGTACTTTTGGACACTTCGCAAGAATGTGTGAAATAAAAACTGCAAAAAGTCCTAAAAAAGTAATTATAAAATTAAAAAAATTTCTCAAACAAAAAAGTTAAAAAAAAGTATATATGTATATGTATAAGCTTTTCAGCCGCCCAGAAAAACAGCGAAAAGCTAAAATAGTTGTAGAAACAAGTGAAACAACAACTATGTGTGTAACTAGCGTTTATTGTAATTGTATGTTGAGTTTACAGTTAAGCACTTTCACTCTAAGAAACTTATCTTATCGACATGTGTACACGATTATATGCTTGTAACCGTACGGAAACCACATGCGCAGGTGATAGGAAAGCCGATCAACGTTCGCCAAGCTTTAACACAGAAAAAATGTGAAAAATATTTAAAAACCATGTTTGCATACAAAAAAAAACTGGAAATGTGCGAAATTTTGTAGCTTTTCGAAAATTTCGTTTTCAACAAGTATTTGAAAATTCCAAAAAATTGGAAATTTGTGTGTATTAATCACTAAAAGACTTAAAAAATATTTTAAAATGCAAAATTTTTCAATTCAAAATCATTTCGAATTAATTTTTGAAAAATTTTAATTCATTTCTAGTTAAAAAGTTTTCGTATTTGACTTCATTAGTTGCGAAAAATGTTTTGAAATCTTGAATTTCTTTATCTCATTGAAAATTTTTAAATTTGTATCGATGTTTGAACATTCTGAAACGAAACTTTTTCAAAATATAATTTTTTTCAATTGAAAATCATATGGAATTATTGAAGTTCCATATTTTCGAAGCAAAACATTCAATTATTAAAATTACACAATAAATTACTAAAATAAAGTCGAAATTTGTAAATTTTTGAATTTTAAAATTTACAAATTTCGAATTTATTTTTGAATTTAAAAATTTACAAATTTCGAATTTATTTTAGTTTTTGTTTTCGAAAATAATTGCAATTTTTCAAAACAGTTTGCTTTAAAAACTTTTTTTTTGTTTTCGAAATATGTATATTTTAAAATTGAAATGAATTTTTTTTTTATTTATTTATTTTTCGAAAATTATTTTTTTAAATTCGTTTTTTCTTGAAAATTATTTTTTTAATATTATTTTCTTTGAAAATTAAAAATAATTTTTCGAAATGGTTACTTAAAAAATTCTTAATTTTTTTGTTTTCGAAATATTTTTGAAAACGATTTTGAATAAAAATTTTCAGAACTTTTTTTAAACAACCCGAAAGCTCAAACAATAAATTCAAACCAAAAATAATAATTCGAATTTCTAATAAAGTTTCCACGCGTTTTTAAAACAGGGTTGCTTTTCACAGCCCATACATGGCGCTGCGACAGTTGAACAAGGGCAAGCATGTGGTCAAGAATTTAATATGCTATTAAGTGCATAAAAACACACCGACATATATAAACTACAACAACATAAAAAAAACGAAGCGAAATCCACACACACACCAACAATCACCACTTCTAAAGAATTTTTACTATATAATTATAATAAAATATAAATAAAAATGAAATCACAAAAAAATCATCTAAAATAAAGTTGTATGTGTTAGTTTAAGAAGTATAAATATAGAAACAAAAAATTATTTGAAAAATTACTAATTTTAAGTCATAATCTTTAATTGCATAAATAATAAAATAATCTCTATTGTAAATGTAAAAAAACTATAAAAATAAAGAAACAAGAAAAAAAACTACAAACAACAAATATTTTGAGTGTATTTACTGTGAGATGCTGAGTATATGTATATAGTACGAACTGTGTATTTGTATTTGTAAATGGAGAAAATAATTAAATTTAATTTAATTTAATTCATCAAAAATATGAATAAAATGCAGGGCAGCAGTTAGGGAAGAAACTTCCTTAAAAGGAGGGAAGAAAGAAGGAAATTAGAAAACGAAGTCCATTTTGTGCGAAAAATCGAAAGCGAGAAATTTCAGAGAACAGCTAAAAGTAGAAGAATAATGTAAAAGAATGCAAATATAGTAATAAATACCAATATACTATATGTACATTCAAACATACATACATATGTATATGTGTGCATATTAATAATTGTTATTGCATTCGATTGCGCGTAGAGCTTGAGGTTACACAATGCGAGCAAGGAAATAAGAAACAAAAATCAAAACAAAATTTAAATATTAAGGAGAAATGACAAACAAAAACAACAACAACTACGTGGTGATAATGCAAAGAATGATAATTTTTATATACATACAAACATTAAAAAATATACTAATACACAGACACACACACACACGCTAAGCTGCTAACAAAATAGCTGATAACGAAGTGGAGGAATTATTTCAAGAAGTTGGTACATAGAGATGCAAAAATTAATTCTAATTTTAATTTTTTTATTTTTTATTTTCTTCAATTTTGTTATTTTTATTTACACAAATTTTTTTACATTCAATGGCTGGTAATGAAAGAGCAAAATTTTGGGAAAAAATATGAAAACGAAGATAAAAACAGAACAGAGAGGTTAAATAATAATATATCAAATACATGGACAACATGCAACAACAACACTTTCTCTAATACAAAAATAGTTGAAAATTTTTCAAAAATTTCCAATAAAAAAATTAAATGTTGCAATAAGAAAAGAAGGCTGGAAAAATATTACAACAATAATAAAAAGTGGTAAATAAAGTTAAAAACTAATTTAATGGCTAAAGCTTGACGATTTTAGCAGCTGAAATCGCAGAAAAAAGTTGAAAAAAATGCAAAGACTTTAAAAGAACAAAGGTTGGCTCTATGCATTTTGGTTTGAGACAAATAGCAGCGAGCAAGCTTAAACTGTATTACCAAAATAATGTAATAGTCATAGAAAATTTGAGAGCAAGCAATTTGCTTATAAAATAAACATTTTTTTTAATAATTTCTTTTTTTTTAATCTATGAAATTTTTTGAGAGTCATGTCAACAAAAAAAATATTTTAATACTTTTAAACACAAAAATACAATGCATAAAAAATTACTTTTTGAAAAATAAAAAAAAAAAACATTTTAAAAATTTGTTAAAACTAAAAAAAAAATTTGAAAATAAAAAAAAAATATTTAAAATAATTTTCGAAAAATTAAACTTATTTTTAAACCACAATATGTTCACAATAATTTTGAAAAAATCGGAAAATTAAAAAAACACATTCATTTGCAAACAATTTTTGAAAACTAAAAATGTTTAAAAATAAATTTTCAAAACTAAAAAATATTTTGAATAATTATAGAAACAACAACCATATTTAGCAATTTCGAGAACTAAAAAAAAAAATATTTAAAAACAATTTTTGAAAATTAAAAAACGTTGTTAAAAAATTTTTCGAAAACTAAAAAACATTTTAAAAATTTTCAAAACTGAAAAATATTTATAAAAACATTTTTAAAACTAAAAAAAATTTGAGAACTAAAAAACATTTTAAAAAAATGTGAAACTAAAAAGCATTTAAAAATAAATTTTCAATACTACAAAATATTTTTGATAATTTTGGAAACAACAACAATATTTAGCAATTTCGAGAACTAAAAAAAATATTTAAAAAACAATTTTTGAAAACCAAAAATATTTTTAATATTTCTAAACAACAACAATATTGAATTTCTAAAAGAGATTTTGAAAATAAAACATTTGAAAACATTTTTTAAACCTAAAAAAAATATTTTAAAAATCTAAAACTAAAAAATATGTCTTAAGCAATTTCGAAAAATAAAAAACTATGTAAAAACAGTTTTTGAACACCAAAAAATATTTCTGCTAATTCTGGATACAGGAACCATTTAAGAACTTTGAAAAAACTTTGTAATAATTTTGAAAACTTAAAGTTATTTAAAAAAATTTTTAAACCAAAATATATTCACAATAATTAAAAAAAAAAATTCAGGACATTTATTGTAAAAATTTTATAAAAAAACAATATAACAACCGTTCGAATAAAATAATTACTGAAAATGAAAGTTTTAATTTTGAAAAATTTTAAGCAGTAAAAACCATTTTTCAAAAAATATTCATACAGTTTCAAAAAAGTTCCGAAAATTAAAAAAAGCAATAGTGACAATTTAAAAAAAATCCGAAAACTAAAAAAAGATTTGTCTTATAAATTTTGATATATAAAAAATATTCACAACAATTTAAAAAAAATCTTAAATTAAAAAATTTCTTTTAACAAATTTGAAAACTACAAAAAAATCCTTTTAAAAATTTTAAAAAACGATAATAATAATTTTGAAAAGTGTTTTTAAATTTTATTTTATTTTATTGGAAACAATGTTTGAAATATGAATTAA
Organism: Bactrocera dorsalis; assembly: GCF_023373825.1. Lineage (NCBI taxonomy): Eukaryota > Metazoa > Arthropoda > Insecta > Diptera > Tephritidae > Bactrocera > Bactrocera dorsalis. The sequence continues at coordinate 67,284,567 of NC_064305.1, forward strand.
TTCCGGAAACTAAAAATGTTTCAAAAATAATTTTTAAACTAAAAAATGTTAAAAATTTCTAAAATATGAAATTTAAATTGTTCAAAAATAAAAAAAATTTCAGCGGTCAAAAAAATCAAAACAATTTTTGAAATTAGCGAAGTGTTTTTAAAAGGCCGAATTTCGAAAACCAAAAATATTTAAAAATTTAATTTCTAACTTAAACCTGGTACTTTCAAAAAACCAAATTGTAACATAAAACTTTTTTCAAAAATTAAAATCGCAGCATTTTGATTGCATGAAATCAAAACTCTTTTCGAAGTGTGAATGACAGTAAAATTACAAAAAAAAATTGTGATGGAGTTACGGTTAAATTTTGTTTTTTTGGTACTTATAATTTATGCAATAACTAAATAGTATTTGAAAGTATAAAATTATTTTTTCAAACACACAGTTATAAATATTATTTATAATTTATTATACAAAAAATAAACCACAACACAAGGATTACGCAGCAGTGAAACGAAACGATGAACATTTAATACACACAACGACACACACACACACACACATGTAAAGAAAATGTGTCTAAATATACATACGTACATACATTATAATTAATAATAATTAAAAATTAAAGATAACAATAATTTCTAATACATTAAGTATTTAGTTTAAGTGAACAGTTATTTACTTAAATAAAATGAAAATCAAAAATTTTTCGGATTAAGTGTGCAAAAATTAAAATAAACTACGATAAATAAATGCAAAAATATATTAAATAAAAATGAAAAAAGAAACAAAAACAAAAACAAAGAAACGAAAGTAAATCTATCGACAAATTATATATGACATTTGTATAAAGGAATATTATTTAAGTGAGAATGTACTTTTTTGTGAGCTATACAATCATACCTAATTTAAATATAAATGAATAAATAAACATATACATATATAAAAATCTGAATAAATAAACAAAAAAATATTAAAAAACGAAATAAAAAATAAAAAACAAAAAAATATAAAATTTTTCTGGTTTTATTGAGGTCTACACTATTGAAATTTTCTCTTGAAATGGTTGAGAATTCCGAGTGTAAGTAAGTATCTCCGTACAACATCCTATTTTCTAGGGAGGGTGAGAATAATGCCTTCCCCGTCATGTCTCGATAACGGTTGCTATTTACAGTTGCGTTCGCACCGATATCATATTTGAAGATATATGGACCGATGATTCCACTGGCCCACAAACCTCATTAAACTGTTGCTTTTTCTGGATGAAATGGCAGCTCTTAAATCTCTTTAGGTTGGTCTTCGTCCCAAATGCGGCAATTTTGTTAGTTACCCATTGAGCCAGAAATAGCTCCTCTCGCTGAAGAAAATCTGACTTGAAAACGTTGGATCTTCTTTGGGAAGGTCGCTTCAGTTCTTTCACAAGCTGTATTTTGTGAGCTTTCAATTTAAGATCTCGACATAAAATGGGTCGTTGCATACGTCAGTCCGACTATCACTCAGCTACGGCTGCTAAATATAGCTTTACTGCGTGCTGGAATTGCTGGGTCTCAAAATGAGTGATGGTATTGCGAATAGTACAATCAGTATCACGATTATGTTGACCATGAGTTGAGCGAAGCGCGCCAAGCACATGCTTTACTGAACGTGAAATTTCGCAATAAAGTTGAACGATTTTTAAGGGTTGCTTTCCACGACGGAATGCCAAACAATACTGAATAAAAATGATAGCCTGACACGATTCACGCGTGATCTGCCAAAAAAATCTATATAAAAAGTACTTCTACTTGGAAGTCCCGTTACAGGATATAAATTGTTTTGGAGGTAGGGAAGTGTAGAAAGTACTTTCAAATTTTCCTATATTTCGAACTTTTTTATGATGTCATTCCCTTTGAAATTCTTCTTCTATCTGAGTCCCATTACCAGTTCTTACTTATCCCAAATATTCTAACTTATTTGCATAAAGATGATTGGAAAGGTTACACATTATGTAAGCAGGAAAATAAAAAATTGTTGTACTTAGTCCTGCCATTGATCAATAGCAGCGCGCACAGTTTCTATTGGTCTGGAAGATGATCTTCGCTTGGTTCGAGTTCGCTTGATTACTAAAACTCATATTTTCTGTGGGGTGTTTGACAGGCCAGGTTCTCCAACTCTGAACACAAACTGGACTTCCAATAAATTCGAATCTAGACTTCCAGACGAGCAAGCATAGTTAGCTATGAAGCTACTGCTTGCTATTGAGCCACTGCTTAGTTGGTTTTGCCTTATGTGTTGTAGCAGTGTCTTTCCGGAAGATCCAAAGTTCTACAACGAAGAGAGCATTACTTAACTGTTTTACCATGCCTATAGCATTGTGCTATACAATTTTGCCTAAGTCTTAACGTCTTTTTTGCAGAAGTGAAGTGGTGTAACCCCATTACAGAATACTTTCCCACCCAAATATGACAGCACCTGTACAGATTACTTATACCACTTGTAGTCCCTTTACGAGTAAAATACATTATGACAAAAAAGCACTCGGAAGTTGTAATTAAATACCCCAAATAAATGGTATTTCAAAAAAAAAAACCTATTTTGCTAAGTTGGTAAAACTGTTCTTAATTACTAAGCCTAAGATGAGTGCGATCTGTCAACCTGTTTGCTTACAGCAGCTGCTTAAGTGGTTACATGGATTTACGGGTTTCAAAAAGTCTATTTTGTTTTATTCCACAACACCTCTAGAATCTTGTCCTAAACTTTCCAGTTGATTTGAGTAATAGTTTCGTAGATACAACCTTGAGAACTTGTGCGCTCGAGGCTAGCTAGGCTAAATGCCCCGTCTATAAACAGGTTTTTCTAGAAACTGTGTTTTTGAAGTCGATTAACAAGATTTCTTGTGAACTACTCAACCGATCTTCATGAAATTTTTAATTCTAATTAAATAATTCATTTTTATATGAGAAAACTATTGTTGAAAAAATGCTACTTTTTCCCCGAGGAAGCCCATGTAACCCCTTAAGTTGGTACACTCCTGTAGTGCGCTGCGATTTTTATAAAGGATAAAAATATCGAAAAAAGAATTTGTATCAAGGAAACGGGTTACGGCGATTTAAAACCACAAGCTTATGGGTGATACAAAGCCTTCACAGACGGTCGAGAGAACGTTGAAGACATGCCTCGTTCTGGACGACCTACGACCTCTTCAACATCTCTCGCGAGTCAGTTCGAATGATTTTGGTGGATATTTTTGGGTACGAAACGCGTTTTTGCTTGATAAAACTGAATTTTTTTCAAAAAGAGTACCGTAAACAGGTCTTCTTGGAAATGATTGATCGTGCGAATTCCGATCCCACATTCATGAAGAGCGTTATAACTGCCGATGAGATATGGGTTTATGAGTTTGACATGCACCAAAACCGTATAAAAATCAAGGTGATGGTCATTGGTTTAGGTTAATGCTTTGGCGCATCATTTGTTCCGGAGTTCCGCATTGAGGGGTTTGCTTGAGAACATCCGTCGAAAACGGCCGGAATTGGGGAAGAATAGTTCATGGATTTTACACGCTGATATTGCAACATGGCATCGAGCCACGATTGTGACCAAATTTGAATCCAAAAATGTTATGAATATCATCGATCAACCGCCATATTCACTAGATTTGAATCCGTGTGATGAAGTCGACAAAATAAATATTGATGAAGAATTAAATATTTTGCGTATTCTTTTACAATTTTTTTATTTTTACAGTGTATATTATTATATATACCTTCATGCTCATGAAATATAATTAAAGTAATTAAATTATAAATATAAAAAGTAAATAATTTCACTCAATGCTGAGCTTTAAATTCTCTTGGAAATCGCAAGCAATAAAATTTACACTTACATACAAACTCAATATTATTAATTATATATCATAACAGTATGTATGTATATGTATATAAAATAGTATATTAACCTTGAATAAGCTAATTGCAATCAACATTAACCTTGGATGCCAAGAATGCAATTAATAGCGTCAAGGACAAGAAAATATCCTATTTAATTGTAAATACTCGTATTTCTTGCAATTTTTAAGCTTGAAGGTGAAATAATAAACAGCGATTACTTTTCAAATCCACCCAAAGTCAAAGCTGCAAACTTTACATTTTAATTTTAACATGTAGTTCAAGATACGAGGTTGAGAAATAATGAGGAAACTGATCAACCGTACTAACATCACAAAGGGACCGAGTTGGATCTCTATTGGTGTTTTGTGCTTTAAGACTAGACTAATGAATAAGGCGTGTGCTTAGTAGGCTCAAAGCGCCCTTTCATCCAGTATATAGTAGTTTTTAGGTACCACACCGAACCGGCGCTCAAGGCTGTCCAAGCTTGACTCCTCTCAGAATAAATATCTCAGCCTAACATAACATACACCCATATGCAAAAGAAAAGGCCGATAGTCCGATTTAGGAAAATTCGTAGTAGTCGAGAGACGTTGAAGAAGTGTACTCTTTGTAAAAAGAAATCCATTATTTTCACAATAGATGGTTCTGTAATCAGTATCTATCGGAAGATAACATTTTGTGCTAGAAATTGTTTCTGTGACAGTTTAGTGGCTGCTTGATTCAGTTTTGTTTGACCACGATTTGGTCCGAGACACGACACGAGCAACAGGAAAATACTTCAGTTTTTCTTCAATAAAGGCAAAAGCACCAGCCGGGCGGCTAAAAATGTGAATAATTTAATTAAGACTGGATGCAAAACGAAACTCGATGTATGGATGCCATTTGAATTAACGCAAACTAGTGATGAAACGGTTTTGCTGTGTTTGATGAGGCTTACTATATGCTAGACCACTACGGCCAAACTCTTGATTCGGACCCGTCCTGTCATAAATTGGACCATCTCAACAAAACAGTCGTTCAGAAGCGGCCTGCTTTGGTCAATAGAAGATGACCTAATACATTGGAACAATGTTAGACCACATACATCGATATTGTTCCTATGTATCAGAATTCCTCAGTGGCTTGGTTGCTGGATTCCTATGCACCCAGCTTATAGTACGGACCTGCCAACAAGTGATTACTACCTATTCATGTCAGTGGCTAATGAGTTTGTTGGTGAAAAATTCGCTTTTAGAAGCTTGTGAAAATCGATTGTTCGAATTATTAGCAAAATGCATGAGGATTTCTGCGAGAATGCCATTATGAAATTAACTTTAAAATGACAAGAAGTTATCGAACAAAAAAAAATTAAATGAATTTTGAAAAAAATCGGATTACTCTAACTATGCTAAATTTTAATCAATTTAATACAAAAAAAGGAAGTTTATTTTTACTACATTTTATATTATCCTCGTGACTTCTGACTTGCTGAATTATATGAAGACCTACATACATAGCAGGTTTTTTAGAAGTTTCATGAAGTTTTTACGATATATTCGCGACAATGAATTATGAGAATGATGAAACAATGAGCTGATGGATAGATCTGGGAACAAGTACATTTTATTAGCTGCCGTTTTTTGAGAGATAATGATTTTCTCAGGAGTTTCTCTAATGAAATAAAGTGAGTTTCATGAAAATAGAAAAATTCCCTGTTTAAAAATCATCAACGAAAACTTGAGAAATATTTAAATTCTGGTCGAACGGGTGTCTTTCCCTTCTTGTTGGTTTGAGTAATCAAGTATTTTTAGAAAATTGATGTTGAGCCCAAATTTTTTGGTTCGTTAGAATGGATACCACCTCCTTTTCCTCGATGGTGGATTGTTTTAGTTTCAGTACTAACCTTCGAACTTACCGGCTTGGTAGGATCGCCCGGAGGAGAGGAGGAAATACTATATTTAAATATTTGCGACTATGCATCTTTTATAGTGGTATGTTAAGGGTGGACGTGATGAAATGAGCACCGAAGATGGTGAACACAGTGGACGCTCAAAAGTGGTTGTTACCGACAAAAACATCAAAAAAGTCTACAAAATAATACCGTATAGTGAAGTTGTTCGACATAGCACTCACTCTAAAGATATTAACTGAATATGTACATCATATCATTCACGATTATTATGGTTTGAGAGAGAGCTCTGTGCAAAGTGGGTGCCGCGCGAGCTCACCAAAAGCAACAACGAGTTGATGATTCGGATCAGGGTTTAGAGATTTTCCAGTGTAATAAACCCGAGTTATTATAGCGGTAAGTGACAATTGATGAAACATGGCTAAATCACTGCACTCTGAAGTCCAATCAATAGTCAAAGGGGTCTTGAAAAATGAAGGACCAACAACAGTGGTTATTACATAGTGTTCTTAACCGTTTGAACGACGAAATTACTGAAAACCGATCGCATTTGAAAAAAAAAAAAGTGTTATTTCGCCAAGATAACGCACCGTGTTACAAATCAGTGAAAACGATAGCTCCTTGATTTTGGATTCGAATTGATTCCGCATCCATCTTATTCTCCAGCGACTATTTCCTGTACTCAGATCTTGAAAGAATGTTCGCTGGGAAGAAATTTGAAACAAATCGAAATTGCTATCGAAAAATTGGAGGGATACACACAAAGAACATGTTGTTCGAGTAAGTATATTAAATATCCAGCCCTAAAAGTGCTTAAGCTGAGTAAATGAAAGGTTGTAACGGGAGATTCAAGTAGAGGTAATTTTTTCAATATCCCTTTTTTGACGGATTACGCTTGAGTCGTGTCAAGTGTCAAGTCAAGAACTGTCATTTCATCTAGAAAAAAACACGATTTTGTGTGGTTTGTGGGCCTGGAATCATCGTTCCATATTTCTGATGTATGATATTGATGATGATGCCGGTGAGGACATAACCGTCAATGGCGACCGTTAATACGTCATGATAAGCGAATATACGGCTGGACCATCTGAGAATTCGGTGCGGCCAACATTTGTAAAAGATAACTTTCAAAAAGTAAATGCCAAAGAATGTGCTTTCGAAAGATAAAAAAACATTCCGCATTAAATTTGAAGTTTCTGTGCATTTTTTCTTTAAAAAGGTAGAGAGCAACGAAATGGATCACCCTTGAATGAAATAACAAACGGGTAAGGGAGAGCTAGGCACCATTAAAGGTTTGGCGCGCTTTGGTGAACTCTAATGAGCAAGTAAATTCAGCTTTGCATACAACAATGAAATTTTATTGAATTTCAGAATTTCTTTGTGAGTTCCGAAGTAATCCCTTTCAAATCTAAGCAAAATCCCAGCAAGGAAAAAGCCAATTAATTTCACACCATTTGAACCAGGCAGAAATATTTAGCTGGAAACTGACGCTATCTTTACCCTGGCAATTACACTTATTAGCTACCGTTATAGTGTCACTGAACACACACACACGCGTACATACAGACACATGTACATTCACCCCTCACGTATAAAGTTGTGGCACATCACACGAGCGCTTGTTGCTAGAGTTCATTATGGCCGCTGAATCGAAAATGAACAAAAAAAAAAGAGTGTAATAATATAGTTAATCTCAAACGTGCAACAACAGCAACAAAACGTTATTAATAACAAACATAATACCCAAAAGCAATAACACTTTTACCCGCATTTAACATTTAGTTGGGCTTTTGACCTCACCAATTTGGCTGTGACTGTGGCTGGGCGCACAGTGGCGGGCATAACTGTGAGTTGCATATGCATATGCTGGTATTTGTATATATGTATGTGTATGCATCTATGTACCCACATACCGTTTCGCCCGCTGCTAATCACCGCCGTCCCGCGAGTCCCTCGAGAGTGTCTGCCACATTTAGTCCGCTGCAGCTGTTGCATGTGTTGTTGCATGTGTTGTTGCAATTGTTGCTTTTTGTCATTTTCCTTTTTCGTTGCCAGGAATCATCATCAAGCAATTTTGTAAAAGTTAGCTTCCTCCTTTCGAAAATTTAACCAAAACAACAAGAACAACAACAACAGCAAACTCACAGCTGGCTGGCTGGCTGGCACTTGGCCCGTCCCGAAAACACAGTGGCCAAATTGCAGCGCTCCAACGCGATGCGACGCTCAAATGGATTACAACAATGCGGCGGTGACTCCTCGCTGAATTGGTGATTACGTCTATCCATGATTTTAAAGTTAATTTGCCGAAACACTTTTTGTGCGACCGACCGTCCAAACGCCGGCCGTTATGAACGTATGAGTGTTGGTACTCGTACAAGTCTGTCTGCGAACGCGCCCGGTCCGCTCTATAATCGCACTCTTCTTTAAAAATATGCGATTACATTGCTTTAGTATTATTATTATTATTGTTGCTGCTATTGTTGTTGCTGTTGTCTTTATTTCTCTATGGTGTTTGAAGCTTTGGCGTTTTTTGTTTCTCTGGTTTCAATTTCGAATTTAGTCAATGCTGACTTGCATGTGCAGGTTGATTGCTTTGTTGTTGTTGTTGGTGTTGCCGCAGCTTTTGTTGTTGCTTTTTGTGTCTTTATTACAATTGCATTCACAATATTTATGCTTTTTTATGGACACTTGATTTCATTACAGCTTCAGCTGATGGCGACTAAATTGCTTCATTTACAAAAGAAGCGACAACGCGACCAAATAGAAATGCGACGAGATTAGGGTGTGGCTAAGAGGGATACTAGACATATCTATAAGCGTATGACACCGAGGAGATCAAAAGCTATAGTCCCTTAATCTCTTCTGTGTGATCTGGAATAGTAGGCAATAGACGTCGAACCCTAGTTAATGAATCAGTCTGCCTCAACTCGACAGAACAGTAAGTAGTTTAATAACCAAAATCTTTCTATAAAGATTTAATTTTTTTAAATAAAATTAAATTATTAAAACGCCAATAACCGCCAGCTCGGTGGGATTTCTGAAGGTATACGCTCGACCTCCCAAGCGCGTGACAGTTAAGAAGGAAGTCTTGAGTTGTTTCCACCTCATCTCCTTCCATACAGCTTCTGCAGTTGGACTTACATTATGGACGCCAATAGGCCTGTTAAAAGCCCTACAACTAGGGAGAGGCTAACCTAACTGAGGGCAAAGAGATGACGAGATCTCCTGCGATGGTGGCCAAGCTTCCGCGATGCCCAACTATCTAGTGGTAGAACAAAAGAGGTACGGGGGCACCGAACCGCTCCCATTCTACTGATAGCGGTTTTAGGGATACTTTCCTTGCTAACTCATCATCACTTACACTTTCTTGCTATTCCGCTATGGCCCGACACCCACACCAGTCTTATCTCAAAGACACTAGATGCTATTGATAGCGAGGTGAGATACTCCTTGACCAACCCTGACGGCACTTTAAAAGTTCAAGGCTATCTGAGTGAATGGTCATTTTTCTGAAGGAGGCTGCACTCCGGAGCAACAGATCTCCTGCTATCTTAATGACTGTAACCTCGACTTGGAAGACACTGCAATAGTCAGGAAGCCTGAAGCAGGAGTTGATAGAGAGCTCCCGACAGTAAACTCCCCCGTCAAACTTTCCCTCACTGCCACTCTCCTCCAACGAGCGTACAATTGTCAAAACTGGTCTTGGATATTAATACGGTTACGCCTCGATTAAATAGATATGGTTTCTGCTAGAGTTTAAAAAAAGAACAACGTGTTCAAAACCTGGCCTTAACTAATTAAAAATTGAGGGAAAAATCAGTAGAGGACTCTATTGTCGGAAACTGTCCATCCACTCTGGTTTCATGCTTGCGACGCCTACAGCGTTTAAAAAAAAAATCATTAAAATTAGTTTAAAAAAAGCTTCGACACTCTAGCAATGACTGTGTAGTGCGGGTGCGCTGTGGAACCGTCATAAAGGCGTTTTTATCTTAATATCATCATAATAGGAAGAAGAAGCGCTGTTGTCCAGTCGCAAAATCTATCTCATCCGAGTTATATCGTAAGAAGTCTAGAGAGCTTTTCGACGACGTTATTTACGCTGTCCGCGTTATCTCATTATCAACATTATACGAAGAAGTATGAGAGCGCAGTTGTCCTTTTTCCCAGTTTATCTGATGCGAGTTAAATCATAAGTAGTCTAGGGAGCTACTCGTTCACGTTATCTCACTATTATAATAACATAATACGAAAAAGTAGAAGCGCTGTTGTCCTCTACCCGGTCGCAAAATCCCTCTGGCCGAGTTATATCGTAAGAAGTCTAGGGAGGTTTTCATCCACGTTATACGAGGTCCATGTTATCACAATAACAACATACAAGTAATACGTAGAAGTGAGAGTGCTTTTGTTATTTTGCCCAGTAGCAAGATCCATTTGACCCGAGTTAAATCGAAAGAAGTCTAGGGAGCTTCTCGTCCATATTATCCACACGCTGAGGTTAAAAACATTTCCAGACCCCAGTTATCGATTTTTTTTTGTTAAAACCGTGGAACCTTCCTTCTTTAATGTCCAGCCTCTTGAGGATCAAAGCTGAAAACCTGCACAGAAAGGGTGAGCCATCTAAATGAACTTTTCGGATTCGAAATAAAATTACGCTTCGTCGATGCATCTTCTAGATCAACCATGGAAATCAACTTCACCTATCAGTATAATGTCCCAAGGCGCCACCCTAGTACAGACAAAGATTTCGTTATGTTATAATGATAGCGCATTTAGTAAAAGTTGTAGTCGGTTCGTGTCGGAGTGTCCACTGCACAGCTGTTACTCGTAACTCATTCGTGCGCCAATGGGTGAGTGGCGTGGCCAAAGTAACTGTATACCATATATACAAAGCGTAATTATAAATACAAATGTAATGGATATATGAATTATAGTGAATTCCTACATGTTTATATGGACAACTGCACACACACATTCACACATAACTTTGCCTGCAGTCCTTCATTTGTGAATTTGATGGCAGAAGATCGTCGCTAACGACGTGATTTTGCAGATGACCATATATTATGAGATTATACAATGCTTAACATACATGTATACATATCTACACATGTCCACAATTCCAATATCTAGCAATATCTTAATTAACTGCTCTGCTGCCTGCTCACAGTTGTTCAAAGTTAAATGCAAATGTCAAATATTCTGAATTCAGTTGATGGCTCTTGTTTGGATCTCGCAATTGGTCAAGTATTTAATTAATGAAAGTTATCGAACATTATTTAATTGAATAATAGCTTTATCGATTGTGTATATATGTATGTAAGGCATGTGTGTATTTCTGCATACTTAGACGTGGTCTTAGACGTGGTACATAAAAATTACCAATTAATTTGAATGGAAATATAATTTGTTCTTGTAAAATATATTATAAGAATATACTCGCCAAGTGAGTCATAGCAGAACTTTAGTTGTTTTTGTTGTTGTTGTAGCGGTAGAATTCTGCCAACTTTACATTCTCCGACCTGAAAAATTCCGGGTCCATTCCGGTTACTTAGACCATACTGTCGTAGGACTTTAGTAGTAGGCAATGATAAATCAGAAGACGAAAATTCACTTCATCGAATGGCTAGTGAATTTCGGTTAATAATTTCCTAGGATACAAATATTTGCTTAATTAAACCCATTTTAAACCACTTTTATTGTGCTTTTAAAATATATTTGTCAATTCCTCTTACTTTAACCCAGTGGCGGATCCACGGGGATGGGAGGTTTTGAAATCCAAAACCAAATCGGTAATCATATTCAGAAGAATTTAAGAAGTAACATCAATATTAACAATTACAGTAGGGCTAAGTTCGCGTGGACTTTGGCAAGAACCAAAGCCAAGGAAATACTTTAAGCGCCAACCGTCAACCAGAAAATCTGAATCTATAGTATATATACTGACCGAGATATTCGACATATGGTGGTTAGAAAAATAATAGACAGAAAATAATTGATGTTTTGCACTGCGATCTAAGGTCTAGCCCGCTGAATAATTCCAGGAGCTTGGTAGTTGCGAACGAGGTGTTGTGATCTCTTTCCACGTAGATGAATGTTAAAGTCTTGACTCTACAAAGTACTGGGCAAGCTAGAATCAGGTGTTGTCGAATTTCCTGTTCCATGTCACAAAACCGACAGTTTGCGCAAGAGACTATGCCCATGTTGGACAAGTGTCCTGAGCCTGGAGTACGACAAAGTGACGAAATTTGTCTCGGGGGAGGTTGACAGTTGTGATGGTGATTGATTTCTCCACACTTACTTAAAGCAAAGACTTCTGCTTGAAAGATACTCGGCAAACATCCCATTCTTATGGATAGTTTGGTATGCGGTCTCGTAATGACTACTTCAATGAATGTCAATTTCGAGCCGTCTGTGTAACACTGGGTAGTGCTGCCCTCAGTAGTAGGTCGAGCGTGGAATCAATCCACTCCTTCTTACTGCCGAGAGTAACTCTAAATTTCTTTGTGAAGTTTAACCTTTTCCTATCGCCGTCTCTTGAAAGAAATGCCAGTGGTGTGTCTATCCCTAAGGGAATCTTCACTTTATCAAAACCATCTGCTGCCTGTTTGATCATGGTGATCCTACGACCATGGTATACAGCCACTAAATGATACCTGAGTTGCAGCCCTAGGATCTGACGGCCTGGCATCTGTATATCATGAGTGCCTTGGTGGCTTTAGACAGTTTTGATTCCACGTGCCTATTTCATCGTAAGGTTGAGCCTAATGTGAGGCCTAAGAATTTGACCTCTTTGGACACATACAACTCCCTACCATCAAGAATTAGGCGCCTCAAGAACGGATGAGGGCCGATTGTTGTTGTCATACATTGACTGTTATTTTCGGTCAAAAGCCAACTATAGACTCTGGGGTCCACATATTCGGTACCTAGAGGCTTGAACAGTTTAGGTTCCAGTTAAACAATTGTTGATCATAAGGTGGAATAATTCAAAGACATTATTTATCCCGTTATGTTAATTGCTTCTTGATTTGTACACAAGAAAGTGAAAAAATGAAATGGAATTTAAAATTATTGTTTTGCGATTTCACTGATGTTCACACTGTAACATAGCAACCTGGGTAGAAAGTCATATGTCGAATTTGGTTGAAATGGGGCGCGCGGATCACGAGATATATGATTTCACCTTAAAGTAGGCGAAGCCACACCGATTATCCAATTTTTACCTCGGATCCTATAAAGTCATCTTTTACCATTTCTGGCGTATATACATACATATGTATATCGCGCTTTTAGTAGTCTTTAAAAGTACCGTTATATGGGAAATGGGCGGGATTATCATCAAGTATAGGACTTCTTATAGCCAGGCGAATTTTTTGTTGCAGCTTTAATGGTTTGGTAAACAAGTACATTAAGGCGTTTAGAGGGTGGTGCCATACCCACTTTTTCAAACTTTTTTGCCCACAGAGGTCTCTTGCTACTGCGATTCTCTGTGTTAAATAACAAATCGATTTCTTAATTTTGTGCTTAGTTATAGTACTTAAAACGTTTTCGGTTAATGGCGGTTAATGGCGACTTGTGGGGGTGGCAGTCCTTCAAATACGCCCATCTACGAACTCGTATTTTTTCTTGTACTAAGGAACCCGCATACCAAGTTTCATCAAAATATCACAATTTTTACTCAAGTTACAACTTGCACGGACGGACGGACAGACTGACAGTCAGCCAGATTTCAAATTTTTTTGGTCATCCGGATCGTTTATGTATATATATAACCCTTTATCATCTCACTTAGTTTTAGGTAATACATATTATACATACAACCATTATAGTTACTCTGTAGCAAGAGGTTGCACGAGTATAAAAACTACTAAAACCGCGATAAATCAATTATTAAATACGTCAGGTACAAAAAAATGTATCCCGAGATGGCATTAGAGGACTTTAAAGAAGCTGGGTCAACGGCTGAATACTATATACAAAACTTGTATACTATACCTTAGACCCCATATACCTAATATTCTCGGATTTTCGAACCTCCGGTTAACTTTATCGACCAATATGTATGTAATATGTAAGTGAGCTTGTTTTTGTAATAACTTTGCATATATGTAAGTGTGAAAATGAAAATCAAGTATAGGTTCGTAAAATCATTATTTATTACATCAAAGCTGTCTTCAGAATTACATATCTACATACATAAGTAGGTATGTACATATGTACATATGTAAATCTGCAGTTTTTTATACAGTGTCTATCGAACTACACAAAAGCACAGTGTCTTCATAACTGTATACGAAAGCTCGTCGAAGCTTTTATACACAATAAGCTTATAAGCACAAAATTAGTCAAGTAACCGTGTCTAAAAAACCGAGTTTAATTTACAACAACAACAACAGCATCAGCGCGGGAGTAAACATTTTAAGTTCTCTGGTACAACAATAACAACTAGCAATTATTTTGGAGAAGAGCGGTGCTACACATGTTAGATAAGCGAGTTAGTATGGAAAATGAGTAATATATGGCTTGTATGTATGTAAGTATAAATGTACATACATATGTATTATATGTTTGTACAACAAATGAGCGCTCATTGCACACAGCTCGGCAGTTCTCTCTACGCTGACATTTTGTAGTTATGGTTAGGAGACGGAAGAGCCATGGCACGGAAGTACACCTGCATACACATTTGCATACTAACTCTGAGTTCACACTCACATATATACTATACATATGTCCATACATATGTATGTAGGTATTTGCTTACTGCCTTCAAAGTAGTAGATTGTGCATTGTGGGTGATTGGAAGGCGCACAGAGCGCGATAGCGGCTTGGAATTGTCTACTCACATGGAAAGCACGGTATATAGCGCCGCTTTTAAGCGTTTGTATGTATACGTGTGTAAGTGTGTGAGCTACTCGTAGCTACAATAATGGCTTTACTTGACTGCTTGTTAAATGGCTTAGCTCAGTTCCAATTCTCACGCTCGCCCAGTCGATTGATTGTACGGTTTAAGAAGCAGAAAACAAAGCAAAAATAATATAAAAACTTAGTTAGAAGAACGTTGAGGCGCGTTTGAGATATTTTTAAAGGTATTGCAGTGCATAGAAAAGTATTGAATCTTATATATACATATGTATGTGCATACAAATATAGCTGATTGATGCGTTGCTTGTCGAAAAATTTTGCTTAAATTGAAAGAAAAAAGTTTTGGCTAAATCGAAGTATTGTGAAATATCCAAAATTGTGCAAATTGAAAAAAAAAATATTTTCATTGCAAAAAAGTTGTGGCCAAATTGTGGTGCGTGTGTGCGGTCTGGCAGTGAGAAAATTCGCAGCTACCACGTTTGCTAAAATCGAAGTGCTAATTTGCTTACAAACGCTGACATGTATATTATGTGCATATGTATACATATATTTGCAAATATATGTACAATACATATATAAATATATTTACTTACATATTGTGGTATATGTTTTATGTAAAAGTCTGGCTTTGACTGCGTGCATAATGAAATTTGTATAAATACTCATGTAGATAGCTATCTAAATATACAACAACAACAAATAAAGTGTGTAAAATTTAACAAAAAAATATTCTTAACATAATTCGTGCGTAGTGACAGCGTTTGTATATTTCCACAAGTGCCACAGACTCAGCTGGGCCTAAAGCGTCAGCTTTTCTTGCTGCCTTACTTGCCAATTAAACACATTCGCATTGTTTTTGCATTAGTAAACAATAAAAATAATATTTAACTCAACTTTTTATTGATGTTTTTCTCAAATTTCTTGCTACAAATTGTTTGTTCTTCAATTGAAAATTGCCTTCGAATGCGTGCTGCTTGCCAACTCGCTGCTTCTGCGTGGGCGATGGCCTCCTGAAGCGCTATAAAATTTACTAAAAGCAGTTAAATTTGCTAAGCAGTTAGTGTTTCCATAGTTCATACCCATTCAAAACGCTAATTTAACTTTCGTAGCTCATCAGCAACCAAAGCAAAGCAACTTCATCAACAACTCCAACTGACAGCCACCATTGACACCATATTCCCACACGCTCGCTGTTCGCTACTTTGTTGTTTAACTGCAGCTCGTTGCTTGTCGCTCATTTCCAGTCCAAACAACAAAAATACATACACACATACATACACATGAATGTACATATCTTGCTTGCTTCCTCTGCTTTTCTATCTTTTGGTGTCATCGTTGTTATTGTCTACTGCTGCTGCTGCTTACCTGCGCCAATTGCCATTGTACTTATTCAGGTTGTTCGGCGTGTCGTTGCTTCGATGGTCGTTTTCGACCGCTCGTTTCTCATTCCTACATTTAGTTGACGTAATATGGCTTTAGGCGGAATAGAATGAAAACAATTTGAAAAGTGAAAAAAATTTGAAAGAATGAAATGTACAAATGGAAATAAACAAATGGATTAAATCATGTGTAACAACAATTCTACTCAACAAAGTGTCTAAAGTGTAAAATGCAAAAAAAAAAATACATAAAAATACAAAAACAAATGCATGCAGTAATATTAAATAAGCCATTGAAGCATTTGTTTCCGTGCAGCCAAGCTTTAAATTAGAGCGCTTTAGCTAATGTGCCCTTTGGAGCGAAATTAAATTAATGAAAACGCGAAATATTTCTATATACATTCTATATATTGCTTTGTACTTGTATATAGGGTTCTAAGTGCAGCTGTTACCTTATATCAATTTTTTTTCTTTTTATACTAAGTAGTACATAGAACTGTAATTAAAGTAAAGGCCGTCTTGTGTAAATTGTATATTTTTCTTATTTTTGAGCAGTTATATGCTATAGTGTTTCGATCTGAACAATTTCTTCGGAATCTCAGATAATATAATAATTCAATTTTAATGAAAAATTTCGTCAAATGAAAAAGTTTTCCATACAAGCTCTTGCTGTTGATAGGACAGTTTGTATAGCAGCTATATGCTATAGTCATCTGATCTGAACAATTTGCTCGGAGATTGGCCCCTTAGCCTTAGACAATAATCCGTGCGGAATTTCATGAAAATATCTGTTCAAAGTTGTCCATACAAGAACTCGATATTCATCGTTCAGTTTGTAGTGCAGCTATATTGTGATTCTACATACGAGTATATCGACGATTCCGACAAATGAGCATCTTTTTCAGTAGAAGAACGTGTATAAAATTTCAAATCGATATCTCAAAAACTGAGTGTCTAGTTCGTGTGTACATACAGACAGACGAACGGACTGCCATAGAGATGAACATAGGTAAATCGACTCAGCCCGTCATGCTGTCCATTTATGTATATAATGGGTGATGTTTTCGAGGTTCCATACTTTATCAAAGAAAAACACAGAAACTTCAAATTTAATGAGGAAAGTTTATTATCATTCGGTATAACCATCTTTGGCATTTGATTTTTGAAGATTATCTCTTTCAAATTTTGTCCGCGGCTACGTCTCAGCTGGTCTATCCGTTGAGACCCCACAGGAAACGGCGTGATCACACGATTTTGGTGACCAAATTGACCGGCCCAAAATGTGAAATTATCTGCTCACCGAAAGGTTGTCACAATAAATCCATTGATTGAAGAGATGTATGGGAAGTGGCGCCGTCTTGTTGGAACCAAATATCGCCGAGATCGTCATAGTTTTTGAAGTAAAATGGACCGATGATTCCTCCGCCCCACAAACCACACCAAATCGTTGTTTTTTCTGATTGAGATGGCAGCTGTTAAATTTATTCAGGTTGCTCTTCATTCCAAATGCCGCAATTTCGATTGATTACATACCCATTGAGCCAGAAATGTGCCTCCTCGATGAATAAAATTTGACCCATCGTCTTGGAACTTTTCAAGAGCCCATAAATTAAAGCCCTTGCGAAGGTCGAACGACTTCAGTTCTTGCACAAGCTGCATTTTTTACGCTTTCAATTTCAGATCTCGACGTAAAATACGCTAAATCATTTCATACGGCAGTCCTAGTTGCTGCCAACGGCTTTCAAAAAAGGTATTAATAGCGCTTAGATCTTACATTTTGACAAACGTACTGTTTAAGTGGGCCTCTAACGGCCCAATTCTTACACATCAACAAAAAAAGTTGGTTTCGGGCTGATTTCCAATAAAAAATTGTGACGTCGTTCAATATTCGACGAACAATTAACATCCCTTTTACCAAAGACCACGATCAATTTTGTAGCAACCCGAAATCCACAGCACATAATATGAGTATGGAATTCGTCATTAAAAGAATGAAAAAAAGTTTGGCTCGCTGTGTCGAGTTACATTGGTAATTTAGAAATTCTTCAAAGATCACTAAGTAAGTCCTCAATGTAGGAACTTCTATTGTGAAACAAAAAAAATAATAATTAATTAATCAATGCTAAATGATTTTCAATACGAGTTACTCTACCACTGCTAATATTTTGCCCGCAATTGTATACATACAAACAGTTACATTAATAAAACTGAAAACCATGCTCAAGTACACAGCTCAAGTGGGTACTTGGTGGCAAATAGACGCGCTGTAACAACAACAAACACAGAAAAAGCCAGGCTAAGCTAGTTAAGCCTACACAAGCAGTTGGTAGAAACCCCTTTAGTGAAGTCCCTTCAGCACAAGCAAACAACCAACAATAACTAAATACATGCATACAATTTAGTCTAACACCCTTCAATAACTAACTAAATATTTATATAACAACAAACACATATAAATATTATTTGCGATTTCGTAGCATTGACTAAACGCTTAGTAGAAGAAACCCACCAAATAGTAGCCGCCGCAGAATACCCACAGTTACTATTTAACAAAATTTATTAGAAACAAAAAAAAACAATTGCAATAAAAATCACAATAAAAATAAAATAAAAACAAAATAATAAAAATAAAAAAATATATTATTTAAAAGTGTAGAAAACTAAAATAATCAACACGTGAAACCAACAAGTGAACAGCAAAATTTACACACTACTGTTGGAGACTGCAGAAACCCACTAGGAAAATCCAGCGTTAAAACGAGATTTTACAGCTTTAGCCTTTTTAGCCGCAACGCAGACATTTAGATAACTGTACGTATAAGAGTAAGTACATACATACTTTCAATTGAAATTTCTAATAAAAAAGTAGAAAGAATCAATGATCACAAAGAGTTCAACCATAAAGTCACAAAACATAAAATTTGTTACTAAATGAATAATGTAAAATTGTATATACTTTTTGGAATGCTCCCTTGCTTAAATTTCTGTTATAAAGCGTTTTTGAATCGGTCGTTTTGAAACGGTATCACATGAAAGGGAGTATTCTCGTTTGGTATCGAATGGTTCGGAGAGGCCCTTCCCGATTCTGACAGAGCTTTTTGTGTTGCTCAACGTCAGTTCACACAGCCGTATTATTCTTGCGGGGATACCAAATTCATACATCGCGGCATAAAGCTTATTTTCGTGCTGTCAAAAGCAGCTTAAAAATCGACAAAGAGGTTATGTGTGTTGATTCTCTTTTCACGGGTTTTTCCAAGATTTGGCGCATGGTGAACATTTGGTCAGTTTTTGATTTGCCAGGTCTAGCCACACTGATGAGGTCCAATCAGTTTGTTGATGGTGGGTTTTAAACTTTCACACAATACTCTCAATAGAACCTTATATGCGATGCGTAGGAGACTTATCTCACGATAGTTAGCGCAGGTTGTGGGGTCTCGCTTTTTGTGGATTGGACAATGTACTTTACTCAAAGGATATTTCAAATCTTTGCATTGTAAGATATACTAAAAAAATTCCCATCTTTAATAATTCCATAGACCCATGTATACCTATTTTTTAAGGCACAAACCTTGTGTGACGAAGATTTTTGCGAATTACTAAAAAAATATTTACCAACTCATCCATTTTTGCCGAAATCTCTGACCTTTTGCTTGGATAAAATATTCGAAATATCTAGGGGAGATATTGTCCGTACAATGACATATGTATGGTCGAAAACATACTAAAAACTGACAAAATAGCGGCACTTAAAAAAAAGTATTTTACCCAAAATTCCGAAAACGTTTAGCCACCTAGTAGATCATTCTATGGAGAACTAAAGTGTCTACCAATTGATATGACGTGATTTTGACAGTTTCTGGCAGTCATGTTCGCTTACGGATTTGTTTCAAATTTTCAGTAAGGTTTGCCATTTCATCATGTGACTTTGGCGCAACGCTTGCAATTTGTCCAAAATTATTACGCAAACTCACGTTCTCCGGTGGATACTATAAGAGCTCTCCGCTCAACACATAGTCTTACGTGGCGGATTATTGTATGGCAGCATCAGCAGACTATATTTCTTTCGAAAGACTTATTTTCTCTGACGGTATGTTCAATCAAAGCTTTAGCCAATCAACCAGCAACAGTCGAGCATCTCGAAAACAACATTTAGCATTGATTGTAAATTTAGTCTAAGTTGGTATAAATATGTACAAATGGCCAGTCTTCTTGGGCAACCTAATCATAATTCCTCGATATGTAATCATAATAGTTTTATCTTCTTCTCCCGGGTTATTTTTTTTTCAGCAAAGTTTTCAGATTAAATTCATTTTCCATTCTATCTTAGCCTTACAGTTTCAAAGCTTGCAGCGAGTCGATCAAACTATACCAGATATTCGAAAACTTAAAATGATCGATGACTTTGTATGAAAGCAACTTCAAACCTTGTATAAATATTTGAATATGTAGTATATACTTATAATATAAGTGTTAATATGTATTAAATTAAAGTTAATAACAGAAAAACAACTAAAATGTATAATAAGTTAATATAAGATATTTTATAGGTATTTTTCTGCTGTGATTAATTTATTTGTTGGCGGCGTGATTGGCAATTATTTCTGAACACTATTCCATAGCAAATTGTTCCATTTATTTGATTTCGATGATTAGCGCACAATACCCCATACATTAAGCACATTTTTTGCTACATCTCATGTAATATATGAATAAGTAATTATGTATAAATGTAATTTCGAAATTGCCTATGTGCTTATACAAGCTATTTGTTACAATAACCAAGCAGTGAAATAAACTCGTTATGAGACTTTGGAACTAGTAGGAACCGCCAAGTGTAACGAGTCAGCTAATATTGCTTTTTTCATTGAGCAACTAAAATATTTCTCGTGTTGTTGTCTTACGGGATGTCAACTGTTATATTTCGGTTAGAAATGTACTGGTCTTATACTAATTCAACAGAGATACGTGACTGTAGAGTTAATTTTGTCTTGTCAAGAATAGTCTGAATAAGAATTTGTTTAGATTCACAACGTTTTTACGGAAGATTTGTCAATTCGATAATGTGCTTTGTAAATGAACCAAGAGGTTTTTCGATTACTTTCCAGAGGTTATTTTTCATAACTACTATGCTCTTTCCAAAGATTAATATGGATCTGCTGTTTTGCTGACTACAAGTAGTTCGACTTGAGTCAGTAAATTATTCTTGAAATCTTTTGTCTGTCCACTTTGTTATGAAAATGCACAACGGGGGTTATACGAATATATACAATGACATATTGCAATTAATACCGAATGCCTTGGCAATGAATTTAATTTTGTGTTTAGCACGCGCTAGGAAATGCTATTATGTATTTATTGTAATATTACGTAGTATATAAGTGCACTTTTTCATATAAATATGTATATTATTATATACATAAATCTATATTGAATCTATTGGAGTAATTATATTATACTTCTGGTGTATGGCCTGCTCATACATCAAACCACTTCATATCCTCAAATATACCCACAAATATACCATATCCTCAGTTATATCTAATTCTTATGTTAAATTTCGCTGAGTTATGCTTAAAAGGTTCCGACAATTTACGAAACCAATATAATCTCCCACTACCGATTTTCTAGCGCCCACTTACCATGCCATTAAAATAATTTTCCTTATACTCAGCATAATATGAATTGCTACAAAGTAAATATAATATGTACACATGCTCATAACTCTTTGCTTAATTAATGTCTAAAAGGCATGCCTGTTCTTTCAGGACTTCCCTGAAAGCCAAACTTTTTTAATGTTTGTTGGCGTAATACTCTCCGTATTCGAATAAGCAGAGTGGGAGCGTAAGAGAGAGAAAAAGGTAATGAGTATAGGTATTTATGTATGGCTGTGTATGTATGGCTAATATAGCAGAGTTGCCATTTTTTAACAAAATTTATTTTTATTTATATACGAGGGTAGATAATTTTTGAAAGTAAAAAAAAATATTAATAATTTATGGGCGATCTGAGGTCAGGAAGGGGAAGAGGAGGAGCTTGTTTGAATTTTAAGGGTAAAAAATGGTTTATCTCGATTTCCGACAAAACTACGAGTCCTTTAGAAAAGAAATTGTATGGCGATGTTGTTGGTAATGAAAAGATCTACAACTTTTGTAGGGACACCCTTTTAATATAATCTAAAAATTTATGTAAAAAGATTAAATATCCAAGTTTTTTGAGTTTCGAATTTTTATCATGTATAATCTTCCCTCAATGCGTTTTATATATTATAAATATTTGAACTTCACGACTAAATGCGTAAGAAATAAAAATCCAAAATTTTATATGTATGTATATGGTACATATGTATATGTAAAAGGCGATCCATTTCCAGGTCCCCTACTGTTTTAGAGAAAAAAAATGCAGAAACTTCAAATATAATGGAGAATGTTCCTTTATCATTCGAAAGATTATTCTTTGCCATTTGTGTTTTTAACATTACTTCTTTCAAATATTTGCCGTGGCAAAGTCTCAGATGGTCCATCCGTTCGGTACATATTTCGAAGACCCATTCGAGCATTTCGACCTGTAACTGGCGAATGACACATCTGATGTTTTGCTACAAGGCTTGAATTGAAGCGGAATTGTCCGCATAGACTTCAGACTATACAATTCCCCACAGAAAACGGTGATATCACACGAACTTGGTGGAAAGTCGATCAGCCCAAAAGGTAAAATTATCTTCTCACCGAAGTGTTCTCTCAATAAATCCATTGATTGATGCGATGTGTGGGAAGTGCCGCCGTCTTGTTGAAACCAAATGTGTCCGAGATCACAAACTTCGATGATGCCATCATTTTGGGTTAATTTCGTAATTTTCCGAGATTTTTTTTTTTGACTTATGCCGAAACCTAATACTAGCGAATATGTTTGCTTTGACAACCCTGTTTAAAATTTGCAACTATATACTTATTTTTTCTTCCTTTATGCTCTTCATTCACTTTTTTTTTACTTTCGAGCGAGTAAACTCCAACAACAGCAGTACAACTTTCCAGTCTCGTGCTTTTTCTGCTTTCCAATTAGCTAATGGAAAAGGATACAATAGTCCTGGATGGCAAGAGCGTGCTGAGAGAATATTAACAATTTGTAGCCGCTTTTGAATATAGACTTGGAAGATATTTGATTTTTTATTTCTTTTTTATAAAAATAAGAAATTAGATTTTGCCTTTAAGAAAATTAATGAAGAATGTATATTCTTAACTTTTGATGTGTTACTGATTAGAAATTATCTTTATTAGTAAAATAATTTTAGAATAAAAATTATAAATAAATTTTGTGGAAATAGTAAAAAAAAAAGTAATAAATTGAATAATTTATTTTTTTACTTACAAATTTAAATTTTCTCAATGGAAGGCCAGCAAACAAAATTACAATTCAAATTACTGCAAATATGTTGACATAAAATAGCTTTTTGATGCGCACATACATAAGTATGTATTGTGAATATGCATTTATGTGTGTTTGTTTGTATAGTCAAGCGTAAATATTATCTTAGCCTACCCTAACATGCGCTGAATCGAGTCCTTTGTCACACAAAAAGACACAGCAAGCATTGTTGAACTATTGTGCCACTTTCTAGCGACGAGAAGGTTTGTATGTGTATGCGTAATGCATGAGAAGTTGTAATGTGCGAATATGTTTATATTTATATTTTTACTACATGGTCGATCATTTGCACTTTTTGAGTTTAAATAGAAGAAAATTATAAAATAAAAATATATGTATACAAATTGTGCTGCTAAAAGAAATTAATTTACAAACTAATTTAAAACTTACAAAACACCATTTTAAAAATATTATAAAATTATACAAAATTGCACACGCTAATAATAATTCACAAAAAATTAGTATTTGCAAAAGCAAACAAAAAAAAATAGAATAAATAAAACAAAAATAATTCTTAAACATTTTTTTTATTTAAATAAAAAATTTAATATAATTTATAAAAAAAGTAATATTAAAAAAAAAATTGTGTTAGCAAAATTCAAAATTGTGATATAAAAAATAATTTTAAATTTTTTAATAAATTTAAAATAATTTAAAAACTAGACAAATTTTAAACTAATAATAGTAACTCACGGAATTTAATAGAATTTTCAAAAAATAAAAATAAGAAAAGGTAATAAAAAATCGTTTTTCCAAATAGTAACTTATAATTATTTACACAAATAAATACATTTTTAATTTTAAAAAGTTAAAAAAATATATATAAATTTTTTATTTATAACCTTGTTTAATTTTTTGAAAAAAAATTGCATAAAATATAATTATTTACAAAAATGAAAATTAAAAAAAAAATATTATAATAAAATAAAAATTACTAATAATTGTTTACAAAAAAGGAAATATTTTCAGAAAATATAAAAAGAAAACTTAAAAAAATTAAGAAAAATTTATTGTATTATTAAATTTACTTTTTTCAAATTTATGTTAAAAAAAATAACATTTTACAAATGTATATTTTAAAATTTTTGAAAACAGTTTAATTATAAAAAATTACAAATAATAGTAAATATTAACAAAGTATGTAAAATATTCAAAAATTAAAAAAAAAACACAAAATAAAAAAAAAATTAAAAAAAAAAAATTTTTTTGAATTTATGATTTAAAATAATTTAATTTTTTTCAATATTTGAAATGTTTTGAAAAAAAAATATTCCACAAAAATAAATTTTCATACTATTTTATTTTTTTTTAATATAATTAACTATAAATAACAGGAAATTAGCAAGTTGTGTCAACTTTTGACACAATAAAATATTTTGTTCCAAATTTTTGTCACAAAATGTTTTCAAAAATCTTCTTACTACTTTATTTACAGCCATATTAATCATATTTGCTGACAAAAACTGTTTGTGTTGCCATTTAACAAAGTTAGAACACCGCATTTTTATCTAAAGCCCCCACGACGTATACGTAACATTCATGAATATCAATAATAAGCCCGCTCAATGCTAGGAAAGCCTAAGTGTTATAGAAACACATTGAAAAGATACTAGGTACGCATATTCTTGAACGCTAGGAATATTTTTTATAGGAAAAAATTATTTTCCCATGACGTTCGATGCCACTTAACGTGTATTTTATCTACTAACAAGCTATTTTGCAAGTGTAGCGTGCAGCAGATAAGTGCTAGCGAAACGTGTTATGACGCTAACTTTAAGTCGTATAATATGAATATAATATTTCGAGTTAATTTTAAACTAATTTATGAGTAGAAATGCTTCCAAAGATAAACAGCTAATTAGCTGGGGAATATTTATGGGTACGTGTGTTGGAATCTATGTGTCTATAAATATAAATATATGCATAAGTATAGTATATATAAATGATATAGATATTAATTTGTGGTTGTAAATTACAATTTCTCATTTATTATATTTACATATCTAAGTTTCTGGTTGTCTCATTGCCTTAAAAGCCTAATAACATTGAGGTTTTAATGACTGATTGAGTTATAGAGTTGCCACTTGCGTTTAAAATGCAAATTTAACCTTTATTAATCCTGATAAATACAACTTGTAAGCTTTCGCAAGCAAAAATATGGATCTTTTTTATTATATTTTATTGTATGTAGTATCCTTAACATGAGAGAATGTTTAACCTTCTAGTTCTAGACTTACAATTAATTACCCTTTCTTATATGCTGCCATAATTTTTTTTTTTTTTTCAATTATATCTATTGCTTGACAGTTTATTAGCTACGAGTATAATGTAGTCAGAACATTACACGTTTTATTGACGCAAAAGTATTTCCATTAAAATAAATATTTCTGTTAATGTCAACAATTTGGTCTAATTTCCTGCTAGACTATGAGTGGCGGCATTTAAACAGCTTAGGCATTTACAGCCACGTATGTTTACTCTGTGTTAGTTTTGGAGGAGAAAAAAGTTATGAAAATACCAAAAATAAATTAAAAACAGCAAACAATAAACAAACTCCGCCTAACCGAAACCCTAGTTTATAACCACAAAGACACGCAGAACTTCCAAATAATATTTGTACTCATTTGCTCAATAATATGTACGTGCATATGTATGTTTGCATGTATGTATGTATATACAGTTCTGTATACTTGTATTCTCATTGCGCTCATAAACAAATTGGACATTAAGAAAACACCGTTGAATGTCACGTACTTGCGCTTAAACTTCAACTTCCAGACATTGCCAGTTCATGACTACACATTGAGAAGGTCTGACAGTGATTATCTTATAGCGTCACAAGCGTTTAGTATACATATGCATATACAATATTTTCATATAAAAATACGAGGCTGGCTTCAGATATAGCAATTGTGGCCTTTATTGAAAAAAAAAGAAAAAAAAAAATTTTGCGGAAGTCAAAAATTCTTTCCGAAATGAGAGGAGTACAATATATGCATAATTTTTTTCGTTACAAAAACAATTACAAAGTCAAAACTAGACTTGAAGTACTCACATTTGTTTTTTTCTTGCAATATCTGTAAAGTATTACAACAGAATTGATCTTACCGTTTACTATTTGTTGTTGTGCAAATAAATGTCTTAGTAAATTCAGAGTTTTGAAGACGTCCAAAGTTGTTCATAACCATAATAATTCGAGTTTGAGAGATAAAAATTTAAAATACATACATATGTCAAATTAGATTCAGAGTTTATTAAATTCCTAAAATTTGTTCATAAACACTACTTTTTAAACTCGAGTTTGAGAGACAAAACTATAAATTGAAAAATGTGCCAAATTAACTTCGGAGTTTCTTAAACTCCTAAAATTTGTTTATAAACACTTTTTTAAACTCGAGTTTAAGAGATAAAAATACTTTTCAATAACATCACCCAGCTCATATTAGATCATATTTGTAAATAAAATAACTTTTCTTGAAAAAATATTTTGTTCCGAAAAGCATAGATGTATCAAACTGCCCTCGTACCTTTCAGCGTAATAACTAAAATATAACTATGATATATATGCTTTTTTCAAAAGACTGGCAGCGATGTCGTCAAGTCAACACCAGTCACCGACGATGTCACCGGTGTTTCAAAACGTACATTAATGTGTGTAAATATGTATGTATACGTACATATGTCATTTAATAAAACTGCTTGCAAATAATTTAGGCAACATTACGAAGCCATGACTTTTTCATACGAAAGTGCTTTCTTCTGCATATTTAAACTTTTTATTTGGGTTTTCTGCTGGCCTCAGCATTCGGCATTCACCATGAAGGTCGTGTCAAACAATTGCTGCACCAATTTGACGCTTAAAGGTGGGTGTGTGTGTGTGTGGTGTTCTGTGGATCCACCTACAATGCAGGTGGTCGGTGCCAATTCGTGCCTGAAGCCTTGCCAACTTCATGTTAACTTCGAAAAAAAAACAAAAACAAAAACACATCAAAATTATAAAATAAACAAGCAAATGAGACAAATGATCACAAGTTCCTGCACATTACAGTTATGTAAGCAGATATGCAAGGTGCCATGGAAAGAGTACGGTGCATAAACAAATATTTTGTTGGGTCGTGTCATTAGTAGGGATATCACCGAATTACATCTACAACAAAAATATAAAAAAATACAAGTCAGTTCAATTACTCATGCTCACCTACATACATACACTCTCTATTTGTGTTTGTCGAACACAATGTAAATACAAGCAATTACATAAACATACAAAACATTCCACAAACATACGTACATATGTACAAACTAATGTAAACGTGTAAAAATTGTCATTGGACATGGCGAAAGAAGAAAGCCAAAGCCCAAGTGAGCAAAATCAATAAGTAGCGCTGCAACAAACTTAATGCTTTCGGAGGAAAGAAGGTTAAAGGCTAACGGTAAAACGAAATGTAGGTCAAAGAATATTTGAACGCAAATCATAAGTATAATCCGACAGTGAATTTATAATAGTTAATGGATTTAGATGAAAACTTTCATGGCAGTAAATATAACAGTATCGATGTTTGGATGCCCGACACGAAGTATTTGAGCTCGGTACAGGGTTTTATCTTACTCTAAATGCCACTCTCTTTCGCTTCGATATCTTATCTCTTATAGAATTCAAATGTTAACGAGGAAATATGTCGAGATGTTGTAGTTCCAACTGTTACAATAATTTGAATGGAGTTGCTGACGACTCTAAAGTTCGTATTTTAAGCGTATGAAGACTATAAAGTTTGATCTGAATTCTTCTTCTTCTTTATTGACGTAGACACTCGTTATAGCCTAGTTTACAGCAGCTTGCCAGTCGTTCTTCCTCTGCTTCCCCTTGCGGATACTACATCGAATACTCTAAGATCTACAGTGTTTTCATCTATTGCAACGACATGACTTAGCCAGCGTAGCTGCTGTCTCTTAATTCGCTTCTATGTCAATGTCGTCGTATATCTCGTACAGCTCATCGTTCCATCGAGTGCGGTATTCGCCGAAAGCGCAAAGGATCATAGATTTTCCGCAGAAACTTTCTCTAAAAAACTCGTAACGCCGACTCATCAGATGTAGTCATCGTCCATACCTCGATAGGACGGGAAAGTTTTGGTCGAGAGAGGACTTTACTTCCCAATTGCCTACTTAGTCCGAAGTAGCACTTGTAGAAAAAAATTATTCTGCGGTGGATTTCGGGGCTGACGTTGTTGCTGGTGTTAATACAGGAAAGCAGTACTAACAGCGCGTTTGTTGAGGTCAACGATATCAATATTATCGGCAAACGCCAGTAGTTGTGCACTCTTATAAAAGATTGTACCTTCTCGAATAAGCTCTACAGCTCGAATTATTTTCTCCAGGAGTACATTGAAGAAGTCGCACGATAGGGAGAGGTCCTTCCTGATCCTTTCCGAGCTTTTAGTTATTAGTTTTGCCCGGATACAAAATTAAGACATAGTGACATAAAGACAGCTCCTTTTCGTTCTGTAAAAGGAATCTTTGAAATCGACGAAGAGGTGGTGTGGATCGGTCATCTTTTCACGGGTCTTTTCTAAGATTTGGCGCATGATGAATATCTGGTCAGTTGTTGATTTTTCAGGCCTAAAACCACATTGATAAGGTCAAATCAGTTAGTTAACGTCACCGACGATGTCACCGTTTAATATAATTTTATATGCGATGTTGAGGAGGCTTATCCCACAATATTTGGCGCAGATTGTTGGGCCCCTCTTTTCGTGGATGCTGATGCATGCTCCTTATCCGTTCTTCGCCGCCGTATGTGAATAGCTCGGTATGACATCCAACGGCCACTTTGTTGTTCTTCAGATTGTGTCGCGTATCTGGAACTATGGAGTATGCTGAGATTTAGAGTTAATGTTACTAACTATAAAAACCATGGAAAAGGTTGAGAATTACTGACCGAAAAAATACTAAATATGTGAACCTCACATTAAAAGAAGGCAGAAATTGAACTTCAATTTATTATCTCTGTTCTCAACTCGTCCTGATAGGTATGGGAATATGAAGATACCAAGGACGACGTGTTTTGCTAAGAAGAAAAGAGTTGATTGCGCTAACCATAACCAAGAAACAATGAAAATTGCAGAATATATACATATGTACATGTGTACATATACATATACCAGTATATGCCAATATGCTATTATTTTCCGGTCAATACTTAATTGACCTACAAAGTACAGACACAGCGACCCATATTATAGATATCTGTACATACTCGTATATATGTATGTTCCTACATATTTTAAACATGACATGAGCAAATATTTTGTTGTTGTTCTAAGTATATATTACAGTTACAGTATGAGCATTAACCTGTCACCTGCTATCAATCAGCGATAAATGACGTCAACGTCATAGTCGATAGCTACAAACCCCCTCCACAACACCTTGAACGGTTTGATGGGTTATTTTCGTCTGCACAAGTGGCCAACAATGACGTCATGGCTGCACAACGAGGTGCTCATAAAGAAAACTTTCCGATAATATTTTAGTCACATCAACTTTTTTCTGCTTTAGTATAGTGGTTATTTTTCCGCCATTAACTTATAGACCGCTAAAGCGAATGGCAATTGTTATGAGTATTTGTCGAACTTTTTATTAATAATTTCCTTTTTTATTGAAGTTCTTCGGTGCTGTGCAATTCCTTCGCCACAATTGACACTCCATCGAGCAGCTTTTGGTGTTAGGCTCGC
The DNA here is from genome assembly GCF_023373825.1 of Bactrocera dorsalis. Classification (NCBI taxonomy): domain Eukaryota; kingdom Metazoa; phylum Arthropoda; class Insecta; order Diptera; family Tephritidae; genus Bactrocera; species Bactrocera dorsalis. The sequence goes on from NC_064305.1 coordinate 67,314,715, forward strand.
GGCGGTACTAATTAAAAGCGATAAATACACCGCTCAACAATTTCACCGCACACCGCCGCTGCCACCGCCGTCATGGAGCCAGCGTTTTGGGAGCAATGCGCCAATTTATTAGCCAAATGCCCAGTCTTCCGACTGCCAATGACAAATGCGGCGCGTCTCTGCCATTTACTCACTCATTTACATACTCCATTGTTTATATATGTCCGCATGTACGTATGAGTGTGTGTGTGAGTGGGTACAAATTACTTTTATTGGCAGTCTTTGTATTAACGCTTTTTTTGTTTATTTTGTTGTTGTCTTTTTATTTAGTCAGTTATTTGCTGAACGCTCGCGTTACGCATTGCCAACTGGTTAGCGCCTGGCTGAGCCATGAGTCGTACAAAGGTGGCCGTTTGCTGTTTTTGCATACCCTGAACATATTATATTAAGATTGCCACGAAGTTTGTAATCTCCAAAAAGGAAATTCGGAGACGCCATTAAGTCTACATTTGTATAAGTGATCAGCGTGAGGACCTGAGTCGATTTGTCCAAGTCCATCTGTCTGTATACACGCGAACTAGTCCATCAGTTTTGGAGAAATGAACTTGAAATTTTGCACACGTTCTTCTTTAGCAAAGAAGTTTAAAAATTGTCGGCACCGTCAATATCGGATTACAAGAGCACATAGCTGTCATACAAAGTGCACGTTCAAAATCAAGTTCTTGTATGGAAAACATTTTTATTGTAGAGGTATCTCCACGAAATTTAGCACGGATAATTTTCCAATGACCATGACATTATCTTATGAAAAATTGTTCAGATCGGACTACTATAACACATAGCTGCCATACAAACTGAACGATAAGAATTAAGGTCTTATATGAAAAACTTTTTTATTTGTTGAGATATCTTCACCAAATACTGTATGGATTACTATCCAAATCAACGGTACAATTATCTTCGAAATTGTTCAGATCGGACCACTATAACATAATGCTGCCATACAAACTGCGCGATTAAAATCAAGTCTTTGTATGGAATCTTTGGTTTTTTTGAAGGGTATTATATAGTCGGTGCAACCGAAGTTTGCGCTTTTTCTTGCTTTAGCCTTTGTCTGTCATAAAAGTTTGCCGCCATTGAATAAAGCCGAAATTAATATGGAAAAGAACGCAAATAAATTGTTTTCATAAATACCCATGCGAAGAGTGAGTAATATGCACTTATTTATATGTACAATATGTGTGTATAGGTGTGAATGTATGTTTGTAAGCACAGTTCAACTAACTTACATTAATAATAATATTTAAGAAGGCATGTGTGGCAAGTAAAAATATTGAGTTGCTAAACTCTCTTAGTTTTTTTATTGTTATATTGTACTATAAATATTTTGTTGTTGTTGTTGTTACTTACAATGCGTCAAGCATACCTTGAGCTGACTAAGAAACTGTTTTTTATTCGTCGTTACAACAAAAGACAACAAGTTCGGCATCCCTCGGTTTTTCTAACACAGTAGTCAACGAACACTATTTCCGATTTAAAGCCGCCAAAAGTACTATAATGAACCTCTCTTCATATAACAGATCTAAGTTGTTTTATGTATAGTTGGAATAAAGTGTTCTCGAAATTTTCATAAGATGGCTTAAGTATGATTGTTATTAGAATTCTAAATTTCAAATAATAACTGAATAAAGTTCTTTCAGATAAATCGCCTTGTTGGCAGCCGGATGGTTGCATCCAGCACTACCATACGACCATAGCTAATTAACTATTTACTGTATAATATTATTATTCGTCCAGTTTGTTGATTGTCAAGTTCTATTGTATTGTACATAGTTCTTCTTCTCCTTTATTGACGTAAATACCGCCTACGCGGTTAAAGCCGAGTTTACAACAGCGCGTCAGTCGTCCTTTGTTTTCGCTGTCTGGTGACAATTGTAGATCCAAATGTTGACAGGTCCTTCTCCACCTGGTCTTTGCATTGGAGTGGAGGTTTTCTTCTTCCTCTACTTCCCTCGGCAGGTACTGCGTCGAATACTTCCAGAGCTGGAGTGTTTTCATCCATCCGGACGACATGACCTAGCCAGCGTAGCCGCTGTCTCTTAACCCGCTGAACTATATCAATGTCATAGTATAAGTCGTACATCTTTTCATTCCATCGATTGCGGTATTCACCGTTGTCAATGCGCAAAGTACCACAAATCTTTCGCGGACTCATCAGATGTTGTCACCGACCATGCTTCTGCATCATACAGCAGGACCGGGATTTGGACTTTGTTCGTCGAGAGAGGACTTTATTTCTCAATTGCCTACTCAGTCCGAAGTGACACCTGTTAGCAAGAGTAAATAATTAGATAAAATTAAAATAAAATCTTTGAAGGCCAGCAACATCTTAACAACTATAAAAAGGAGGACGACCATATTTTTATTATTGAATCCGTTTATTCTTCTAATAATATTTATCAATCACCCATTTGAAACCAAACTCCTAAAAGAAGTTAATGATAAAAATGCAAAACAAAGTCTGCTATACATTTCTTCTTCTTCTTTGCACTACCGGCGTGGGTCGGCTTGGGCCGATAACACAACACTATGCCAGTTGTATCCTTCCTCTGCGAGTTAACGCCTACTGTATATTCCAAGTGCAGACAGGTCCTTATACAATGGGTGCTTCCATTATGCGTGGACCCTCTTGCTTCCGTTTCCCACCCTTGGAGAAGGACCTGTCAACATTTGGATCTACAATTGTCACCAGACAGCGAAAACAAAGGACGACTGACGCGCTGTTGTAAACTCGGCTTTAACCGCGTAGGCGGTATTTACATCAATAAAGGAGAAGAAGAACTATGTACAATACAATAGAACTTGACAATCAACAAACTTGGGCGTTTCGTTGTTGCAGCGACCCTCAAATGTGCGACATGACATAAACAGTGAATCGTTTAACTATTATGCGGTTACCTATATCCATGTCGCCATAGTTCTCATACAATTCGTGGTCTCGCCTTCTGCGGTACTCATCGGACGCTCCAAACACTTTGCGAACAATAATTCTTTCGCTTCTTTTCCTATGTTGGAAAAGGCTATGCAGACGGCTCTGTTGTTAAGAGCTATGATGTCAATGTCATTGGAGTACCCCGAGGGTAGCACAAGAGTGGATCACCCTATCTAAAACTTTGTCTGGAACAGAGGATAGATGGTTGTTCATGGCGTCGAATAAGCAGCTTCCGTCAGTGTAGTGCTGGGCTAAGCAAGAAGCGAAGAAAGTTATTAGTTTGCATCGAATCTGCTTAAATATCACTTTTCTTATCACTTTTTTTAACTTTTTGAAAAATACCCTATTCTAGTACAACAACAAGAGCAATTATTTTTTCTTCACTTTATATCATCAGCCTACGTCATTGTCTTACACTAGAACTCAGCCAATATATATGCATGTTATATGTATGTATTTACAAAGGGGGAAAAACTCAACTGTAAACTATAACTAACTGTATTTACCGAAGTGCGACAAAGAAAAACCATTTAGTCATGCTACCGAATTCATTAGAAGCATATCGCTCTGAAACCAATGGATGTTACTGCTGGAGACAGAAATAGTTCGTAAAAAGTATTTGTTATGAATATATATAACTGTACCTATATATAATACATATGTATGTATGTAGTTGTGTACGATCTCGTTAGTGCTCGGTGCCAAATTGCCAATTATCCATCATTCTCGCTGCATTTTTTTTAGCACATTTCAAATAAAACTAATGGCACGGCGTTTGGCTTGGCTCGATTTGTCCATTTGTCCATTTCGCCATTTGATTTCACGCCCAGTTAACTAGTTTCGGCATTTACTTACTGCCGCACACACGCACACATTTTCATGGGGGCTTTGACTTGTAGGTTAACAAGAGTATAACTTTTATGGAAGAAGAATATATAATATATGTGTCTAAATACAAAAATAGCTATTAAACCATTTACGAATATGTAAAAAAGAGTATATGCAGTATGTCGTCAAAATAATAGAAACAGTTTCAAATATGATAATTTAATAATATATTTCAATAAATTTTAGCGTACTGATGTTAACTTTATGTATTTTTTTTAACTTTTGAAAAAAATTTTCTTTATTAATATTTTGGCTTTCTAACAAGAACATTTTAAAATTTTACACTTTTTTATTATTTACGAAAAAAAAAATTTTATTTATTTTTATTAAATTTTTTTTTTGTACCTTTAGGTAAAAAAATATACTTTTTTTTTGGAAAAATTAAAAGAAAAAAATATTATCGTGTTCCTGAAAACTATTTAAAAAATATTATTTTATTTAAAATGTCAAATAAAATAAGGGAAAATGTATTTAAAATTTATTTAAAATTTTCCTTTTAATTTTTTTTTATTAATGTTTTTATTTAAATTTATTTATGTACATATATTTCCTGTATTTAACGTTCCGCTCTTTAAATAACTTATATATTGTACATATTTTTTTTTACTTTTTATGTACATCTTTTTGAAGCAAAATATTTTTTATTGAAAATTTTTATAATTAAACGTAAAATAATGAATACTTTTTCTTAAAAAAATATTATCATCTTTGTGAAAAAAAATGAAAAAAATTGTTTTTTTCAAAATTTAAAATAAAATATTTTTTTAATTAAATTTTTTTTACATAAACTTTTTTAATTATATTTTATTATTTTTTATTAAATTTTTGTGTATATATATATATATGTATATATATTTACTTTATTTACATGTTATAAATAACTTAAATATGTATATATCTATTTTTTAGTTTTTATATAAATTTTTTTAAATCAAAATATTTTTGTATTTCTAAAAAAAATTTAAAAAAATCGTTTTATTTAAAATTTTTATAGTTTTTATTTAAATTTTGTTTATTTTTTTATCACTTTTTTTAAATAATTTTTGTGTATAAACACTTTCTTATTTACAATATCAACAATATACATACATATATAAAATATATATTTTTCCTTTTCATATTCTAAAAAATTTGTAAATAAATTTTTTTTTCTTAAAAAATATATTGTTGTATTTTAACAAAAATATGCCAAAAAAAATTTGTTTAACTGTTTTTATTTCTATTTTAAAATCTTTAATGTATACCTTTTACTTTTTCAATAATTTTTTCATTTGTAAGCGTGTTAATATAAAATGTATATTTTTTTACCTTTTAAAAATTTTTTTTAGAAAAATATATTTATATATATTTAAAAAAGCAGTAAACAATATTTTTTTTACTCCAACTATTTTATTTATTTATTTATTTATTTATTTTTTCATTATACACATTTTGTTTTTTCAACAATTCTTTCTTATATAAGAGAACTTATTTAAAATATATGCTTAAATTTAAAAAAAAAAAACTTTTTTCTTAATGAAAATAGTTCTCTATTTTTATTAAACAGTTTTTTATTTTTTTAGTTTTTTAATGTATGCAACTCACTTTCTCAATAATATTTTCTTAAAAAATATATTTATGAAAAAATGTAAACAAAAAAATTATATATTTTTGTTTATTTTAGTGTTCCCATTATTTTATCCAACCACTGTATTATTAAACTTATACTTACTTACATATGTATGCTTATGTGCATATAATACATTTTTCTTCTCTGTTTCTGTTGTTCGCTTTTGTCCTCTCATGGTTGTATAAACAAATAACAACAAGTCAATAACTTTATGGCTGCCCTAAATATCCTCACAAATCAACCTGTCCTACTTTTCCAAGGATTTTCAACCAATGTGAAAATAAACTTTGAAAAGGTTAACAAAACTATAAAACTCAATGAATAACACACATGTGGTTTTATGACGAACTAAGTCATTAATAATAAAAGAGCGTAAAAAGTTTTGCAAAAATGCTGTTAACTATTTAAGTGATCTTATTTTAAACTTAAATTGTGGCGTTTCATGAAATACTAACTTTTCTGAAGGAGCTGTAGAGCGTTATAAAGATTTGTATACGGCTTAATTGTTCATGAAAAAAAAAATATTGAAAATTTAATCTGAAGACTGCTTGCGGTGACGGTTTATCTCGATTGTGTTGTATCGTGATTGAAATGGTCCCTATAGATGATATCTAACGTATAGGATGAATAAATAAACTGAGTCCTTTTCTACAAAATCTGACAATTGAATTAAAAATAAATAATTTTTTATTCCAAAATTTGCGCAATCCGCAAATCGTTTGACAACAACAAAATATGATTGATGTGGCAAATGGTTTGTAATAAATTGTAAGGTCAGTGGCTTCACATACGAGTATTTATATTCACAAATACACATACGCATCGTCACCGATATTTTTGTGAAGAAACTCTTATTTTTACACACATGCAAACATAGCCGGAGTACAACTTAAATTATAGCATCACAATCGTTGACTTTTGCCTCAGCTGCATAGTAATTTACGAAAAACGTAAATTATTTTGCATTCGTATATATGTATGTACATATATATTTGTTAGACTACATACACATATATTCTCATGTTTTCTGCTCCAGACGACAAAAAAAGTATCCGTGACTTGAACGATTAAACGAAAGTCCAAGCTCTATAATAACGAAGCGCATATTACGAGCGCTGTTTGATAAGTTATTGTTTGAAACGCCTTTTCAGATAACTTTTGTACAGAGTTTACTCAAAAGATTTTAGAAACCAAAACCCGATCTTGATTTGTTGACAATTCAATGGAAATATTTTAGAAACTCAAAACCCGATCTAGCAACTGTTGGTTGTTAGTTTGATCTCAATTTTTACGAGCTTAGAAGAGAATGAGTTACCCTTGAACAGAGCATATTAAATTTGCCACGTGAATGCGAATTAGTCACTCAGTTTTGGAGATATCGGTCTGAAATTTAGCATATGTCATTTTCTCACCAAGAAGCTATTCATTTTTTTGGAACAGCCGATATCGGACGACTATAGCATATAGCTACCATACAAACTGAACGATTGATTTCAAGTGCTTGTATAGAAAACTTCTTCATTTGATGAAGTATCTTCGATCTTCTTTGGCACAGGTGTTTATCCAAGACTGTGCTACAATTCTCGAATAAAATGTTCAGATCGGACAACAATAGCTTATAGCTTCTATTCAAGTTGAGCGATCAACGAGAACTTTTTATACCCCATTTTGCTATAAAAAATGCACCTGCGTAGTGGGTCTCAGATGAAGCTCAATTTTGGCTTAACGGCTTCGTCAGCCAAGAAAACTGTCGCTATTAGCGTGAGTCAAGTCTTCTTGTGGTTTAGGAAACGTAATTGTATCGACAAAAATAGATTGTTTGGAGCGGCTTGTGGTACGGCAGCAGCATCGAACAGGAAATGACGTCAGCAAGCGTTATAGCACAATGTTGACGGACTTTTTCCCCGGAATTTGTTGAAATATCCAACAAGATGGTCCGTCGCCTGATGTTTCACGACTAAACATGGACTGAATATTGAGAAATGGCCCAGTCAAATGGCCGCCAAGATCATGTGATTTAACGCCTCTAGATTATTTCTTCTGCGGTATGTTAAATCAAAGCTTTATGCTAATGAACCAGGAAGACTCGATGTGTTCGAAGAAAATATTCCAGCCGACATTTTGGATCCGATCATCGAAAGTTGGCGTAAACGGGTCGAGATATGAAAAACGAAGCTGTGGCGGCCATTTACCCAACATTTTGTTCAAATCATAAATGGCATACAATTATGTATCTGCATAACAAAAAAAAAGCGGAATCTGTTTTGACCAAATTTCAGTGTTTCATTGCATTTCAATACCACATTCTTCTTGTTGGTACACCCTGTACATTCAGTAATGAATTTGTAAACCGCAATTTCTACTTAAACTTATATAAAGTTAAGTATGTACATATGTATGTACATTCGAGTATCGACTTACAAGTATTTCTTCATATTTACAAAACATTTAAAGCTGCGGCAGCGATGACTATTTGTCGCTGATTGTTTGTTTATAAATAAATAATTTACTTGACATTTCGTTTGTAACGCTCAACAATTAATCACTTAAAGCAAAGCACAGACAAGCTTACATACATACCGGCGAAGTACTCACGTCTGTAGGTGGGTGAGTCTGACGTGCACACCCCCTCAATAGCAGTAATACGAACGACTAGTGGTTATAAAAGCACTTGAATGAGGCGTAGATCACACCATAGTAGTTCCATGTAATTATACTCGTATTCGCATGCGCAGTCATAAGTGCTGGCATTCACATTGCCGTGAGTGCTTCGCTTGCATGCATGCGGACGTCAGAGCGTCTAAAGAATGTTAGTGCATTTACAAGCCGCCATTTTTTATTTATGTAGCGCATATAAATAAACACTTAAACTATAAGTGGGCTGATTGTGAGATATGTGGGGTGTTTATGTGTATGATATGTATGTATGTATACTTGTATATCTGGTGATTAGCAAATGTTGAATTGCGCGTCAAGTGAACATGCCTTGAAGCTTCAACCTCTGTAAAATTTTTGAACTGACTTCTTCCTCTTTTTTGGCATAGATACCGTTTACGCAGTTATACCCGACTTTACAACTGCTTGGAGTCTCCAATTGGCGCCCTTCTCCACCTGATCTTTCTAACGAAGTGGAGGTCTTCCCCTTCCTCTGCTTCTCTGGTGGATACTGTGTCTAATACTTTCAGAGCTGGAGTGTTTTCGCCCATTCCGACGACATGATCAACCCACCGTAGCCGGTGTCTATTAATTCGCTGGATAATGTCAATGCCATCGTACATATGTATATCTCATACAGCTTCTCGTTCCATCGAATGCGATCTCTTAGTGCATCAAATATCCCATTTCACTATAAACCTGAAGTGGATTCCAGGACATAGTAATATCTCTGGTAACTGTGAAGCAGATGAACAAACCCAAACAGGCGCCACCTTACTGTTAGACTCTAGAAAAGAGAGAACCTGTATGTCTCAGACTACTTGTAGATATTTAATCGACAAACATGTAATAAATATAGTTAAGTCTTGGTGGAGTCAATCACTGATTTACTCAAAAAATAAAAATATGTGGCATAAATGGAATATAAAGCGCACATGCTGACTATTGAAATTCAAAAAGAATTACATAAGAACTCAAGAAGGAGAGCTAACAGGTCAATGTCTAATTAGACATTCCAACAGAAGTATTATACAATGACTATTTTAGAAGATGTCAGAAGGTAGAAGAAGGAGAGACTGCAAGGTTTTGTACAGGAAAAGAAACACTATAGGTATAGGGTTTCTTTATATCGTTTCCGAAGTTGCAAAAATACAAATTTTTGTACTGATGAACTTCAGTAGAAGCACGCTTGGTGCAGAGAGAAGATAATAGGGGATTTCACAGCCGGTGAAATCAGATTGGGCATCCTAAAAGCCTAGGTGGCAGCCGCTCTACCTATCTACCTATACAAAAGTGAACTGAAACAAGAAAAAAGTGAATAGATTTGCTTGGCTTGTCTCAATTTTAAGTTCAAGCATAGTACTAAGGGCCAGATTAGGTTAAGTTAGGTTTTATGGCTGATGCCCTATCGGAAGCTTATAATTGGAAGATTTGTAAAATGGTGCGAACCTGCAATTAGCGATTTATATAGTGTAGTTTTGAGATCAGGTGGTTCATCTATCTAATCTCATCTAAGGTCTTAACCTCGAAGAAGAGGCTCACACTGGAAGAAATATTTTAGATAATACTATGTAGAATAGTAAGCTTCAAAACAGACTTGGCAGGAGACAAAATTATTAGCCCTTCCTGGGTGCTAGTCGAACAATAACCTGACTGGAATGGCGATTATATTATATATTGGCAACCTATAGGTTAGGTTATGTTAATTCGATAGGCCAATGAGCCAAGCATAGACCAGTTTTGGTCCTTTGCGATACCAGATGGAGTTCAGTTACTATGTCCATGAGGAGTAGTCATCCTTTAGGATGCCTGCACTTGACGCGAATTTTAACAGACTCTGTGTCGATACCTCCTCCAGTGTACCATATCGTGTGGAACCCAGGTACTAACGACTAAGCTACGGCTTTCACAAGCGGGACAAGTGCACAAGTGATACTCCATTGTTTCTCTGGCGCCTTGCTCTAGACATTTCCTGCAGTGTTGTCTGTCAGCCCTATTCTGCGGACGTGTGTTGCCACCTATGTCAACCTATAGTAAAATACAGTTTTATTTAACACCTTTTTACCTTTATCTATGGGCAGGCGATTATTTTCTGGAAATAGAGTTGAGTACTGAAGACTAAAAGTGAATAATAAGGTTGGGATCCAAAGTGTTATGCTCTATTCAAAGGAAGACCTACTCTATATGCTTCAAATAGATCGGTGTGTGAAGCCTATAATTCGCCTGGGATGCGCTGTTGAAAGTAGTCTGTTTTTATCAGTATCCAAATTTAATTTCTCTGAGCATCTAATCTTTAGTCGAATTATTCAAGTACGCACCATTCAAAATAACCGTGATGACTTTGGTAAACATTTCGGCTTACATTTACAGACGTTTTTCAAGGAACCTACTAATTATCATTAATTTCCCAATCGCTTAAATCAACTCATATTAACAAGCAACTGAAATTCTATGAAAAGCTTCATGAATGACTGTTGATATCTTTAGAACAGTCTATATATTTCAGTCCAAATGTCTCAGTACACCAGAGATATTATTACTTAGTGTATGTTTGAATGAAAAATCTCGATATTTTTTAAAAAAATTTTTGAAATTTTCAAATTAATTGTACGTATACTTTTTTATATATTTCTTCACTGATTCTCTAAAATACCCCAAAAAATCACGCAACCCTGTAGCTCCTTGTTTCTTTAAGTATTGTCGTATATAACTACATACTATACATATGTACATATATTTATGAACATAACCGGTAATGACGACTTGTTGTAACTATAACTGTTTGCGTGTAAATATGTATGCACATAAACCGGTGCTTAATGCCAACAGCAAGACAATACGGCACGCCCATTAGCCCACTGCAGGGCGTTAAGTGCGCGCTTGAGTGCAATGCAGAAGCATTAAAAATGGCAATTACGGACCTACTATGCCCACACATACATACATACAACCGTGTAAGATGTGTGATGTGTATGTATGTGTACATGTTGGTTGCATTTTGCTGCAGGCCATCAACCGCAGGAACTTACAAGCTTTCAAGTCGCTACTTAAGTGCCAAAGCATGAATGCATGTGATTGTGTGTGTGTGCTTGCTGTTGCGCTGAACGATTTTGCTATAAATAAACGCTGGAGAAGTCAGTTGTAGATAGCTAATTACATACACATACGCATTTAAGCATTCGTGTAAGTGCTTCAATGCATACTCAACGCATATGTGTGTGTGTACTTTATATACCCTCATGTTTATATATGCACTTAAGTATGCAAATAAGTAGGCAATTTATGTATATTTATATGCAGGAAAATAGATAAGATATCGGCGTATATATATACATATATATATGTGTGTATATGTGTCTGTGTATGTACATAAGTGTATGCATATTATAGGCTTGACTGTGAGTTTTTCCATTTTTGCGCATTTCTTTCGCTAGATAGCAATTTCAATGAAGAGTAGAGATATTTAAGTTGAAATAACATGAAACTGCATACAAACATACATGGGTATATTTATATGTAAGTATTTTTTAAGCAGGTTTGTAGCAGGTGTTGCTTTCAGTTGATTTCATGAATTTGCAGATTCTCTGTAATTCAGTAATACTCTTTGCAAGTGAGAACCAGTGAAACCGGTTGTAGGAAATTTTTTATTGCACTAGTGCTTTAATGCATATTTTACATAGCTACTTACATATGTACATGTGTGCAACTGACTGATTTATAAAGGGTGATACAATTCCCTACTTCCTTAGCTGCCTACTTTTTCAAAGAAAAAGCTACAGAAACTTCAAATTAAATGGGGAATGTTTATTATCATTCAGAAGAACGTTCTTTGGCATTTATTTTTTGAAGATTATCGCTTTCAAATGTTGGTCGCGACTTCGTCTTGGATGGTCCATTCGTTGAGCCCAATTTTCGATAACTCGTTCGAGCATTTCGACACTGGTATCTGGCGAATGACACACGGTGTTTTTACTAGACGAATATTTTCAGGTTGCTTTGGAGCTTTTCAAGAGCCCATAGAGCGCAGCAATGTGCCTTGAAACGGCTTCAGTTTTGTACGTTTTGCAAACAGCGCCGAACTGACTCTCCATGGTCTTTGTGTACACTCTCAGCTATGACTGTTATATTTTCTCCACTGTGTGCTGGACGTAATTTGTCGATCGAATATTATCCAGTAATGTTTGCTACTACAAATCCATCACACCACAGAAAAAGCAGCGAAAATCACCTCCCATCTTAGCAGACTATTGGCCAACTTAGGAGGGTCAACATCAGAAGAAACCGCTTAATGTCGACAACCACCAGCGTCTTACTACTTATATGGAGTAGAGTTTCAGACTAAAAAAGGAAAACCGGCATAAGGTCTTGACCAGAGTGCACCGTATCGCAGCGCTCAGAGTTGCAGCAGCTTACCGAACTTCTATAGAATGATAAAAGTCGAAGAGCCGTTAGGCCTGTTCCACGACGCGGCAGAAAACGACGCTGAACACACATTCTTTAAATGTGTGCGATTGCAGTGGAAACACACCGGCTTAGAAGACCTAGTTGGCCCAATAAAGGTGGACAATTGTCATGCTGAAGAACGAAAATGGGGGGATTACCCAGAAATATAGTATGCAGCAATTTTGCTACGCCGAAAAAAGGTGCGCAGATGTAAATATCTCAATGAGAAAAATGGAACGCCATCCTGAAGTAATGCAAACACGGTTCTAGTGTTGTCAAAGGGCGAGGTTTTAGTTGGAGCACCTTCCCAATACAATTAAGAGCTCATACTTGGATCCTTCCTTAGAGATGTCTATCAAACAACTTTTCAGAGCACGAAGCGAAGAAAACATTAGTTTTTTTTTACCCTCCTTAATATACAGATATATACCAGAAAGTATAGAGATTTACTATTTACAACAATATTAATATTTTTTTTTTTTGTTTTACTTGTACATATATAACTCACTAAATAATTTAGAATTTCACCTGTTGACTGATTGCATGCCTACACAAATTCATATGTTTACCTATGCGTGTCTAAACATGAGTCAGCAAAAATGAGCAAAAAATTGCTCGGGAAGCAATTGAAAATCTTAAATATGCTCGTTAAATCTTATACTATATATAATATTATAACATCGTTAGCGCTTTAGTGACATTTTTTATAACTGAAATATGGTAGCTTCCACAAACGAGCCGGTGAAGTATGGCACGAATTCGCAAGTTTTAAAATTTATAGTGTAATTAATTCATATGTATGTGCAGTCATACTAATAGTATATATTAAATTCGAGTTAGTCAAATATTGAAAAACGATTTATTTTTTAAGTGCTAACGGGTGAAACTAAATACTTTTTAATTGCGAATATAAATTTTACCTCAACATTTCATCAATAATAAATCATGAAAAGAGAATAATCAGGTGTAACAATCAATCTTACAATTTTTGATCCAGAAAAGCTCAAAAGTATGTTTAACCGACTAGTCTATTTATTTTTCATTTACACTGTATATTATATAACGTAATTGAATGAGTCTGGCAGGGTTGCCCCCCTAAAACATACCCATCTCAATTTTTTTCAAATTTCTTTCACTTCTCATTCAAAACATAATATCTCCTAGTTTTAACATAAATTCATTAAATTTTCTAAAACTTTCATAAAGGTGGCAACCCTGTTCAATAGTTAATAGTAAAAATCGGTTCTAGCGCTGTTTTTTAATACCTGTATAAAGTAAATACTGTGTAAATTTTATAAATAACATTTCCTTTGTTATTTGTACTCTTATAAATTTGGCAACTCTACACAAAATACTTCTGGAAATAAAATCTTTTAAATCCTATTACATCCAAGTCTATATAATATTCCAAAATCACTTATATCAATCACAACATATACTTTTTAAAATACGAGCAAAAGCATTTATAAAAGTATGGCAACCCTTAATTCTTATTTCAAGTATTTTTTTTTCATACACTTACTTTGCAGTATTTTATTTAAACACTTCACTAATAACAATATTAACATGATTCTGTAAAAGGTGGCAACTCCAACCGCTAGATTTTGTGCGATAAAAATTACACCCGATATTTTCTTATATTTTACGAATGTTGTATGATATAATTTAATGCATGTACAAGTTTTATAACGGTATATTCGCAATAAAATTAAATTACAGTGTTACGACTTCAACGAATACATTTGTATATTAGTTTGGCAAGATATACTTAATATATCTAATTAAAAAAAATCAAAAGTTTTATGGGTTAGTTTGCTCATTTATTTCATATTTGCAAATTGTTTTTCCTAAACTTTATTTAAAAAGTGGCAACTCCTGTAAAAATTGAGGGTAGCAACTCTTTAAAAATTCAGTTGATTTAAATTTTTTACCACAAATATGTACGAAATGCATATTCCGTTTACCTCATTTATTTTTTTCACGCCCTACACTTATATTTTTATAAAAATCGATGGCAACCATAAGCTAAAATATTTTTATTAATAAATATATTTTTGTTTTTATACTGCTTTACGCAACATACATATAATATAATATACAATTTATTAATTTATAAAAAAAATTTTGCAATTTGGCAACCCTATGCAAATTTTTTCCACCCTAAAGCTTTATTTTTTTACTTTACTGTTAATATTGATTTAGCTACTAGTTATTCGAGAAAAATTTACTGTGATATATTTTTTTCAAAATATTGGCAACCCTAGTAAAAAGTATTTTTTATTAATAATTACATTTTTTTATATTGCGTTACGAAATATATAATATCACATACATATATTGCAACCTTTTAATTTTTGAAATCTGTTTACAACTTGACAACCCTTTTCCAAAATATTTTTCTCATTTTAAAGTCCTTAAAGATTTTATTTTTTTAAATAGCCTTTATTTTTTTCATAATATTTTTGTATATTTTTTTTAATGGCAACCCTAGTGTTTGATAATACCAAAAACCCCAAAAAAAAATTTTATAAAGAGCATCTGCTTCTATAAAAATTCCATTGTATAATTAGCTAGAATTATCATATTCGCAAATAATCCATAATTCCTTTATTAGATTCGTTCCAAAGCAATAACACTTCATGGCAAATAATCGGTCAGCACATTCTTTACACGCCATATTTCAATCGTATGGCTCAATCTCTAACCTTAAGTAGCTACTATTTCCTGGCGTGCACTAACCGTTGTTTCCTTAAGCTAACTCCTACCATTTCCGGTACCGAAAACGTTAGGACGACGTTGGGCTGATTGGAACGCCCATTTTACACCATCGAGTTGTTCGTACCAAAAAGCCGATTTGCATAACGAACAATGGTGCCACACTTATGGAAATCGCTTTCAGTCTGCATCTGTGTGTATGTATGTTCTTACATTTACTGCTTACATGTGCTCGTACATGGATTACTCGCCGGTTTGTGTTTCGTGCCGACATGCTTTTAATCTAAACGATTGTGTAAAATAAATGAGATGTGGAGAATTTAACGGTACATATAACAGCAATGCGGCAAAGCATTTCAGAAATGTTATTTGAAAATTATAATATTTTAGCATCTAACGTCGATTACTAGTATGAAAAAAGAGTTTAAATTAATTTTAGAAAGCATGCGCTGAAAAAATGTGAAGCTTCTTACACTTGAAAAGAATATAATATTATATTGGACTTACATGAAATTCGTTTATCACGACTCTGGTACCGATATGAACAGATATTGCCTCCTCCTAACTCCCAATCTCTTGCAGCATAACCAAAACTATCGCTTCCTATGGAGTAGGTTCGTGAGAGAATTCAATAGTCAGATCTAGTGCAATGATTTCCCTTTTATTTCTTAAAATTTGCTTACATATAGTATATACCTGAGACTATTGCGAGCTAAAAAGAGTAAGAATTTGTTCATAATTCTAAAATTTTTAATTTTTTCTTCGAAATCTATGTCAGCGAAAATACATTTGTGCCAACGTTATTGCCAATACCCAAAACAGTATTTAAAGTCAATTTCCGAAATAACCTTCAATGCGCATAGCAATTCACTTTTAATATCTTTAATTGACTCAAAACGCGGAGCTAAATCAGGCGAATACGGTGGTTGCGACACGATATTGGTATGTCAGAATGCACTTTCATGATGCAAAAACCAAGAATTGTCGGCCCACAATTTTCGGCGAATAGTTTCGCTCAAACGACGTATAACACTTAACTACTTGTAGTGTTACTTGTTGACAGTTTGGCCGATCGGAAGTAATTTGGAGTATCCCACACCTCGATAATCGAATAAAACTGGCAACATAGCCTTGATTTTTGACGCGCTTTGACGTGTTTTTTTGGTGTCGGCTCACTTTTGCCACGATATTCGGCCGATTAATTGCTTATTTCTGGGTCGTTAGTATAGACTCAAGACTCATCGCCAGTAATAATATGTTTCATGACATCCTGGCTGTCAGCTGTTTTTTTTTTTAATTTAGTGATTTTGGCACCAATCGTGTTTTCACTTTTCCCAAACGATCTTTCAAAATGGTTAAATGGTTTTTACCGATCCACTCGATAGTACAACGGTATCTCCGTCTGTTGATCGTTGATTCTCAAGCATTTAATGGAACTTTTTGTTTAATAATTCCACTCATTGTAGAAATCGCCGAATTTATTTCAGAAATCAGTTAACTGGATTTATGATCTCTCAATGTGAAGTCAACAAGCTCTACTTAATCAGAATTTGAATGATTTATACCATATGGAAATGGCTTACTCTTATTAATTTCCTAGGTTTCGAATACAAATAAAACTACATGAAAGTCATACCATCAAATGAAACCCAAGCAATAACAAAATACCTTTTACACTTTCCTATTGAAACTCTCGATATTTCCTCCAACGATAAACGGTTCGGACGTTTTCAATTATTAATTTCTCTTTCCTCTTCAGCACCTGAAATTCTCTAAATTACTCTAAAAACTTTATGCGATTAAATCGAGGTTAAGTTTCTGATCTTGAATTTATAAGTTCTTCATAATGGACCGTGTAACATGATTTTCACCTGACTTATTAGTTTGTAAGGCTCTCATAAAATTATTTCTAGTAATTTTTGGTGTTTGTGGTTCAGGAGATTTTCCAGGAATTTAAAAAAAAACTGACTCTCACACATATTTTAAACTGTCAAGAGGTAGAAGATGAAAAGACTACAGAACATCTTCTATGTGAATGCAAAACTTTGTATAGGAAAATAATCGCAACTATCGGTTGATGGTTTCTTGACAATGTCTTGAAGGTTACAAAATAAAACTTTTTTATCACTGAACTTCATCAGTAGCACAGAGTGGTTCAGAGAGGACATAATAGAGTGAGACGATCGGTTTCACAATGGTCCTACTAAAGGCTTAAGTGCGTCGCAAGACATCTACTCTACCTACCTACGCTTCGAACTATCCATCGATAACTTCAGGAGTTACACGTATGACTCTCTTCTAAATAATTTTTAGCAGAACACGCCTCTTGTAAGTTATAGGTTCCATGTTTTGGTTGACCAACGGGGGGTAAATATCATTTGTCATAACAAAGACTTAAGAAAAACGTTTTTCCTTTAAGTAAAAGTACCAGAACAGAGCGCTTTATACATGATTTTAATTGGATCTATAGTACACAAATGTTTTTTTTTTTTTCAATTACGAAGATACTATTTTATGCCTCAAATTTATAACGCTTTTTGTTAGCTTATAAGCACCGAAGCTTTTTATTTACTTTCCGAAGCTTTGTTGTTACAACTAATGCAAACTTACATATAGCCATAATACCGGTTTGACTGTTCGGGTTCATATTTTTTCTGATTCCTTCTTTTAGCAACCTCTTCCCAAGCGTGTGTAATGCAAAAGATCATTTTTTAACGCATGGAAACCAGTTCAGCTACCGAACTCGTAAAGAGCGTGTGACTCACGACATATATTTAACTTTTTTATTGAAATCCAATATCAAGTAAAGACATTAATATTAAGGATGCAGCAACCCAACATCCCTATAAAATTTAAATGAATATTTTTATTAACCAGATTACGAGACGGTGACAAAACGCACACGTGACTAAGCTCGCCTCGGCGAATTCAATTAAAAATGCATTAAAAGACCCAAAAAAAAACCGTTGGAAAATACACCAACACACACTTTTGTACATACACATACATGCAGGATGGTAACTACATGTGTGTGGCTTTGTGAAGTCGGTCAGACGCAACTGAAATGTGTACACTTTTGTTTATGAAAATTTAATGCCAATTGCACGTTACTTTCACAAATCTCATTTGCATACTCGTTTGAGCAAACAAAAACGACCAACGCGTGTATAAAAAAGAACGAAGTTCAAAACACACGCATACACCTACAGACGGTAAAAAGTGTGGGCGACGCAGCAAGTGCACGCGTGTGTAAGTATCTGAGTGTGTGTGTGCGTGCCATCAAAACAACGTAAATTACATGTGAAAGAGAAGGCAAAAAGTTGACGAAATTTTGCACGCCTTTTTTGCTTTTGTTTCTGCATTACCCTCTGTTTTTAATGATATCACCACTTTTGAGTAAACAAACGAAAAATTGGCAAAACGTTTTTTTTTTTTTTGCTCGTTTATTTATAAGAACCGCAGTTCTCGCCGCTTAAAACCGGTTTAACGCGGATGCTGCCGGTTTACGGTATAAGAATGACAATAAAAACAAAGTAGGCAGACAATTGACAACAATTTTAAATATAAACAACTACCATTTAGTTTAAGAATATATACGATACATACATACAATATACATTGCAGACTAAATACGTGAACATTTAGGGCCGTTTTCCTAATGGTTCTGCTAAGCAGCCATGACTCAGTTAAATTTTGATTAAAAAAGTTGGTTTTTTAAGAGTTAAGTTAACCAGAACTTAACAGATAATTAGTTCCTAACCAGACATTTACAAAACGGCACTTCATTTTTTAAAATCTATATAAATCCTATAAATTCTTTGAAATCAACAAATCACCTGCAGTAAGTAATTCGGCAGGAAAACAAAAATGTAAGGGAAAAGTACGCATGAGTACAATACAATATTTTACTCACCTATAATACAAAATGCCGCTCCAACTCCGAGTTGGACCGAAATATCAGTCCAACTTCACTTCAACCGCATTTTTTCGTTTGCTCCTGCCATAAAGATATTTAGTTTCAAATTTACTAGGGAATATTTATTATCATTCCAAAGCACATTCTTTGGCATATATGTATTTTTTGAAGATTATCTCTTTCAAATATTGGTTGCGTCTACGTCTCAGATAGTCTATCTGTTGAGTTCAGTTTTCGATGACTCGTTCGAACATTTCAACTGGTAACTGAGGAATCACAAGCGTGATAATTTGCTTCAAGGCCTGAAACGAAGTGGGATTGTCCGCACGACTTTAAACTTTACATATCCCCCCAGGAAAAAGTCTAACGGTATGATATCAAAGAATTTCGGTGGCCAATCGACCGGCCCAAAACGTGGAACTATCTGCTCACCGAAGTGTTCTCTTAATAAATCCATTGATTGTTGCGATGTGTGGGAAGTGGCGCTTTCTTGTTAAAACCAAATGTCGCCGAGTTCACGACCTTCATCAGTCGATTTTCATGGCGCGATAACGGCCGTCACGGTTACGTTCTCACCGGCATTATTTTTGATGAAATATGCACCGAAGTTTCCAAAAGCCTACAAACCACACCAAACCGTTGTTCTTTCTGGATGAAATGGCAGCTCTTGAACCTCTTAGTACCAATTGCGGCCGTTTTTCTTTTTTTACCCATTGAACCAGAAATGGCCCTAATCGTTGAACAAAATTTGACTCCAAAACCTCGGATCTTCTTGGAACTTTTCAAGAGCCCATAGAGCGCAGCAATGTTGCTTGGAAAGGTCGAGTGGCTTCAGTTCTTGCACAAGCGGTATTTTGTTCGCGTTCAATTTAAGATCTCGACGCAAAATGCGCCAAGTCATTCCATATCTCAGTCCGAGTTGGAGTAAGCCAACAGTATAATCTTCGTGTTCAGATCGAACAACTGCACCATATAGCCGCCCAACAAACAGACCGATCACATTCCAGTTCTTGTATTAAATTTTTTAATTAATAAAGGTTTGTCTAAAGTTAAGGGAAGTCATGAACTGCTGAAGCTTTCAATGCTGTTAAAATTTATAATTAGTTCCATTAGAAACAACCAAACACTGCTAATTTGTACTGCACAGTGGTGCAAGCGCATAAAAAAGTGTGCAAAAAAGTATATAAGTATGTATATAGAAAATGTAAAAACAATTTGCAAATCGTCAGTTAAATAATAACACATAATCAATGCGAGAATGACTCCGAAATATTGATAGGCCAATTAAATGAGCTGAATATGGAAGATAATTATTTTTTCCTAGTTTTTTTTTAATTTTTTGTGTTTTTTTTTAACATGGTTTTTGTTTCCCTTTTTTTGCTTTTGCACGTCATTCGAACCAATGACGTCAGCAATATCTAGGCATCTCACTGATGCTATCGTACATACATACATACATACACCTGTATCTCCGTGGCCATTTAAGTGTAGCGCAATTATCTTGCCGCTATTTGTTTTTGTAGTTGTTTAAGTGAATTAAGCGCATAAATCAAATTGCTCGCGCCAGCAACTTCGCAGTTCTTTTAACGCTTTTCGCGAAAAAAAAATTGTAAAAGAAGTTTCGAAACGACAAATTTTTATTTACAATATTTATCGCTTTTATTATATTTAAGCAAACAATAAAATTGTCAAAGGCACTATTTGTGGCTTCACCTTTGCATAAAATATTATCGCGCGCTCGGTGCATCTGTATGTGTGTGTGCCGCTATGCGTGTGTATTGGTGTGTTGGATGACACAAATATTTACTCAGCGATTAGTAAATTTGTCTGGAATCTTTTCCACATACGTAAATATATACATATGAATATATTCATATAATTTCTAGTATAATTGAAAATATTAATAATTACTAAACATTAGGGAAGGTCAAAAACACGAATATTTTTTTTAAAGGGCGGAGTATAGTGGCAGTTCTTTCTAGACTATATTCAGATTCATCCCAGGGTTGTAACTTATCTGCACAAATATCCGGTTATTGTTAAATGGGACTAACTACGGTACTTTCTTTTCTTCTACACGCGTAGCTTGTTTTTACAACAGCAATAACTCTATTTTTTGCAGTTTCTGAAAAAACATCTGCCATTTCCGAACATAATTCTATAATAACACTTCTTCTCCCAAAACAATTTTTTTTTACATTTTAC
The DNA here is from genome assembly GCF_023373825.1 of Bactrocera dorsalis. Taxonomy (NCBI): domain Eukaryota; kingdom Metazoa; phylum Arthropoda; class Insecta; order Diptera; family Tephritidae; genus Bactrocera; species Bactrocera dorsalis. The sequence continues at coordinate 67,336,117 of NC_064305.1, forward strand.
TTATTCTACGACAATGTTTTTAGACTTCATTCCACCAACCGAATTGAATGGTTAAATATAACATTGCAAATGTTTTGTACACATTAGTACAGAAATCTACGGAGATTTATTTGTGCTTACAATTAAGGCATACACGTATGTAAATACATACATGCATATACATGTATATATGTACATACTATATTTAAATATTTGTTTGTCTCAGCTGATGTGTCTATAAATGACAAATTAGGGTGTTTTGGTTGACAAAAAAATGCTAATTAATAAGTAAACCCGTGAAAAAATAAACATATACATACATGCATACGTATTCGTATATATTATATACATATATAAAGGGCGATGCATTTCAAGGTTCCGTACTTTTTTAAAGAATAAACACAGGAACTTCAAATTTAATTGGGAATGTTTATTATCATTCGATATTAGCTTCTTTGGCATTTATTTTTTGAAGACTATCTCATTCAAATATCTCATTCAAATGTTGGCAGCGGCTACGTCTCAGATAGTCCGTCCGTTAAGTCCATTTTCGATGACTCGTTCGAACATATCGACTGGTAACCAGCGAATGACACACGTGATACTTTGTTCCAAGGCTTGAATCAAGGCTGGATTGTCCGCATAAAATTTAGACTTAACATATCCCCACAGAAAAAGTCTAACCATGTGCCAATCGACCAGCCCAAACCGTGAAATTATTTGCTCACCGAAATGTTCTCTCATTAAATCCGTTGATTGATGCGTTGTATGGGAAGTGGCGCCTTCTTGTTGAAACAAAATGTCGTCGAGTTCACGACCTTCATCAACTAGTTGGTTGTCATTGCGCGGTTACGATCGCCATTGACGTTTACTTTCTCACCGGCACAATTTTTGAAGAAATATGGGCCGATGCTTTCACCGGCTCACAAACCACTCCAACCGATATTTCTTCTGAATGAAATGGTAGCTCTTGAATTTCTTCTGTTTGCTCTACGTTCCGAATGTGGCAATTTTGTTTGTTTACATACCCATTGAGCCAGAAATGGGCCTCATCGCTCAACAAAATTTGGCTCGAAATGTCGGATTTTCTCGGATTTTTTCAAGTGCCCATAGATCGAAACGTTATTGCTTGGGGAGGTCGAGCGGCTTTAGTTCTTGCACAAACCGTACTTTCTACGTTTTCAAACTAAGATCTCGACGTAGAATATACCAAGTCATCCCTTAAGTCAGTCCGATGTGCTGCGAACAGCGCCGAACCGACTCTCCACGGTCTTCGTGTACATTCTCAGTTCCGTCTGTTGTATTTTCTCACTGCGTGCTGGAAGTCTATTTGGTCTAATATTATTCAATAATGAATGAAGGGTCTTAAGATGGGTGGATGGGTTAAAATATTGTCAGGAAACCAATGTTTCACTGTACTTTTACCATTCTCAACAATTAGCTCATTATAAAATTGTTCTTGATCTACGTATAGTACTTCAACAATATTAAATATCACCTACATTCAACATAACCTCAAAGTCACTGCAACACTTTTTTCGCTGTATGTGCTAGCAAACCGTTAGTCAGCATATCAACGAACCCATAAACTTGCGCCATAAACGCATGTCAATTTCGTCGCGCATTTTTAATTCATTTAATGTCCAGACTTATTAAAATTTATTATAGTGCTTATGTCTACGCACAACTCTCCTGATATGCAGCAATTTAATCAAGCTAATTACCGTTGTTTGAAGTGCGCTAATGCAGCTTTTAAACTGTATAAAATTGAAGTTGAAAAACTTTTTTATTGCAGTGCTCTCAACATTAATGCAAATAATAATAATAATAATAATAAAACCACCTGGTCTTTCCAACAAAGTGGAGGTCTCCTTCTTTCTCTGCTTCCCCCCGGAGGTACTGCGTCGAATACTTTCAGAGCTGAAGTGTTTACATATTTTTTTCTTTTGGTGTAAAATTAATTAGATTAGTAGTTCCTGAGATATGGTTTTTGGTCCATAAGTGGGCGACGCCACGCCCATTTTCAATTTTAAAAAAAGCCTGGGTGCAGCTTCCTTCTGCCATTTCTTCCGTAAAATTTAGTGGTTCTGACGTTAGTTAGTCGGTTAACGCACTTTTAGTGATTTTCAACATAACCTTTGTATGGGAAGTGGGCGTGAATTTTATCCGATTTCTTCCATTTTTGATCTGTATATGGAAATGCCTAAAGGAAATGACTCTATAGAGTTTGGTTGACATAGCTGTAGTAGTTTCCGAGATATGTACAAAAAACTTAGTAGGGGGCGGGGCCACGCCCACTTTTCCAAAAAAATTACGTCCAAATATGCCCCTCCCTATTCCGATCCTTTGTGCCAAGTTTCTTTTTAATATCTCTATTTATGGCTTAGTTATGACACTATATAGGTTTTCGGTTTTCGTCATTTTGTGGGCGTGGCAGTGGGCCGATTTTGCCCATCTTCAAACTTAACCTTCTTATGGAGCCAAGAAATATGTGTACCAAGTTTCATTATTTTTACTCAAGTTACAGTTTGCACGGACGGACGGACAGACGGACATCCCGATTTCAACTCCTGATCACTTTGGTATATATAACCCTATATCTGACTCTTTTAGTTTTAGGACTTACAAACAACCGTTATGTGAACAAAACTATAATACTCTCCTTAGCAACTTTATTGCGAAAGTATAAAAGTATGAGCTCCCAAGTGTTTAAGCCTTGAGCTCGCAAAAGCGGAACAACAGGAACAACAAGAAGGGAGCGTTGAGATTTTTCCATCGCGTCTGTTTTTATACCCAACCGTACAACATGGAAGTCGTTAGAGCAGTGGCTGGTAAAACTCGCACACCTGGAGAAAGGATAGCCTTACTGAGGATAAAGAGCTGAGGGTAAAGAGCTTACTGCTAAATCTCTTCCGATCGATCTTGTGCCAAAAGGATTTTGCGACAGCGAATGAATGCTGACCAAGTTCCCGCGGAGCATAGGTATCTAGTAGTAGAACATAGAAGGAAGGGGATCATCGAATTGGTCCCATTCTAATGATAGCGTGATTAGGGTACCTTTTCTAGCCATCTCATGCGATTTACAGAAGCATGCGATTCCGCTGTGGCTTAGAACCCATACTAATATTATCAAAAAGTAGCTCAATGTTATTAATAATGAGCTTTATTTAGTTAACTCTGATACCAGAATGGACTCACTGACCATACTTTATCATGGTAGAATACCAATGCCTCTGCTTTGCTGGATACCAAATATATTTTGCTATATGTGACCCTGGACCCGAACTTATCATTGCCACATTAGTTTCTCTTAAAAAGTAATTTCTCATGTTTAAAGTTTCTTTTGTCAACTCGTTTTCGATTCGGTGACGTATTTCCTGAGTGTCTGCGAATTTTAAAGCATACATTTTGGCGTTGTTCAAACAAAAGTGTAGAAATGTGAGTTGTTAACTCCCAAGGCGCTTGAAATTACAAATTTGTACACCTTAAAAAAGACAAAAAGTTATAAATTGTAAAATAACCGAAAGAAAAACAAATACAAACAACCTCCCCCGAAACTCCCAAAGCACATTGGATGTCATTAAATGTCAATAGCTAAAAATAGAGGAGGAAAATAAACTGGAAACATTTTATAGCTGCACAACTTCCTGGCCATCCCAAAAATAAATAAACGCAAAAAATAATAATAATAAAATAAAAAAAAATTAATAAAAATTGTTACCTTGAAAACTTTTCCTCGCGTGCGTCCACGTATTGCCCAATCAATAGCGCTTGTATTATATCATATCTAGTAACTTAAAAGCCACTACATAGATACATATATATACACACACATACGTATGCTAGTTATATCGCTAATGAAATACTTTTGCACGTCGCTTCTTCCTTTGCAGAGACATGCGCCTTGATTCCAATTCCAATGAGGATTGTAAGACGTCGTCAGACTCGACATTGTGCGTAAGTAATCGACGCCTTCAACAACAATTCGTACAAATGTATATACGAGCATATGCGGTCGCATGTTCGCATCAATGCAGCGACGTTAATAAACAATTAACGGTTGATTTTATTTCTCTTCCATTTACATGCTCACCTCCAACACTCGCCTCCAACCACCAAAAACCGGAGCAGAAAGTAAAATTTGACACACTCTCAGTCTGGGGTGGCTCAGAGAAGACAGATACCCGTCTGCCAATAACGGACTACTCCACTTTGGGCGGACCACGTCACAATTGCAGTCCATTTCCGTTATCAAAAGATGTTAATAATCGCTTTTTGTTGTGGTAATTGGCAATTACATCATTTAATTGATACATATATATGTATGTACCGTTATTTGCATTTTCATCACAGGGAGGGCGATGTAACCACACTCGAAGTGGACGCCATCACAAATACTATCGAGGAGACACAAAACGAGACTAATCCACTTGCCGAACGCATTTATGCCGCTGCCGGTAATCAATTGAAGGAAGAATTAAGCAATAACCTAAAAGGTGAGTATTTCAAGCATTTTAAATCTTCAAAAATTAATACTTCATTTCCTCTTCATCTGTAGAGTGCCGAACTGGCGAGGTGTGCGTTACGCGTGGCTACAATTTACCAGCCAAATTTGTGATACACACCGTCGGACCAGCTGTGAAGGAGACATTCAAAAGTGCTGCTGAAAATACACTGCATTACTCTTACAGGTAATGTGGGTGATTGGTAATGGTAATGGTTTATGATAGCACAGATCGCGAGTTGTTGCTTCTTTATGGAAATATGGCGCTATTTCGTGGCTACTTGGAGAACCCGTAGTAAAAGATCTGGCATATTTACGGCTGTAGAGCTTTTCATTCGTTAAAAACTCTTATAACTGTTAGAGTCTGTTCACTAATTCAGACCGTGAAAAATACTCACCTTGCTGAATACTTTCGACATCACTCGAGTACTCCATGGCATAGTGTCGAGATCTGATTTGTTTGTCATAATTTTGACCTTTGTGCACCCATCGCTGATCTCGATGTATTCATTTCTTAATAACCGAATAATCTGCCACGGTGCCCTTTCCGTCTCTACGCCATATTCTGTTGTCCTCCAAAGCCCTTGCGAATTTCCGACGATTGGCAAATTGGCTCTAATTAGCTGCATTATTTGGTGCAACTGAGATGGTGTGGCTATGTTCCAAGGATGGAATGTATTTTCTACCCTCCAGAAATCAGGCTTTGGGGTATAGTTTCCCAACTTTGACTATAGCCGCTCTGTAAAACTGGATCAATCTCCCATCGTCACATGGAATCATGTTGATTTGGCTCTGATACTATTTGGGATCAGTGACGGTCGCGGATTGCTTAATAATACTTCCAACGCCACGTATTTCAACACAGCTTGTACCCCCTTCCATTATCCTCTAGGAATTTTTCCTTCGGAATCAACGTCACCGACCAGCCGCTACTGACAGTTTAAGTTTAAAGTTGGGTATGCCATAACCGATTTTGCTTAATAAATGCATTCCTGGGACTCCTTTGTAGGTTCCTCATTGGTTAGCGTTTTGCAACTGTACCCTTCTGAGCAGATTTCCAGCACGAAGCTTCTCCGCATACCTCTTTTTTTTCTGGTCACCAACCTTAAAGTACGGCCTTTTTGGCAGATACACCACTAGCAGTCTCATCTTAGTATCCTCTTTTTATGCCCGCTTTGCAGACAGGCTCTAGTTACACTGGCTTAGTTTCAGTTACCGCTCATAATGTTGCCTTCCTGGAGCTAGCCTTAGCTGCAGCTCCAATGCTAGTGCTGGTGTTTTCACCTAAAGCAAGCTGCTGTATTTATTTTTGCAGTCTTAAAGCTCGTTGAAAACGCTACCCTCTTTACGAAACTTTTTCAGAAGATCCGGGCTCCTTTGGTATTCTATTACATGTGTTTTGACCCAAATTTCCACTTGCGCGTCAAAACTTAGCTACATACCTCTCAACTGCAACCGGCGCGAACTGTCTGCAGTCAGTCTCTGGCTACTGTGGTATCCTTTGAAATACCGTTGGCAGTGGAAAACAATCACTTGTCTGAAGAGAGCGCATTGCTGAACATCTTCTTATTAAGAATATCATTGAAAAATGGTTTTGTGATTAAAGGGACCATCTTTAAATAGATTGACTAGTCTCCCCACTACATTATTAGACAAATAAAGGAGGATTGCACCGCGAACTAAGGTCTATTGTGCCCTCTCCAAAGTCACAACGACTGATCTAGCCTCAGCAAATTGATAAATTCCTATATGTGATCATGCTAGATGCTATAGAGGCGATGGTCCTCGGTCCTCTATATTATCTTATAGTGGTAGACTGAACTCCTCAACTACAGAACATCTTAAATCTACTATTTTTAAACAAACTTTTGTATTTTACTTTTTCAATTTTCAAAATATTAAATGTATTTGTAATATTATTTTCCTTTTGCAGAAATGCTTTGTATAAAGCTAAGGAACTAAATCTACGTACAATCGCTATCAGCAACTTAAGTGCCAATCAGAGTAGTTTCCCAGCCGACTTAGCTGCCCACATAGCATTGCGTAATTATTCACCAAACATTCCTTGCTATAAAGTATTAATGGTGTCTTCATTTACTGTTTTCAGGTACAATTCGTCGATTTTTAGATAAATATCAAACGCAAATTGTGATATTGTGTGTTAGCGCACACGAACGTGGCATTTATGAAGTGCTAGCGCCGCTTTACTTTCCACGCGATCACCTCGAGGAGCGTAGCGCCCTGTGGCAATTGCCCAAGGATATTGGCGGTGAATTTGGTGAACCACAAAACACTGACCGACAAATACGTATCATTCGCAATCCACAGCACAGCGTACTAATGCGACACGGTAAGCGGAACGCTCACGAAAATATTTAGGATACTCAACAGCATATAAGATCACTTATGAATCGATGATGTTATGTGGTCACTGTCACATTGAATCATAATTTTTTCGTACAGATCTCGCTGATGTTTTAGTGTCTCAATTAAGATAAACAAAGATGTGATACTTTAAGGCTTTCATTTCGTTAAAAAATTTTTAATCTTCAAGAAACCTTCAAAGTAACCTAGAAATATATATTTTTATTCCACAACCCTCTTATTCCCCGTTTTGGGTGTTAAGGTTTAGATTGGTTTTCGGTTGGTTGTCAACGAATCAACATGTTGTTTTGACGGAGTCGTTGAGATAGTGGTGTTGGATGAATGGTAGTTAAAGTATTGCGAAGACTCATTTGCAGCTCATTCTTAGTTGCTATTTTATTTGGATTGATCTTCCCATATGAGTCCCATGCTAATGTTTTGTGCTTAATTTATGACTTATTCGACATATGGATTTCGACGAACTTAACCTGCCTTTTTTGAACCAGTCAAAGTGAGATCGCAATGAGTTCTCATTTTTGGATCTCGATTTTAAATGATTACATGAATACTTCAGACTATTCTTTTGATCCTATAGCACTGGTTTACTATTGAGGCCACTGAAGGTCACCTAGATAAATCAGTACAAAAATTCAAAATTTTTAATAAATAAGCGCAGGTACGGCCATGGGGACGTCAGGACTATGCAAGTTGAATCTCACTTCTTCAGCTTAAATATAAAATAAATAAAACATAAATTCTTATTTCAATATATTTTATATGGTCTAAGGTAGGTAGTTAGGTAATAGTCAGCCACCTCGGGTTCAATTAGCACTATATACGCCATTTCGATACACTAAAGTGGGACCTTTATATCTTGATATCACGTTTCATTATTGTATTTGAACTATTTGGTGTCCTCTAAACTACGAATCCTTGACATTCAAAGTTTGCTATCTGATGGATTTCAATAGTTCTACGCCGAGTTTTTGATATACTATATGTATCTGTGTCCTCACAGAGGAAGTTTATTACTGTTTCCTTGCTTGCTTTGAGTTTGCAACTGCGATAAGTGCTGTTATAGGGCCTACCCTTTTTTAACTCAAGTCCTCCGAATGGGCAATATCCCGTTAAGAGATTACTAAGTCTGTATATATGTTTCGCCATCCTACATTTAGTTATAGATTTCCATCTATTCGGAGTAATTTGTTTGCATTGAGCTCCTTCTTGTTCGTTGCATGGGAACAAGGTATTATATCCGTTTCGGATTCGTCTAGATAGGCTTCTGACTAGGCCAACTAGTCTGCGTTTTTGTTGCCAAAATTGTTTCTGTGTCCAGAAGCCCCTGCTGGTGAGCCTAATATCTTCCTACATTTGTTTACTAAGCTGTAATTGATCTTTGACGACGACAATGCCAGTAGTGCCGCCTAGCTGTCAGTGTAAATAGTTGCTCTATGTATTATCTCGTAGTTGTAATACTTCCGCTTTAAATATACCAGCTGAGTTTGGTGGACGGTAAGATAGATAGATACTCGGAGTATACTATCGTTGCCTATTTTTGACTCGTCAACTAAAAGTCTTCTCCATTCATGTCTATATGGTATTCTCACCTTCAAGTAACTATTGAAACTTAACTTACATATAGTTTGATCCATTTATATTAGTATCGAACTGGTTCAGAATTTCGCTATGTCCATAACTCCTTTTGTTCCAACCACCATTCTTCTTTATTCTTACACCAGTATATGAAACTGTTATTTTGCCACTTTCTGTTTGAAAACGTATATCGACAGTTGGAGCAGGAGCATATTAAGTGCACCATTTGAACATGACTCAAATGCGCCGGTAACCCATTGCACATGCGACCCTCTGTATTCCAGTTAATTTCCTGATTTTACTATATTGTTTCTTTACCATCACTGATCGCCAAACCAGTGCTTTATATGTATGAATTGGTTATATTAGGGTTTAGTTCCTGGTTTCTGCAGAGTATTCTCTGGCATGTATGATAGGCCAAATAAGCTTTTTAATATGCGTTTGTTTTAAGTAAATCTCAAGAGTTTTAAGAAGATATGCAATGCTAAATATATTGTCCACTTAATCACTTTATGGCCAAGTAAAGCTTTCCTCATAAAACTGTTTAAATATTGGGTAGTCGAAAAAGTCTTTTTGTATTTTATCAATAGATGTCATTGCAGTCGTATAGCTCCAGTGCTACCAATCATATTGTATCATACCGTATAGTGCTGGATATGTGAGATTTTAAGCTTCATTTAACAAAATAACAAATTAAATTCGGGAAAGTTGAAAAAAAGCAAAGGCTGTCCAAAAATTAATGAAAATAATGAAGAAATATTTTGAAAGACGATCCAGTATCAGTTCGTGTAGCACAATGGTTCGCTCGCGTTCTGGAAATTTAGAAATTTCGATTTATTTCGATGTTTATTTATTTATTAGTATAAATGAAAAAAAAAAAAGTAAGGAAGGGCTAAGTTCGGGTGTCACCGAACATTTTACACTCTCGCATGATAAAGTAATAATCGAGATTTCATTATCCGTCATTTACATATTTTTTTTTATTTTGCTGTAAAATTAATTAGAATTAAATTCTGAGAGATTTACCGATATTTTCGGTGAAAAATTAGGTTAGGCTAGGTTAGGCCTTGAAAAGTTGTAGTCCGATCACGACAATTTTTCCACAAGGGATACCTCAGCTCAAATACCGTATTTGTGTAAAGTTTTATTCCGCTACGATTATTAGTTCCTAATGTATATATTATACAGAGAACATCAGATGGAATTCAAAATAGTGTTATAATGGAAGAAGGCGTGGTTGTGAACCGATTTCACTCATATTTCGTACATGTCATCATTGAAATCGGTCCAGTAGTTCCTGAGAAATGGTTTTTGGTCCATAAGAGCGCGACGCCACGCCCATTTTCAATTTTTCAAAAAAGGCTGAGTGCAGCTTCCTTCTGCCATTTTTTCCGTAAAATTTTGTGTTTCTGACGTTTTTTGTTAGTCGGTTAACGCACTTTTAGTGATTTTCAACATAACCTTTGTATGGGAGGTGGGCGTGGTTATTATCCGATTTCTTCCATTTTTAAACTGTATATGGAAATGCCTGAAGGAAACAATTCTATAGAGTTTGGTTGACATAGCTATGGTAGTTTCCGAGATATGTACAAAAACCTTAGTAGGGGGCGGGGCCACGCCCACTTTTCCAAAAAATTAGGTCCAAATATGCCCTTCCCTAAGGTGATCCTTTGTGCCAAATTTCACTTCAATGTCTTTATTTATGGCTTAGTTATGACACTTTATAGGTGTTCGGTTTCCGCCATTTTATGGGCGTGGCAGTGGGCCGATTTTGCCCATCTTCGAACTTAACTTTATGGAGCCAAGAAGTACGTGTACCAAGTTTCATCATGATATCTCAATTTTTACTCAAGTTACAGCTTGCACGGACGGACGGACGGACAGACAGACATCCGGATTTCAACTCTACTCGTCGCCCTGATCACTTTGGTATATATAACCCTATATCTGACTCTTTTAGTTTTAGGACTTACAAACAACCGTTATGTGAACAAAACTATAATACTCTCTTTAGCAACTTTGTTGCGAGAGTATAATGAAGTTTGATTAGAAATACGAAAAGACTTTTTCGACTACCCAATATTTTATATTTGCGAATAATTTTATATATAATATAACCGTAATATAAATATAATTATACATATGTAAATATAACAAACTTCTGATAACAAGTGATAATTCGTGATAGCAATGCGACGCTTTCGCACAATTTATTGACAACATCCCAATTGTGACTGTATGTCACATAAATATAGATCTACCAGTATATATCTATTTATATACATATGTATACACACATAATTGCACACAAAGTAAAACGCACTCTTCGCGGGCGAAACTGAAGTGCGGCGGTGTAGCGTTTGCGATAAGTCTGATAAGATTAAAGACACTTTAAATACACTTACAGAGTTGCCAACCATTTGTGTAATAATAAACGGTAGATCATAAAGTGCAATAACTACTAATATGTTGTTGTAGTTAGATGGGTGTGTATGACTAAGCCGCCTACCTCAATTATAATTTTTACATATATTAGTCATAGAAATATTTAGGATTATCACTGAATGGTCAAATATCCATGAATCATTGTTTGGCAATTACATAGAGTTAATCGAAACAACTAGATTTATCTCTAATAAAATTATCTTTTGAAATTCACTTTGTAATTTAGCGTAGACTTGGCAATCTGTTTAACTGATAAAAACATTGATTTTTACTTTTACTTTGACATTTACTGACAACCATTCAACGCGTGAAGATTATAAAATTTATTTCGTTTGAGTTTTGTTAAATATTTTATAAATTTCTCGTGCAACAATAAAGTTTCGATTTTAAAAATTATTGCGCAGCATTTTTGAGCAAATTTTCAAAAAATTTTTTTGTGAACACGAGAGTGTATAAAAATCCAGTGATTAAAAAAACAATAACAAATGTAAGTGTTTACTATGGAGCTCGCCATATTATTAAAAATAAACCTTTTATGGCGAATTTATATAGTATAATAAGTTCAAGAGTGTCAATAATAATGTGTCATACTGTGCTGGGTGATTTTGATTATAATTATTATATTGAACAATGACAAAGTAGTTACTTAACGGTATCGAAAAGTTAGAATCATATATGGCTTAAACAAATAGTAAAATATAAAATCTGCAACTGCATGCATTTATGTGCATTCCATATAATCAAAATACTTTTTGAAAGCTTTACTTCGAGTTTTTTCTATTTTATTTCCTGCGTTTCCGCTGTGACATGGCACCCATACCAATGTTATCATAAAGACACTCGATGCTAGGCACTACTTGACCAACCCTGAACGCGCTGTTAATGAGTTCAATGAGAATGGTTACTTCTCTGAATGATGCTGCACTCCGGAGCAGTAAGTCTACAGCTACCTCAATGGCAACAACCGCGGCTTGGAAAACATTACAATAGTCAAGAAGTCTGAGCTAGAGTTAATAGAGCGTTCGTCTTCCAAACTTCCCACTAATCTTTGACCTATCCGTGAAGAAGCTCACTGTACCTCTCCTCCAACGGCTTCTTCCCACCCACAACTCAATCGCTGATATACAAGGTGCATTCCAAGTAAACAGGACTTCTTGAATCTAGCGCCCCCTGGCGGCGCCATTTATATGTCGACTGATGCGTTAAAATCTGCTATCTTTATCGATTTTCCAGTGAGAATTTCATGACATTTCATCTAATGGAAGTGAAGTTATTGCGTTTTAAGTGTCAGTATGTTTGTGTTATCGGTGCGAAAATGAGCTTCGAACAAAGAGCCAACATTAAATTTTGTTTTAAAATTGGTAAAACTTTTACAAAAACGTTTCAATTGCCGAAATTGCCTACCCCGTAGTAAAGGACACAAGTGGTTTCAACGTTTTCAAAGTGATCGTGAGGACATAAATGACGATCAACATGTGGGCCAATTAAAATCCGTGATCATCGGAAATTCCATCGAAACTGTGCGTAAATTCATCAAAAACCAGCCGAAATCATCATTGAAATTCATTGAACATCTCCAAAACATCGATTTATCGCATTTTGGTCGAATATTTTGGGCTTACGAAAGGTGTGTGCACGGTTTGTTCCGCACAAATGGACTGACGACCAAAAGTTGCTCAGAATCCAACATTCTAAGGACAATTATTTTTACAAGATGAACTTTGCATAGATGAACTTAATTCAATTTTTGACGATAAAGCTCCATCAAGGACAAGTGCTTATTGATGGTCTGGTGAATTTAATCGAGGTCATAGATAGAGTTTCGGGAAGGAAGGTCCAAAATCAATTGTTGTTACGGGAACTATTGATGTTGTGAGCAAGCTGATACATATAGCCAGATCATCGAGAGGTTGAGAGGACTATGGACTTTAATGGGACTAGTGTAAAAAAACAAGAAATTAATTTTCGATGATTAAAATTTCGTTTTGTTCTCGAATCCCGAAATATAAAAGCCAAGCTAAGTAGACCAATATTGCTTTTCTAATTATTCATTTTATAGAACTTTAGTTAATGAACTTTCTCTATGAAATTGAACAAGTAGAACACCATTTACAGCACACAGCTTGTCCATCGGAGGTTAGTAGGTCCCTATATATAATAAAAATTCAAATTTATTAGAGGAAAAGGATCCAAATAAGTATGTCATGACACACACTAGAACAGTTCACTGATATATATCAGCCCGATCACCGCATCTGCATACACTTCAAGACCGATAGAGTCAAAATATGTCGGAAATAAGTTCATTAAACGTCTTATCATTGCACATGTACTCTCATAGATTGGTTCTGCTTCTGTAAATGTGTGCAAAAGAGTTCAAAATCTTACAACGCGTGCCACCAAAAGTTGCATATCAAACAGTTGTCGGAAAAAATATACATACTTACATATCGGCGCCATAATGTTTACCAGTTTAGTGAACTTTTCAATCAAAACTCGAATTCCGTGAAAATGACCGATAGCACTGCCCCGAATTGAGTCTTCGTAACTGACCTCGTCTACTGCGTTACCGCCAAGCGAATCATTTAAAATACAATGCTATTTGAAAGCGTTGCTCACAGCCAGAGACATCACTTTGTGAAATAGAACGCTTTGCAGTAGAAGCTTTATTATAAGAGTCTGCTTTCATTCGTGAGTTACTAATTTTTTCGAGTTCGCGTAATTTTCACAATTTACAAATATGTTTATACGGCATTCGTCCTACCATAAGCTCTCGGAAGGTAACTTTAAGCTTGGTTTGTGATTGAGAACGTTTTTTTTTAGTTCTAAGTGAATGTGTTTAAAATAATTATTTTTATAAAGAGCTCCAGCTTTGAGAAATTGTGACATAAATTATAAGAAAGAATCTCCCATTCTTACCAGAAATTGAAATATTACGCTTTAAGTGAGTCTTTAGAAGTGATGTGTGCTGCGGTAACTAGATATTCGCGGGAATCTAAAACTATATGTACTTAGTCCTTTGTGAAGCCGTAGAAAAGAATAACTCCTAATTCAAACGAGCTATGTTTAAATTACAGAAGCTAATTTTAAATACTTGCAAAATCTGCTGAAATCAAAAGGAAGGTTAAACGAAGTTTTAAGCAGCATTTCCTTGCATACTTTGTCGAGAAATTTCGACCAAACTGTAGCTGTTGATCTACTTGCACTTCTTTCGAAAATGTACTAAGTAGACCATTCGAGAGTCATCACCAACACTCATAACACGCCGCATCAATATGGTCGCCTGGATACAGACAAACGCAGACGAGGAAGGTACAGACAGCAGAAATCATCCCTGCAGTTACCTGCTTGTAGCTGAGCCGCCTCTTAGAAACATAATGAGATCCTTCCCCAACTACGTCGACGACATAATACAATACGCCGACCAGACTTCGGACGCTACAAACTTCAGACTTGCGCTGACCGCCATTCAAAGGGGAGTTATTAACACCTTCACAGGCTCCCTCTCAGTGAATGGCGTACTTGGAGTCAAACCACCTGCCATGTCTCACGAAGAGCTCCAGTTGTCCAGTGTGCAAGGGGGCCCCCGCAGGATAAAAACCACCTCTTTGCGTACCTTGCAAACCCTACACATCTGACACGTCTCTCCTTATGGCCCGACCCCGTCGAAACAGCATGTTTCCTGAACCTGCCGTTGGATGACCTCGAGGAAAACTAATACTTACCATCCTAACAGGGGTAGAACACCATTGCAATAACAACAACACTATCTAATTATGGGGTGAAACAGAAATAGAATATGTATAAGTGAAAGGTGCTGTCTTTTCAGCAAAAATAGGTACCAGAATCGCCCTTCCGGCTACCAGACTAATGCAGTTTTTTTCAACCGAAGATCACACCCTTATTGTTCTGACAAAGAGTGTGCATTTATATATTGTATATAGATAGCCAAGCAGTTTTGAAATCACTTTAGCCGCTCAAGCTTTCATTAAAGGCAGTGAAAGAATACCTTGATCCCTTGATCTCTTAGTGGATCTAACATCCTATTTCCCGATAAACCTGCGTGAAGCAGATGAACTAGTCAGAGTAGGTACCATCCTACAATTAGACTCTCGGAGGTTGTACAGATAAAAAATTTCGTACTGATGAACTTCATAAGAAGCACGGGGTAGTTCAGTGAGTATATAGAGGTGTGAGGAAATTCTAGTTCCGGTGGTTTCACAAAGGGTCTATTAAAGGCGTAAGTGCGTATTCAGACATACACTCTACCTAACCACTACGCTGTTATTGTTGTAGTAGCGGCAGAGTTGACAGTCCTTGGCTGGATAGAAATCCGGATCCGTTCGGGTTACTTAGACTCGACTGTCGTAGGAACGGCTGCTACGGATTAATAAATGATTTATTTTAAAGATCGTCACGATCTATGCAGTTTTATATTACATCTTGAGAATTTAATTTTCCGCTTTTTTACCAGCCCTTTTCTTGTCACTGTTCAGTAGAATTACAATTTTGGAAATTAGAGCTTGAACCCTAAGTTACATTTGAAAGAGACGACTAAGCCAGCGTAGCTGTTATAATTCAATCCTTTGAACTGTATATGTATAGGATCATATAAAGTTGTCCATATTATAGCAAGCGTTCAAGCTTTAACCAGGTGTTTCAGGTATATAGCACGGGTTAAGTAGAAGATTTAAGGCTCATCGAGTTCTCTCAATTTCAAAAGTTGCCACCATTAATCTGTTACTAGTATTGGCAATGGTTCTTAATTCGTCCAAAGTAAGTACATATTCTATTTCTGTTTCCCCCCATAATTAGATAGTGTTGTTGTTGCTGTAATGGTGTCCTATCCCCGTTAGGATGGTAAGTATTAGATAAGTTGACTTATCCTTATAGTTACTTATCCCTCGGTACCCTCGGTCCCACCTCACACCTTTCCCACTCTTCTCTGGAAGGAGAGGCGATATTGGGAACCGTATTTAAATTTAATTCTATAGGATTTCAAAAATCCGTGGTATTGCTTAAAAACGGGAACTTACTAAGTATCTTAGACGACTAATAGGGAGTCTAATTAAATAATTGCCTAATAATTATTAGTTCCAAGTAGCTCGCTTGGTCTCCTATTGTTACTAGACTTTACTGCCCAGGGATTGAGCCTAGATACAAGCATAAAAAACGAATCACAACACGTTGTTCGTTTCGCCACAAAAAAATTAGTTTTTTTTTTCATTCTAAACCGGTCGACTCATTTTTATTTATATACTTATCATACACTACGCCCATCAAATGGGTAAAAACTACAACAGAAACTGATCTGCTTATCAGTTTGAAAGCTAGAAAGAACAAAAACCTAAATATTTGGACAATTCGATATGGACCGTTAAAGGGGATAAATAACTTTTTATCTCGAGCGTCAGTGTGTCTTTATGTATGTGTGTATGCGAGTAGTAAGTGTCAGTTGAATTTACGAGCACAGATGAATTATTTTATCTACGAGCCAACGGAACTACACAACTCACAACTGGCAAGCGAATGTGCAGAGCAAATAGTAGGAGGCGGTTCAGGGCACATGGCATCACAAATACATCAGCCAGGCGGGCATGCGAACGCGGCTAGCATAGCATGTGGAACTTGTTGACTGCTACAGCTTCACTTCAGACCAAACAGCGAAAGCGAGCAGCAAGTGTATACCAATGAACTGCTTGGCTCGGCCCAGTCACAATCAGTCGGATATTAAATGTCACTACAGTCATTGTGCAAGCGAAGACAGCGCAGGCGAAACGTGAAACAAACAACAACAACAAATAAAAACCACAAAAATTGGAAATAAAAATAAACAGGCAAAGCGCGGCGAGCGTGTTAGCAAGGAGAACGCGCAAAAGGCGACTAAAAGCGAGCGCAATTGGAAGTGCGGAGTTAAACGAAAATAATAATAATACAAATTTTCAAAAAACATAAAAAAAGATAAATTAGTTTAAAAAAAGTAAATAAAAATTTAATTAGAAATAAATTATACAACAAAAATTAAAAAAAAATTAAGAAAAAAGTTAATTAATTAAAAAATAATTCGAAATCATTTTTAATTTAAAAATACAAACAACAAAAAAATCTACATAATTAAAAAAATTAAAAAAAAAAATTATAAAATTAATAAAAACTTAATTTAATTAAAAGATAATTCAAAATCAATTTTAATTTAAAAGACTATTAAAAATATACATACAACAACAAAAAATTTAAAAAATTAATTTTAAAAAATTTAGAAATTAAAATTTAAAAAAATTATAAAAGTTTAAAAATAGTTTCCACTTTGCGTTTCTCATTGGAAAAATCATCTATTTTACATATTTATAACGCGATACACAAATACACACAGTGTTACAATGATCAACGATTCCTTTGAGTTCTCCTGTAAATGCTAAGTTCCACACACACACATACACACTTATAAACTTTATTGTTATTTTTGTTCCAAATGTCCACTAATTTTGCTTCAAATGTTTGCTTCTTCCAGCTGACGACGATTCCGACAACAGCCCACACGACATGGAAGGCAACAATTCGGACTTAGAGAGCGGTTTCGCCGACATGAACGGCGTGAGCCTCAACAGTTATGGCGGCGTCACATCGTCCGCCTATTCACAGATGCAGGTAAGTTGCAAAAACAAACAAGTATTCTACATACAGTTCATTTTTGTTCACCAATGCCTAAGCACATGCGAGGAAATAAAGTAAATAAGGCAACACTGCGCGCCGCGATAAAATTCCGTAGTGTCAGTATTTCAGTTGTTGTGTTGTGGTGGAACAGAAATTTAATCTTGTATAAAATTTATTATATTTTTTTCATAGATTTTTTTTCATAGATCTTTTTTTAATTATTGTGTTAAGTGCCTGGCTAGCAGTCTGCTCTCGCGACAGTTCTAAACCGGACTGCAACAGTTTCCACAGCCGATTTCAGCGCATCGTTTGTACTTTTGTTGTGGAAAATTATTAACAGAAAAGTTGCTCGAAATTGGTTTAAAACCTGTCGAGCCTTGTATTTGTTAACACAAAATACGAAACGTCTGAGACGGGGTACCGATAAAAGAGAAAAAACGGAGAAAGAGAAAGATGGAGGAGGAGACGGAAGAAGCACTAACCCTTTATGCGCAATTTCTCACGAGCGCGGCTTGATATGACAATCCCTTTTCAATTTAACGATTAGAACTTCAACACTACGTCTGTCAGCTGTCAGCTGTTTGTAAGCCGTTGACAAAAGAACTGTGTCTTAGAGACATATAATTTCAGCCGAAATCGCTAATCAGGATAATTACTAGAGTTACTGAAAACAGTACTGCTACCTTCTTCTTCTTCTTTATTGGCGTTGACGCCGCTTACGTGGTTGTATCCGAGTTTACAACAGCGTTCCAATTGTTCTTCCTACTTGTTGTTTTGCGTCAATCGGATATTCTAAGTGTAGCCAGATCCTTCTCCAGCTGGTCTTTCCAACGAAGTGGAGGACTCCATCTTCCTGTGCTTGCTCCGGCGGATAATATTGACTGCCCTTCAAGAGAAGAGTGAAAAAGGAGCGAAGTGGACAGGATTACAGGGATAAGTTTACATACAGATGGGTCCAAACTAGATATTCGAGTTGGAGGTGGTGAAAAAACTTTCAGCAAAGTTAGATACAAAAGTTGCCCTCCGTATACCAGATGTTTTCCAAGCGAAGATCACGGCAATTAAGGAAATCCTTCTTGTTCTGACAATAAGCGTATATTTATATATACAGATAGCCAGATACCCAAGGGACTTTGAAATCACTTACCTCTCTTAGGGTACTACCTAGATTTCTTAGTGGATCTAACATCCTTTTTACAACAAACCTGCAACCTGTTCTAGGACCTAAGGATATTATTGGTAACTGTGAAGCAGATGAACTAGCCAGAACCGGTACCACACTACAATTAGACTCCGAAAAAGAAGGAATTTCTATCTAATCGATAAATACGTTATAAATACCATATAGCTGAATCTCGGTGGAGTCAATCCTTAACTTGCTCAACAAGTGGACAAACATGGTCTAAATGGAATATGGAGCACAGTTGTCGACTTTTAAATTAAAAAGAAAAAACATTTAAGAACCCTAAAAGTGCTAATATGCCACCATCTATTTAGAAGACATGGTGATGGAAGATTGGGAACACCATATTAAACAATTATAGGATCTGTCAGAAGGTAGAAGAAGAAGAGACTATAAAATATATTCTATGCAAATGCAAGTCTTTATGACTTTTCGAAGGTTTCGCAGATAAAACTTTTCGAATTGATGAACTTCATCAGGAACACAGGGTAATTCAATAGAGTGAGGGGCTTTTAGTCTCGATGGTCTCAGAATGGGCCTCATATAAGCCTAGGTGTGACGTTAGACAATCATTTTGCCTACATACCAACGTAAAAGAAACAAAACCTACCATAAATCAAATTCAGAATTCTGTTTCGAAAGAATCCAATAATCATGATATTTAGTTTCGGTCAGAATAGTCAGCGTTCATCGAGCAAACTCATTTTGTTGTCCTTTAAATAAAGAAAATAATTGCTTTCCATATTAAAGAAAATATTCACAAAACACTAACTTATCAACATAACCTCGTAAGTGCTTTTATCAGCTTTTCTTAGACCATTTATAATGCGAAGAATTAATTTCGATCTACCTGTTGCCAAGAAAACACTTTATAAAAGCAACGAGTCAACTTTAAAGTGAACAGTTGGAAAAGAAACAAAAAAAAAAGATTAAAAAAACACAATAAAATTATACGGTTAATCACAAAAAGCAATTTCTCTTCCGACTTTTCGAAAAATCGCATTTGATTCTTGTTCTAAATTAAAAAATGCGTTGCCAAAACAAGTTTCTTCGGCAGCGGCACAGTTTGTTCACTTTTAACCCTTGTTTGCATGCATGGTAAGCGCCTAACCAGTATTAAGAAGCGATCGAGTTGGACGATAAAAGTATTATATTTCTTGTTGTTATAAGTTCACTGCGAGTTATATTGAGTTCAACATTTTTATTTCGTAATTTACAATTTTAAAAATGTAAGCATGTCCAATTTTTTTTTGCTAGGAGTTTTTGTTAGACGCAAAAATTTTTGTTGCTCTAGGTAGCTTTCAATAAGCATTTGATATCATAACATGTAATATTTTTAAAGGTAAAATTAAGAATATAACACTTAAATTTATTTTTTTTTTAATTTTTCTACCCATTGATGTAATACACTCAACAATCAATCCCAAACTCAGCTGCTCTGCTTACATCTCTACTAGCCATCTCATCAAAATCTAACTGATCATATTTGCAACAATATTTTTATTTAATAAGTACCAAAATTAATATATTTTTCTCATTTTTCATTTTCAGATCGATTTGGATAGACAACATTTATTGGGCAATCGAAATCATGTTGTTGAGAGCGTTATTGCTGACGGCCTGGAAGGCTTGGAGCATCAAGAAAGGTAAGTGCTCTTTGCTTATATATAATGGAATGTTAAGTATGGCCCGATGTTTACATTTTCTTACTAGCATTGCGTCAATATAAATGATTTTCTAATGCTAAAACTATGATAGGATAATACGCATATGTTACTCATACGCACTGCTGCTCAAACACGCCAAATTAAGTACGGGCGGTAGATTATTATTATTACTAGCTAATAGCCATCTGAGATATACGAGATATATACAAACATCTAACTGAGTTATGTGGAAGCTAGAACAAGGCTTATGTTTAAGATTTTTTCATTTCTAATAAGACTATTTTAAGTTACTCATACGCCCTGGCGGCACTGTTTTAAGTATTGTAGGCAAATTTTCGAGGATATTTCGGCGCTTCTTTAGTGAAGCTTGTATTTTTTATTTAACATTACTATTACATATTGCATATCCTTATGTTATTTAGCTTTTCCACTTTTTTATATCGCAAACCCACCAAATAACTTGAGGCTTATGATCAACGACACAAGAAAGGGTTATTTTTATTTACTGAATATACAAAATATTTTTGCTAAGAACTTCGTAAGATTTTCTAATTAAAATATGTTAAAATAAGTAAGAAAGCAACTAAGGTGATTTTTTTTATACTTTTTTATACCCTTTTACTTTAGCTATCTAGATGGTAGGAGTAAATATAAACCAATTCATGAAATTTTAATTTTTTATAGAAATATTACACTTGGCTGTATTAAAAAATTATAAATTTTTTCTGACTTTCGCTTAGAAGTATTCCCAAGAACTCAGAGACATAAAAGTTATTATATATAAAGGGTGTTTTATTAGATATGTAGTTTTCAAAAAGAAATATAACATATTTGGTTCTATGCAAACAAGAATTTAGCTTTATTATAAAAATAAGGTTTCTCCATTATATTTTAAGAGTAATTACGGGCAAGTTGCCGCCTCGGTTTGCTCAAATAAATTCCAACCAAGACCAAATCGACCAATTTTTGCAGCAACCACGAATACTCTCTTCCAAGACAGTAGTAAGTGCACGCACAAATATTTTCCTTCAATAAATTGATTGTTTCTTCAATACCCTCCAAATAGAGAGGCGAAAATGTCATTAATCATGGCCCTATATTATTTATCATCGACTCTAACCGGACTGAGTCGGACATAATGGCTTCATTTTTGCAGAAATATGAACCAATTAGTCCCTCTACCATGCCAAGCAGTGACTTTTTGAGCATGTAACGGCGTCTCAATAATCGCTTGTACATTATCATCACTCATCAATTTGCAAACGTTGCTCTGTAATAGGTTTATACCTAATTAAATGGCAAACTAAACTAAGTATAAATGAAGAACCAACTGTCATAATGAGCAACTCCGAAAAACTGCAACACGACTAAAAAAACACCCTATATATCTGCTTCTGAATCTGTGTTTAACTCAATCAGAAAAATTCCACTGATATCAAATAACTTGAAGTGCGTTCCTCACACAATATTATATATTTATAAATATACTACATATATTTTTATGGCATATCAAGTCAACAACAAATGTAATAGAATCTGCTATTGTGCACACGTCACTTGTATTATGTAATAATAAAGCATACAACTTCTTTCTTCTACGTCAAACGTCGACTGAAATAAATGAAAAGATACTAAATAATGGTTTTACATATAGCTGTCTTTACAAATAAGTAGTCTCTAAGGTGGGGTTAAGTTCATGTTGCAACGAACTAAATAGTTGGATCTCTGTCATTAATTTCCTTTTGAAATGACGACAATTAAGGGTTTCTCAAAAATTAATTTACGAATAGAATGTCTTAAAATTTCGTCGACACGAGTTTTGTTACTAAAAAAAGTCTTACGAGTAAAATCGTTGGTCACTTATATGGCATAAATAAACGTAGCTGTATTAAACTCCGACTTTCTTAAACTCTTCAGTAGAAACACTAATACTGTTAAATCAGCTGCAACCATTTTTTATATAAAAGCAATTCGGCCAGATCCAAGGTATATATGTGATTAGTAAAATTAAAGTCCGCCTTTCACACTAACATCTTATCCTCAGACATTGCATACATAAAAGTAGTCAAATTTAACTCTGTGTTTCTTAAACCTTCAAATTAGTCTTTTTAAACTCAGAGTTTGTTAAACTCTTTCCTCAAAAAACCGAGTAAGCCAGTTCGGCTACCTACATCGTATGTAAAATGGTAGTAAAATTTAACTCCGAGTTTCTTAAAATCACCAATAGGAACACTGATGCTGATAACTCAGCCATAGACATTATTTACGGAAAAATCAAATTAAATTCAGTGTTTCTTAACCCCTCCAATTAGTCCACTTAAACTCCGAGTTTGTTAAACTTTTCATTAAGAATACTAGGACTGACATTTGATCATTACATACAAATTAGATAAATTTGTTCACTAAACCCTCAAATTGGTATAATTAACTCCGAGTTTGTTAAACTCTACCCTACATCGTATGTAAAAAATTCGTAAAATTAAATTAAGTTTCAGAAACTCTCCAATGACAACTCAACTCAAATCTGAGACTTCATTGAACTGTAAAAGAAAACACTAACAATCTTAAACTCGAGTTTATGACAAAATGTGAACTCACTGGAATCGTATTGCGCAGTTTCCAATTACAATTTACTGACGCTACAATTTATTAGAGTGTTTTGCAGTAACCCAAAAAGTTAGATGAACAAAACAAGAACTACCTTCCGTCCACACAGCGGCCGGGTTATAGTAAACATTTGTAAAAACAAAAAAGGCGTCGACTTTCTCTCGTCATAAACTTTCCGCTCGAACATAATGTAACAACGAGGGAAAGCATTAATATTTCATTACTCGCATTACACAGCACGAGGTTAACTCATTAACTATGTAGTAACATATTTACAGTTAGTGCTATTCTTTCTTAGAAATTGCTATTAAAGCGATTGCCTTTACGACTTACGACCTTCTTTTTGTAATTGCAAACCCCGACAGTCATCTAATTTCTAGAAAAATTATTGTTGTTGCTGTAAAAGAAAATTGTAAACAAACATTGGTGAACTATAAATAAGCCTTGTGCTATTTTTATAGACAATTTTCTTTTTCACTTTTGCCTTCACTTCAATTCATTCCACTTGCTTGACTTGTGGCACGTTCTGCATTTGTCGTGCCAATGGTTTTAGTCAACTAACGGTGTAGGCGCCACCTTGAGAAAGTCAATGACGTCAACAGGCGCATGCCAATTGATAGTTAATATATATTAATATACATATGTATTTATGTATGTATTGTAGAAGGTGTGAGAGTTTTGTAGTAGGGTTTTTGTTGATATATGGTATATACATAAGTATATTTATATAAATATATATATTTGTATGACACTTAGGATATATATTAGTATTGTGAACAAACCTCATCATCAAAATCAATCTAATATATGATGTATAAATGTATATACCATACATACTTATGTACTTATGTATACTATGTACATATAGACTATTAAACATGCCAAGCCTCTCGTGCACGAACTTCGTGTGCGCTAACAGTGACGTCATTAAATGCGTGTCGTTAATCAGTGACGTCACGAAGTGGGTTTGTATCCTGCGGCCCGCAAACATATCCGATTGAGTTTTGTATGCAGCTATGACAACAATTTGTTATTTGTGGAATTATGTAATATATATATTGTATGTAAGTACATAAAAATATATGCATATATGTAGATATGTATATGCTTATGCAATCTATCAAATGGTAAGAAATACGATTACTATTGCTTTTTCACTAAATTCTTCAGGTAAACCAATTTTACCATAATTTTGAAGATCTTCGAGTTATACATATTTATTATACCACCGATTGAAGATACTTGATTTTCGATATCCTAAAGTCGCGCAATTTTTCGATAAATGAACAATACATACCATTTGTAGGGAATAAAGTATATAAATCTTTCACAGAAACTATTTCATAGAAACTGCAAAAGACATCTTTTCCCAAAAGGGCATTGCACTGCCTTCTACTCCACTTAGACCTGCCATAAGTTCTGTTACAAGTTTGGCTTGTATAAAAAATAAATTTTATCACATTTATTACAGTTATATTTATTTAAAAATGCATATAAAGGGTGATTTTTTAAGAGCTTGATAACTTTTTTTAAAAAAAAAAACGCATAAAATTTGCAAAATCTCATCGGTTCTTTATTTGAAACGTTAGATTGGTTCATGACATTTACTTTTTGAAGATAATTTCATTTAAATGTTGACCGCGGCTGCGTCTTAGGTGGTCCATTCGGAAAGTCCAATTTTGGGCAACTTTTTCGAGCATTTCGGCCGGAATAGCCCGAATTTCTTCGGAAATGTTGTCTTCCAAAGCTGGAATAGTTGCTGGCTTATTTCTGTAGACTTTAGACTTGATGTAGCCCCACAAAAAATAGTCTAAAGGCGTTAAATCGCATGATCTTGGTGGCCAACTTACGGGTCCATTTCTTGAGATGAATTGTTGTCCGAAGTTTTCCCTCAAAATGGCCATAGAATCGCGAGCTGTGTGGCATGTAGCGCCATCTTGTTGAAACCACATGTCAACCAAGTTCAGTTCTTCCATTTTTGGCAACAAAAAGTTTGTTAGCATCGAACGATAGCGATCGCCATTCACCGTAACGTTGCGTCCAACAGCATCTTTGAAAAAATACGGTCCAATGATTCCACCAGCGTACAAACCACACCAAACAGTGCATTTTTCGGGATGCATGGGCAGTTCTTGAACGGCTTCTGGTTGCTCTTCACCCCAAATGCGGCAATTTTGCTTATTTACGTAGCCATTCAACCAGAAATGAGCCTCATCGCTGAACAAAACACGCGCGCGAAACACATTTCGAACCGAACACTGATTTTAATAATAAAATTCAATGATTTGCAAGCGTTGCTCGTTAGTAAGTCTATTCATGATGAAATGTCAAAGCATACTGAGCATCTTTCTCTTTGACACCATGTCTGAAATCCCACGTGATCTGTCAAATACTAATGCATGAAATCCTAACCTCAAAAAAATCACCCTCATTATTAAATGAGAGATTTACAAAATTGTATTTGAAGTGATCAACTTTTGTTTCATATAAGCTCTCCAACAATTCGGCCATTGATCGTTAGCAACACAGTTTCTATTGTTACTGACGACGCTGCTCAGATCTCAGATTTTTTGAGGCTTTCGAAATTTCTGTAAGGTATTCTTCAAGCCATGTTCTCCAACTCTGACCACAATATTCCAATAGAATAACTGGACTTTCATACGGCCAATCATCTTTAGCTTTAAGCCAGGAATATTGCTTTTAAGGCACTGCTGATTGGATTTGCCTTTTACAATGGAGCAGAATCCTGCTGGATGATCTAATGCTCGTCATAGTAGAGAGTATTGCTTAAAGCATGCCTTCTAAAACACCCTAAGAATGAAAGAGTAGGAACGCGTATTCCAAGCGCCATATCGAGTTGCTAATGGTTACCTACAACCGTAGTAGATTTAAATATGTAATCAACCTCTCAAGGGGAAAACTCAAGCTACTTGTTTCTACACTGACCATTGCAAGCTCAAGAAGCACTTACATAACATGGGCCTAGCGCAAATTGTCGGTTCTGCGACATGGAGCCTAAAACTCCAGAACACCTGCTAATTGACACACACAGCAGTCTGTAAACGTGGGATAAAGACGCTTGGATAAATGTTTCCAAATAGTGATTACATCCACTCACTAGCACCTACAGTGTATTGCAATTTATCAATATCCTGGAGCTAAGTGAGTCGTTATGACTTAGAAGAGGGCACAATAAACCTTAAATTGCAGTGCAATCCTCGTCTCATCCTCATCAGTTATCTTTCTGGTTTAATTTATTATAAGACTGCCACTGTTTAGGTTATTCCAAAATGCCCCTTATTCTACTGTTAAGGTTATAAATAATTAATGCATTTGCAAGTAGTTCCAAATTTAATTTTTAACACCAAATTTGAGTATAATTTCTTTCTTTCTACAAGTATATTAATTATTTTTACGGCAAGTATTTTCCGGAAATAATACATGAGTTTCTAGCTGATCGTCTTTTATGATCGTCTTTTATGACCGCCATGTTTATGTATATGGCCTTGAAGCCAAATTTATTCCGTAGTTTGAAATTATATTCCTTCCAGTTCTGGCTCCATCTGCTATAGCTAAACTAATATTCTTTCTTTTACCAGAAGCCCGCTGCATTCATTTCTTTCGTTTCCTCATCTACCTCCACTCTATTCAGCACACACTTTTTCCACTCTCAGTAATGTTCTCGCGTTGTTCTCATAGTACCGACCAAAGCATTTTAATATAGACAGTGTCTATTATGTATGATCTGCATGCCTTATCGTACAAAAGTTCCTTCTCGATCTTTGACATCCAATTATATGTAAAGGTTTTTTTATTTCAAGTTAAGTATAGCAAAATGTCCTCAGAGAGCACCGAAAAGTTTGTTATACAAGGAATAGTTTTGGATTTTTCAGCTTGTATGTTATACGTTCAAAACCGTGCAAATTTATAGATCGATATCTTAACCACTGAGAAACTAGTTCGCGTATATACAGATGAATAGATAGACATGGCTAAATCAACAAAACTCGTAACCCTCATAGATATACTACGGAATTCACAGGTATACATAAGTACTTTAAAGGGTCTCTGACGTTTACATAAGAATAAAGTATTCATTCCAAATTTCATTCTTATATTATGAAAAAAATTAATTAATATAAAGATATTTGTTTAAAGAATTCATAAATTCTTTGGAAAAAATACAAAGACCTTCCTTAACTTAAATATTATAACATCCCAAAACATATAATAAACAACACTATATACATATATGATCTCTTTATATTTTTATATTTGTTCATTAGAATTTCACTGATGGTCATTGCACCGATGTGAAATATTTTATACTTATTATTATATATAAATACATATACTTGTATACATACAGACAAGTATATGCTTATATTACGTTGTGTTCATTCAGTGCGTTTAATTGAAATCTCGTTTGCGCTAATTAGCATTTGGATCGTTAATAATTTCAAAGCGTGTGAATACTTAATAGCGATGACACTTTAAGCGATTATTTATATTATCGATATCATAATCATCGATATTTTTCATGAACTTAAATACTAAATAAAAATAAAAATATATTAAGAGTAATACAAAAGTATCAGATCTTTTACCAAATCTACAGAGTTGCTGGGCAAGGCTTAAATTGGATACATCCCCGGAGCACAAAGGGTGTAATGTTGGTCTAAATGCAATTTTGAATATCAAAAAAAGAGGATAAATTATTTGATCACACCAAAACTTTGAATTTAATTTTTTTGCTGTTAAAGTTAAAATAAAAAATCTTAGAAATTCGTAAAAAAATTATATACATATATTGTATTCAGGGGTCATGTGTGGATTCCCTGCTAAAATATGTGGTTTTCAAATTTCGGCTTGTTTTTTCATCCATTCCGATTATTGTCGACTTGTTTGCATGTCAAACTCATAAACCTATGTTGCGTCGGTAGTTATAATGCTTTCCTTGAATGTGGTAACGAAATTCGCATGATCAAGCATGGTACTCTGTTTGAAAAAAATTCTGCTTTTTTGTGGCGAGTCGAGCAAGAACGCTTTTCATACCCAAAATCATTCGAACGGCCTCGCAAAAGATGTTGAGCTTTCTCGCCATCTCTCTAACACTCGCCATACCCTTCACTATTTTAATATTTCCATCACTACAAAAGGTCGAGGATCGTCTAGAACGAGGCATGTCTTCAACGATCTCTCGACCGTCTTTGAAAGCTTCAAACCACTCGTAGGCTTATGTTTTCGATAAAACCATTAGTGTAAAGTTTTGTGTCTCTGAAGCATGTCGTTACAGTTTTAATCCGATTTCATCCATTTTCGCACTGCACACAGAGCTGAAGCGAGTTTTGGTCATGTAGCTTTAGTGGCTTAGGAGATAAGTACATCAAACCTAAAATTTCAATTCCGATAATTTCGGGACATTGAAATATAAAACTCAATATGGTTATACTTCTGTGATTAATATATTATATGTATATGCCAACAGTTTTCTCCAGTCCATGTACTGAATGCGATCCATATTATTTGCAAAAATATAAGGAAAAAATTGGACATTACGAAAATTTTTCTATTTTCCTAAACAAAAAATATAAACAACATGCAAAGGATTGTAAAAATAATAAGAAGAAGAGAAAAATAAAATTAATTCCATAAAATTAATTAAACAGTTTAGTCTAAACAAGTCTAAACACACAAGAAGCTCATAGACATACATTTGTGTGCATGTTTATGCTTAAATATGTACATACTGACGTATGTTACACAATATACAACAGACCTTAGGTCGCAGTTCAATCCTCATTTATCTATCTTCGCATATTAGTCATCAGCATTTTCAATCACACTGATAAGAAAATCCATGAGTCACACTCTCTTGCCGGCTCTTATGAAATGCTCTGACATCACTCGAAGGAAGTTCCACTCCCAAATTATTAGCAAAATGCATTGAGTAGGAAGTGCCAGCATCAGCAAACCTTTTCGATAGAAAAAAATTTTGTTATTTTGAAGACATCTTCTGCCTCAAGGAATTTTTTTAAACAAAACTTAACTGGGCTTTAAATTTCATCTGTTAAAATTAAACTAATAAATGAGAAATGCCGCAAAGCCTTGGGCAAGGAAATAATTCCAATTACATAGGCATTACTACACACTTTCACTGTTATCTATCGAATCCGCCGCAACATTTGACCGCTTTAATCTCAGATGGCCATGAGCAGCATTGAAGCGCAATGACTCGCCACATACACACACTAACAAAATAATCAATCGATAGCACTCAATGCAAATTGTTGCAATGCAACGCCAACCAATAGGCATAATTAAAGCAACAACAAAGTCATTTGCTTTAACAGGTATTTACCCACCTACCTATTTAAACGAAAAACGCGAAAGTTGAATATATGTGGCAAGGCCATTTAACACTACTCACCAAGTTATAAAGAATGCCAGCAAAGTGCCGTTGCGCAGAACACAAAAGAAAGCAAAGGAATATATAGAGAGCTTCGTGAGAGTGTCAGCGAGAAAGTTAGCTGAAATAGCACGAAAATGATGAGTGTAAGCACAAGATACAGAGAGAGCAAAAATTTGTTGTAATAAGTTTCTTGGCAGTGAAACTGGCAATGTATTTTTTTTTTTTGTTTTTAATAAATTAAAATATTTTGTAGTCTGTTTACTACACAACGCAAATATTTTTACAACCCAGCGAGAAATAGTAATAACTATTATTCTATTAAAGTGTCTCACACTTTTTAAGAAAATTATGTTCATTGTGAAAGTAATGAAAAAATTGTGATTAAAATTGCTCCGATGAGAGTTTTAGCTTAAAAGTTGAATACCAAAGGTTAATATGCTCCAAAATGTTCCTCGAACTGTTATACCCTTCAGTGGGTATTATACCCAGTAAAGTAGATAGTAAATTTGGCAGGCAGTTTTTATGTAAATTTATTATTTTTTATGACTTATAAACATATTGTGCGATTTTGTAGCAAAAAAAAAATAAAAATAATAAATTTACATACATATATGCAAGAAATTACAAATAAAGTGAATAACATTATGAAATATAAATATTGAACTGAAAATAAAGTATAAAATAGCAAATTATATATACATACAGCTGTGTTCAAAATAATAGGAGTGCCCCTGAGAAAAATATTTAACCCAAAAAAATTATCATGTTAAAACATGAACGTCAATCACTTTTTAAGAAATATTTATAACGGTATTCCGCGAGTAAAACACAAAGCATAAACTTCAGCTGTTTACATTATTTCCAATGTTATGAGTTCAAATCTGTGTCGGTCACTGAATTGCGCTGTTCACAAAAATAGGAGTGTGACCTACCAAGTGGTATAAAACATTTTTATTTAAACAAAATCTGTAAAAAACTAAAAAGTAAGTACAAAAAAATAAAAACGATGCGATTTTTAAAGGATAAGTCATTTATTTTCATTAATGGGTAGAGGAAAACATCCTAGGGACAAAAAGCGTGAAATCATTAAAAATTTTAGCAAAAAACGGGAAAACTTATAAAGAAATTAAAGAAATACTCGGGTGCTCTGATCAAATGATATCAAATTCCCTGTCCTACAAAAATAAAGCCGAAACACGTGGACGAAAACGCAAAACTATTAAAGAAATCGATCGACGCATACTCCAGTCGTCTAAAAAAGATCCCAAAGCGTCGCCTAGAGAAATAAAAAAACGTCTAGATCTTGATGTTAGTGACGTAACAGTTCGTAGACGTTTATTGGAATATAATTTAGTTGCGCGGATGCCGCGAAAAGTTCCATAGTTGACAAAGCAACATAATTAGAGCACGGCACCAATTCGCCAAGGAACATGGCATCTGGCAACCGGAGAAATGGAGAAATATTTTGTGGACAGAGGAATGTAAGTTAGTTTTATTTGGTGGCACAGGGTCTAGGCAGTATATCCGTCGTCCACCAAATACGGAATATAAACCGCAATACACTCTTAAGACCGTCAAACATGGTGGTGCATAGTGGGAAAGTTTCTCGTACAACGACGTGGCACCAATCCGTCTGATAAAAGAAACCATGGAGCAGTACGTGTATGTGGATATATTGAAAAAAGTTATGCTGCCGTAGGCGGAATGGAATATACCATTAAAGTGGTTGTTTCAGCAAGATAACGACCCGAAACATACAAGTAAATCTGCAAAGGAATGGCTTCTGGTCAATAAAGTTGAGGTTATGTCGTGGCCTGATCAGTCGCCTGACCTTAATTCCAAAAGAAAACTTATTGGCAGATATTAAAAAAGTTGTTGCTGACCGTAGACCATCAAATCCAAGGGAATTATGGAGCACAGTCCACGAGGCATGGCAGCAAATCCCGATAAAAAGGGGTCGTGATCTGATCGATCCCATGTTCCGCGGATCTGCTGCTGTAATAAAAAAATCGCGCTTACTCTACTAAATATTAACTAAACTAACTTATATACTAGTCATAATTTCCAATTTTTTGATTTTTTTTTTAGTTTTATTGCATTTTGTGATGCACTCCTATTATTTTGAACACCGAATTTTTGAGTTTTTTATTTAAATAATTTATTTTTTTTCATTTACTGTGTATTACTAAAAATTTAAAAGTGCATAATAAGACTGCATAAAATGAACAATTCGTGGATAAAAGATAAATTAATAAAATTCTTGTTTTTATTGAAAAACATAACTTTGTATTCTGTATTGTGATGCACTCCTATTATTTTGAACACAACTGTATATATTTGTTTTTTTTTTTGTTGGTTTGAGAACCATAATTTTCTGTTGAAAAAATAAAAAAAGAAAACAAAATTATTGGTCACCCTGTACATTTTGTTATTTATACTATCATAATATTTGCACTTTATTGCAATCGAACATTTGCACAGCTGGTATATGCGAAAGTAAGCACGTATATTCTAATAACACACATAATTTGTAAACTTTCGCGTTTTTCTTTAATGAATTAACGTCAATTTTTCACAATTGCTTACCGAACTTATTGCGTCTAACATTGAAATTCACCAAATTAAGCAGAATATTAAAAAAAAAGAAATAAAAACATTTTATTTTTAAAATTCGTATTAAAAATTCAATATAAATATATAAGTGATTTCTTATTAAAAATTCCAAAAAAAATTGTATGAAAATTGCAATATTACAAATATTGCGCATACGCCCTGTCGCACTAACCAGCATTGGCAAAGGATATATGTTACTCATACGCCCTGTACACATCAGTGTTGCGTAGTTAGTTTGTTGGCATAAAAACATGCACGAAAGTGGCTAGCTGTTGAGAAAAAGTAACAAAAACAACAGCAAACATTTTCCAAAACCGGCGTACTCGTCCATAGTTCGAGTATAAAAAAATGGCGGCTTTGACTACATATAATAGTGTAAAAGTATATATGTATGTATGCGTGCTATATATTTTCTTTTGCACCGCTCAGCAGCTAGCACAACATGCTTTACTTGGCACTGCTCTCAACCCAACGCTGCTTTGCTCTCTGCTTGCTTACTGCTGTTCCGCTCTTCGACGCGCTGCCGCGTGCTCAGTTTGCGCCTGCTCCGCTCCAGTTTTACTCGTGTGAGATATATTTTTTAATTTTTTTTTTGTTTTTATTTGCACATTCTCACATTGCCGCCTCAAGCTTAGGCAGCACACATCTCATCGTCGTAGCCTTTGTACTCGACCGCCAAGTCTCATTTCGCTCGCCGAGTGCTGTGCGCGCTTAGTCAAGCTACTAATTTCGGCGCATGCAGCCGCTACAAACAGCATTTCTTCTTGTACACGCACACATACACATATACATACGAGCAATTGCGCTCTCCTGTATTTCGGCTGCTGCTCTACATAAGCGTTTTTCTTGTGATTTAAACTTTTGCATTTGTGCCGAATGGGAACAGTCAACTCGTGCTTCTCAAACTATAAGCTAGTCAAAGAATTTTCATTTCGCTTGAAACGCATCAAAATATCAAACAGCAAATAGACGGCATAGCAGCAATCGAACACGAATTATTGAGCAAAAATTTTTTTAATTTTTGTTTTTGACTTCCAAAAATACATTTTGCTTGTGCAAAAAACAACAAAAAAACACATACATGCTCGCATACCAGCAAATTGCGTCAAACAAAGTGTATAAAAAAAAGAAGTGAATTTCAGTGTGGCGAAAAGTGTTTTCAGAAACGTTGTAGGAAGTGAAATTGCAAATAAATTACAGTTATAAAGTTGCGTACTAGACAAGCGCTTGCCATTTGCTGCCAAAGAAAAGCAGCTAAGCATTGATTTTTCACAGAAATTCGGTTGAACTTGACGGCGCCTTGTTCAAATATTACTTTAATACGATTTGTAAGCGATTTATGCGTGCAGCCCACACAGTGCAGGCGCGTTAGTACAACAAAAGTGACGCGACCGCCCAAAAGGCAAGTGTCAATCAATAGCAT
Organism: Bactrocera dorsalis; assembly: GCF_023373825.1. NCBI lineage: Eukaryota > Metazoa > Arthropoda > Insecta > Diptera > Tephritidae > Bactrocera > Bactrocera dorsalis. The sequence continues at coordinate 67,369,561 of NC_064305.1, forward strand.
AACAATCAATAACAACGCGCATAGACGTGCAACGCATCACATATTAGTGCATAATATATATACAACGCCACATACAATATATGCATACATATATAAGTATATATAAGCAACTATATACTATATAATAAATGTATACAAACAGTTTATATGCCCATAATTGAAGGCGAGCAAAAAACAGAGTGATTCAGCAAGGTGCATAAATCATACAACAACAACAATTTTCTGTAAAAAAACTATAACAAAAGCAGCCAAGACACTTGTGCGTCAACATAAGGCTATCTGTGGCAAAAAGGCGACATCAAAGTGTAAGCAACACGCAATAAACGACGACGAAGAAGACGACACAGCAGGAAAAGCAATTTTCCAACGCAACGACAACGTGACGCCACATACCGTTACGCAAAGTATAACTGTATAAAACACTAGCAACAACAACCAAGGGTTTCAAAGAAATTTTGAGTACAGCCAAGCGGCGCCTTACGCACTTCCACTAGCACACACACAGCGCCACCATCACTTTGGCAGCGAGCAGCCGAGTGGCGTGTACATTTAATTGTATTAAGGACGCAGAGAAGGGCAATAAAAGAACAAAAGAACGACAATAAGACACAAAGCAACAATAATAAGTTAACAACAATAACAAAAAAGCAACTACAACAACACCAACAATAACAAAACAAACAAATATGGCCATGATTGAGGGTATGACAAGCATAGATTTGGGCACAAGTCCCATGCAGGAGACAACGGCAGACATCAATGATGCCATGCCGGATGAGCCGATCGAAACGCCAGAGGAAAGGTCAGTAATAAATGCAAGAAAACGAACACATACACTCAAACAGACCCTATACATAAACATATATTTATATATATACATATATATATATATATACATACATACATAATTGTAGCTTTGTAACGCGACAGACAAGGCGGCGGGTGGGCAAATGTATTGAAAATTGAAGTGAATTTTCTTTAATTTGTGAAAGCTTATTGGTTCGTGGTGAAATTTATCTTACATCCACATTCCAATATATGTATATGTATCTATATATCGCAGAAAGTGCGCAGCAAATCAGTGGGTTTGGTGATTTTCTTGTGTGTTCATGTGAGCCTAAGCAGAGTACGTAATTTGTTGATTATAGAGACGTGGGTAAATGCTATTGATAGGAGTAGAAGTGAAAGGATGTTTCAATATGTGTACATATGTATATATAGAAAATATAATTATACGTGTTTGAGTCATCTAAAGGCTATGACTATTCAATGGCTTGTTTGTGAATGTACAGAAATGTAGGTGTGTCTAAGACTGTAAGACTATGCAACTACTCTCTATAGAAAATAATTTAATGGAACTTATTAAAAATATTATTTTAATTAGTTTGAAAACTCATACAATGTCCGGCAGACTTGATAATTTGTATGACTTGAAAATTTTTCGTAGTTTTCTCATGAAAAGTAAAATCGAAAGGCTTTTATTTTGCGTAGTAAGTGGTCCTTTTGTCAAAAAAAAAGAAAGAATCGACAACAAAAACGGTGTTGGAAGCAGAAACAGAAATTTTTTATTTAAGATTTAATGCAGAAATTTCACATGCTTTTATTTTGCGTAAATAACGTTTTTTGACAATGTAAACAGAAACAGAATCGACAACAGAAACAGATTTAGTCGTAACTATTATTCATTCACCTGAAACTTTAATTAAAAATATTATTTTAATTGGTTTCAAAATTCACATGGTATGCACCAGATATGTAAACTTGTATGCCTTACCACTTTTCCGTCGATTTTTTATTGAAAAGTACGGAAACATATTTCCCAAATAAAAAAATTCAATTTCAAATTTTACTTAAATCGAAATCCTTTTATAAAAAAAATATCTAATTTCAAATTTTATTTAACAAAAAATCCTTTTAGTTAGCGTAGTATGATATTATTTTGACATCATAAACAACAACAGAAACAGAATTGAGACCAGAAACAGATTTTTTTATTTTAATTGGGTTTAATGCAGAAATTTAACACAAAATAAGTTTGTGGCATTTGTGTTTCATATTTAGTAACACATACTCAGTTATAATAGAATGTCACATACTAAAGAAACAGAAACAGAAAAATCGTATATTCAAATTAATGCACGTTTCATGTTTTGAAAGAGAATAACGAAAGCATGTTTAAAGCATGGCCTTATAAGTTAAAATACGTGTTACTACTTTTCATATTAATTGGATCTGGCGAATCAGCGACAGAAACAGAAATATTCTGTTTGCCAGATTTTTTGTTTGAAATACGCAATTTCGTCGTCGTATTTTGCAGTTTTTCTCTTTCCTAGTATAAAAATGTATACAAAATAAATAAGCTTGTTGGAAAATATAATTTCTTAGTTTATTGCATACAATTTTTTTTCTGTTATGCTTCCATTAACTGCGTGTTTAAAGCTAGATGTATGTATAAAGGCACTTATTAACTTCTATATTTTTGCTGTACTCGATTTTTAATACATGCTTGTACATAACTCTCAGAAAAATTAAAATTTGTATAAAAAATACAGCGTCATTCAGCGAAATAGGAACACTAGGAAAATAAACGAGCTAACTATATTACCTACACAACTGCATTATAATTACATTTTTATTTGCAATACTAATTTCCGCATAATACACTAGCGTAATTGGGATTCAATGAACTTCTTACAAGTTTTATTCAGAGTTATCTTTGTAAAATATGAAAACTTCAGCTTTGCAAACAGTGCGAGAAAAACACGCGCCAACAATAGCTACAAAGCAACAAAAAACTTTATTCATACACATATCGACATTAGAATACAATGAAAATGAAGTATTATAAAGTATAAAGCCAAATATGGCTGTGAAGCCTTTATATACATAAATGACTGCAGTCATATGCCTTTGTATGCGTAAGTGAAAATTTAATTAAAGCGCATCGGTGAAAATCAAATGACATCATGAAGAGGCAACCACTATTCCTTTACACAAGTGTATATGTATGTTTATATATACAAGTATGTATATACAAACATTCTCACGTTTGTTGTGAAAATTTTGTATATTTCTATTAATTATTCAAAGTTAGCTACATACAGTCGAAGTGAAAATTTCATTAACAAATTACATTTACTATATACATATGTATATGTATGTATCTGTATTCTCAATGCCTAGTTAGCAAATAACTGTCAGTTAAGTTCTGTTTAATTAACCAAGACTCCTTCTTTCGGTAAAGTTAAGCAAAACTTAACTGGCAGCTGGTTTCTAAGCAGACATTGAGAAATCTACACGATTTCTTAACTATCCGTTAACTTAACCAACACTTTATCGTAAATTCGGTGGTTTGAATTTTTCTTGGAGCTGATAATTTTGAACTACACAATTTCTTAACTCCCGGTTAACTAACCATCACTTTATCTCACTGTTTGACTTTATCGTATATTTGATGGTTTGATGGAGCCATTCATTGTGATCATTCATATCGTTTTCCGTATGACTAGAGTCTTTCTATGATTAAAAATCAAATGTCTTATGGTCGTTCAAGCTAACCAGTAATTTAACCTGTAGATAAATCCTTATGGTTTCTTTAAACTGCTTTCGAAAACTTGTTACCATGTCGAGGTTGTTTTTTGCCTTTTTTCTTGAAAAATTGTCTCTTGAGGTTCTGATATGACTCCTTGGGATTTTTTTTTTCAATTTTATTGAAGTATGACCAATAAATAAATAAGGAACCTGGCTACTTAGGCCTTCGTCCAATTTTTTTAAATATTTTTCTTAAAGCAAAATCTGTAGAGCTCTCATAATATAAGTATATAGACATGCATACTTTTTTGATGTAATACGTCGTATTTGGATACAATAATCTATATTATCAAATCGATTCGCCATATTTTCGCATATTTCTTTTAATATTTTTTTCTCTTAACTAGCCGCAGTTAGCGCAAGGTTCTTAGACCTAATTTCTTCCAAAGCGTTCAAATCTAATTGTGCTGAATCGAATGCATTTAATTTAGATTCAAATAGAATGCGTTAAATACATTGAACTCAGTTATGAAAGGGCAAAGGCCTCAAACATTTTGGAACACGTTTAGATTGGAACCAGTTTATACGCGTTTATTTATAGTATTTCTGTTCTCATCATCTGTTCTAAATTTAAAATTTATGTACTATATACGCAAATATATATGTACATAAATTCAAATCAAAAACTAAATATATATATGTATATATATTTTTGATCAGAAAGATGAACTTCAAACTTCCACACTCAGTTATAACCAATATATAACTAACGGGTGATTTTTTTGAGGTTAGGATTTTCATGCATTAGTATTTGACAGATCACGTGGGATTTCAGACATGGTGTCAAAGAGAAAAATGCTCAGTATGCTTTGACATTTCATCATGAATAGACTTACTAACGAGCAACGCTTGCAAATCATTGAATTTTATTATACAATGCACTGTTTGGTGTGGTTTGTACGCTGGTGGAATCATTGGACCGTATTTTTTCAAAGATGCTGTTGGACGCAACGTTACGGTGAATGGCGATCGCTATCGTTCGATGCTAACAAACTTTTTGTTGCCAAAAATGGAAGAACTGAACTTGGTTGACATGTGGTTTCAACAAGATGGCGCTACATGCCACACAGCTCGCGATTCTATGGCCATTTTGAGGGAAAACTTCGGACAACAATTCATCTCAAGAAATGGACCCGTAAGTTGGCCACCAAGATCATGCGATTTAACGCCTTTAGACTATTTTTTGTGGGGCTACGTCAAGTCTAAAGTCTACAGAAATAAGCCAGCAACTATTCCAGCTTTGGAAGACAACATTTCCGAAGAAATTCGGGCTATTCCGGCCGAAATGCTCGAAAAAGTTGCCCAAAATTGGACTTTCCGAATGGACCACCTAAGACGCAGCCGCGGTCAACATTTAAATGAAATTATCTTCAAAAAGTAAATGTCATGAACCAATCTAACGTTTCAAATAAAGAACCGATGAGATTTTGCAAATTTTATGCGTTTTTTTTTTTAAAAAAGTTATCAAGCTCTTAAAAAATCACCCTTTATTTGATAACAAAAACCCAAATTTTGTTTCAATATGAGTAGTTTCTATTATATCGTTTTCCTTTCGCATGTAAGCTTATGAAAAGTGTGGATACGTTATTTTTTATTTTAAGTGACAATAAGCATACAATTTTTAGAAATTATGAACTTTTTTTTATTTCCAAAAAGCAATGATTTCGAAATTTTGAAACAAAATGCTATATTTAATTCCCGAAAAATAAATTTTAAATTCAAATATTTTCATTTTTATTCCCGCTTCTCAAAATTCTATCAATCCAGCACGCCATAAAACATTTCAAATTTCAGGTGCAGCTGTTGCATTACAAGCGTGTTCGTATGTATGTGCTCTCGTTTAATATTAATATTCGACATGTGCAAAACAAATTACGAATTATGTTCCAAAAATACTGTTGAATTAAGGCAAAATCAATTTTATTTAAAACTGCGATTTATCAATACATGTACACATACTTACACACACATTTAGCTACTCAAGTGAGCAATGCACATTCAACTCAGTTGAACAGCGCGTTTGTTGTTATGCCTCAGGTATTTTGAAAAAACAACACATTTTTGCGTGCGAAATTTATAACAACATCGCCTTATTATTACGTTACATACATTTTTTAATTAAATTTCGCACACTTTCAAATGCATTCATTTAATTAATTAGTATTAAAGCCCTTTAGGGAAATGCCTGTGGTACAATTAGTGAGTCTGTGTTAGTTTGTGTGCCTTTTGGTACATAACAATTAATGCCACCGGAAGTTGTGGCACTCGAACAGTTAGGTTTTTCAATGCAAATTGCATTTTTCACAAGCGCAAGATTTATGGAAATAAAAAATTATCGATAAATTCTGTTTAAAAAAAAAATATCGATAAGTTATGTTTAAAAAATTACCGATAAATTGGATTTAGAGAATATAAAATTAATCGACAGTTAATAGACGACTTCTTGTTAAACAATTGCGACTTCCAACCTTGCATTAATTTTTCGAAACTAATTCTAATTTCAAATACTTTTAATAAATCGATTTCGGTTTTATCGATAACTTTAAAAGCATATAAAGTCCAACGAAACGAAAGCAGCATTTATTTCACTCAGTTAACGGAGTTAAAATAATCGATTTAGGTTTTATCGACAACACAAAAAATACATATTTCTTACTCAAATTGAATTTTAAGCGAAAATATATAATAATGGATATTCGATTATTTTTTTGATTAACAAAATTTAGTTGATAATATATTTAAAAAAAAATATAAAATTATAAGCAACTCTCTTAAATATATATTTATACAAAAATATACTCGTATTTTTTTAATCGATTATCGTACGAATCGTTGTAACTCAGTAAATTTTCCACTATACATTGATCGAAATAGTTTATTATTTCTACATATAACAGACTTTATTGCGTACAATTATAAGAGAAAAATCGATATATCGATAAAAATTTAAATAAACGTGCTTTAGGAGTCGTTTTTTTATGCCAAATTATAAAAGTTTTTGTCTATTACTCTGTCGATATACGATTATGCGCAATTTATTTAAAAATATTAAATTGGTTAACGACAATTGGTTTATTAATCGATTTATGTTATCGGATTACTAAATAGAAAATTAAACATAAAAAACAAAAATTAAAAAAAATCGAAAAATCGATAAACCGATAAGTCGATAAAAAATATTGCCTTATTAATCAAAAGTATATAAAAAAGTTGAACAAATTTGATTATTATCAAAATGTCGATTATTTCCACATGCATTCACTTTTTTGAAGATTTTTGTATGAAAAAACATTTTGTCGATATACGATTATTCGCTATTAATCTGAAAACATTAAATTGGTTAATGACAAAATAGTCGATAATTGCCAAAGACCTATAAACATTAAATATATTTGTAAAACAAAAATCGATAAATCGATAAAAAAATATTGTCTTTTTAATATAATTGTTTTAAAGGATTACATCGAGTTTGCACTGTTCATTATTAATTTAATAAAATAAGTTGATCAAATTCGATTATTATCAGATAGTCGATTATTAACAATCAACTCATTTGAAGATTTCTATATGAAAAAATTCATTAATAGACAACATTTTCTAATTTATCAACTCTCTAAATAAAAATTAATCGAAAGAGGATACTATAAATCAGAAAAAATTAATAAATAAAATTATGTAAAAACCAAAAATACATTTTTAAGAAAAAAGTTATAATAATAAATAAAAATTAAAAAAAAAATATTAAAAATGTATTAAGAAAATAAATTTTGATTAAAATAATTTTCCTCGAATTATTGTGTTCATGAAAAACTTCTTACTTCTAATAAGGTAAGCTCATGAAGCTGATTAATAAGCGGAGCTTTAATTAACAAAACTCTCATTTTCAAATAGCGCAATATTATGTATACAACCGAAACGCCCATACATCGAAAAAGACTGTAATTATTGACTCCACAATATGGTTCACCACGACAAAGCAATTAAAAATACAATTGCTTATATGTACATATGAACAATAAAAACATATTATATACTGTTTTAATGTATTTTGAAATAGCAATAAAAACAACAATGTTGCAAATTTTGATGGATCTAAAAATATTTCAACTAAATTCAAGCACACATGCCCACAGAGGAAGTCGTGGAATATGAGATTTGTGTGTGTATGTATATTTGACACACGTTTTCAATAACTGTAGTCACACGCCAAGCGTTTGAGCGGTAAAAGGCAAAATAAAAAACCTTTTTATGTGAAAAGTAAAATTCATACAAGTACACACACATACAAACTGCTGAAAATTATAAAAAGCGATTAACTTTTATTTTTCCATTTTTTCATTTTTTCGTTGCGGTTTCAAAATGAAAAAAACATAAACAATTTAATAAGCGCTTGCCTAAATCAACTCAAATCATTAACACTCTAAAGCTCAGTAGTCGCTCGCGCCAATAAACCGCAAACTTAACTGCTTTTGACTTTCCTTCCACAATTTCCAACCGCAAAAATGATTTACTCGCTTGCTTACCCATATTTGCTGATTTAATTAATGACTGGCATTTTATTACAAGCGCTCAAGTCTTGCTCATTCACACGCGTCGCGCCAGTTAGTGACCGTTATTGATCATACGATGATTACATTCATCGGCGATGACAGCAGTATTATCGTATTCTTCTTCTTCATGTTTTTGTTGTTATTTTTTTATTTTTGCTGATGGCAATGACATTTGTGAGTCAATGCAAGCTGATCGCATTTGAGTAGAAAGAGCACTACTTAAAAGAGGGCAATGATTGTGGAGAAAATTTTTAAGAATTTTTTTCAGCCAAGTTTTTACTATAGATTTTTAGACTTTGTTGCTTGTTGTCCTTATAGATTTATACGCATTTTAAGAAATCTATAAATTATATAAAAATCGAAAAATATACTTATTTTTCTAAAGGTTATTTTCTTCTCGTGATTTTTCCTTAAAAAATTTAGTAATTTTACATGATCTTAGACTTTACCAGACACCGTTATAAAAAAAATAGTATTTATTCTCTTTGATCTCAAGACAAAGGGACTGTTGTTGTCAGAGCTTACGAAAACGATATTCATAAGTTATGGCAGCACTGTTTCCTTAAGGATTCAAGAGATAAAGTGTCACTGTCAGAGTATCCACTTCGATGTTCCCTACCTTTTTAAAGAAAAAACACAGAAACTTCAAATTCAATAAATCATGTTTATTGTAATTCGAAAGAACGTTCTTTGGCATTCATTCTTTGAATACTGTCTGTGCCAAATCTTGACCGCGGCTACGTTTCAGATGGTCTATCCGTTGAGTCCAACTTTCGTTGACTCGTTCAAGCATTTCGACTGGCAACTGGCGAATGACACGCGTGATATTTTGCTCCAAGCCTCAATCGAAGCGGAATTCTCCGCATAGGTTCTAGACTTTACATATCACCACTGAAAAAATTCTAACAGTGTTATATCACACGATCTCGGTGGTCACTCGACCGGCCCAAAACGTGAAACTATCTGGTCACCGAAGTGTTCTCTCAAAAAATCTATTAATTGATGCGATATGTGGGAAGTGGCGCCGTCCTGTTGAAATCAAATGTCGCCGACATCACGAGCTTCAGTTTCAGGCATCATATAGTCGGTTACCATGGTGAGATTACGGTCGCCATTGACGATTACGTACTCTACGGCATCATTTTTGAAGAAATATTGACCTATGACTCCACCAGCCCACAAGGCACACCAAACGGTTGTTCGTTCTGGATGAAATGACAGCTCTTGTATCTCTTCAGGTTGCTCTTCGTTCCAAATGTGGCATATTTCTTATTTACATACCCATTCCGGCAAAAATAGCCCTCATCGCTAAACAGAATTTGGCTCAAAAACGTTGTCACTTGGGAAGGTCGAGCGGCTACAGTTCTCGCACAAACTGTATTTTATATGCTTTCAATATAAGATCTCGACGTAAAATGCGCCCAGTAGTTCCATACGTCAGTCCGAATAAGAAAAATACTTAAAGAAATGAGATTTTTTATTTCTGTTTAATTCTTAAAGTGCAAAAATAAATATCCAAAAGGTCAACTCAAATTTTCAATAATTAAATATGTAACGTCAATAAGTCGAAAAAAATAAAGTCCATTGAAAATAACGGTGTACGAACCTGAGATGTGACTACAATCAATTGAAAATGAATTTCATACAAATGCAAATTTGATTCGTGTGACGCAAGTGCATAAACCAAATGATTGCATTTAAATTGTATTAAAAATAAGAAAAAAGATTAAAAAAGAAACATCCGCAATTGGGTGCGGAAAAAGAACTCTTTTTGGTACACAAAAATGCATGCAGAGCACTTAACGGGAACAGAAGTAACACAGCATTTGCGTCACAGTAATTTGGGTGCGGCAAAAATGCACGAAAACAATTCCAAAGACTTGCCGGAATTCAGCATAACAGCTTAAGAAGTTGTGACGTCAAAAGAAAGTGCATAAAAGGGTTTTAAAATTACTTAACAACACGCCTTCAATTAATGATTAATAAATATAAAATTCGTTGTTCTCATTTAAACTTTGGAAAATGGCGAAGCGAACATACAACTGGTATAACAGCAGTCGTTGGGGAGTACCTGCCGATGATGGCATTATCCCACGGTGCTCAGCTCAATGCGTTTATCAGGCCCCAGAAAATGCAAGGCATGTCTTCACCGCTTGCATCTAACCGTCCATCTGTTCAGCTGATCCCTATTCCCTTATAGTTTCTGACGTCCGAGTACATTGGTAATTCTGCAATGACATGGATCCAATCTTCAATATAGGAAGCCCAAACTCAGATTCAGAATCTGAAGTCTGGATTTCCTTTTATAAATCTAGCATCCCAAATGCACTCCTAAGTCATCCGACCGTTATGGCTATTATCCCAGCGATTTTGCCACTTACTCCTAACCCGATCATCTAGAAGCTTCCTACTCCATATCTTCTTTAAAAATCCAGTCATTCTACAGAAATTACACACTCAAACCCCTCCTTAACTCAACAGCTCGCTGGATGACAATCAGATCAAGAGGGGTGATCCTAACAACATCTCTCCGTTGAGGCGGTGTGACATACAGGCAAGCATCATACAGTGCTGCGTGGGGAAAAGCTTTTGGCACTCCAAGACTGTCGTGGCTGCTTCCCACCATACAGCGGCTCCATAAGTGCCACAGGCCATAAACTAGCCAGGATATATGGTGCGAACAGCACGATGTCCGAGACGCTATTCACTCCGCAAGACGCTCCTGACCTTGATCACGGTTGCTTGCAGTCGCTCCGTTCTATTTCGCTCTGTGAACGGCTATCAACTAAAAGAAGAAGGTCATCCGCATATGTTCCCAGCAGGAACAGCCAAGTTCCGCCAATCGTTCAATCACCTGATCACGGATTCGATAATCAAATGCCCCCTTGAGGTCAACAAATATACCAAGGACATTCTCCCTAAGAGCACTCTGGACATACATCCAGCCAACCTCTACACTGCTTCCTTTCAAGAATCCGTACTGTCTATTCGACCACATACCCCGCGTTAGTTCCTGAAGTCGTTCCACCATAACTCTTTCCAGCACTTTTCCCATTTCTGGAAGGCGACTGATGTACCGCTAAGAACGAAACTAGACTAGGCTAATCAGATTGAAATGGATTTTGAGGCGGTTTTTATTAGCGAGTAGAAAAGTAGCGAATAGAAGATACATTCAATTAGAATAGGAAGCCTTTATAACACTTTAGAGAGACAACCACGCAACCTTTTATTACATTTTGACAACAAAATTGTACTCAAACATAGCCATGACGAAGTGTTGTACCGACCAAACAACTGATAAGCAGTTCTACTTAACGAGTGACGAATAGAAAGCGTCTATTATTAATGGAATTAACACAAGTTATAAAATTTAACGCAACTAAGTGTTAGAAAAACCAAAAAAATCGCATTATTCTTAAAAGCAATGTGAAATTAACTAGAGCGCACCAACTATAAATCAATTAGTATGACGTCACACTGCCGAAAGTCAACGGGCAATGTTACTTACACTCGACATGCTAATGTATTTTTATTTTGCTATTTGCTATTTCATTTCGCTAGATCCATTTACATGACCGAAATGAGGCATTGAGTGATGATTAAACGAATGATAATAAAGTAGACGTCACAAGTTACAGTTGTGTGTTGTGCATAAATACAAAAATACAGACTTATTTCGAGCTAAATATTTATTTTAGTAAGAAGCCAAGACGGCTTACCAATTAAGCACACGCATTAAAAAGTAAAATATTTCATGCTTAATTTCGACTGCATACTTATCTATACTGTATACTTATAAATATATATATATATATATATACATATATATATTCATATGTAAATATTGCAATGTGTAGAAGGTCCCGAAAGGTCACACATACTTAATTCCGTCCGCAGTATGAGTATGTTTGCCTTTAGTAGATGCCATAATACTCGTCACATCAAGGCCGGCAGAATAAAGGCATTCAAGCCATACATAAATAAATGCAGTGAGTCAGATGAAGATAAAAATTCAGCATGCCATACACTTTTGTAGTAGCATCACTAGGAATGTAAATCTCTATGGGCATCACAGAACGATGAATTTATTAAAGTGCTCAAAACCAATCTAGAAATGGTATGTCTTTCGTGAAATTTCGTACTCGGACTGCTCAACTGAAGAACGCAAAGGTTTTATTCATTCAAAAACTTATTTATGAACAATAGAAAGAAAGAATATCTGTCTGAATGTCTGTCTTCAATTGGTATCTGGACTGTTTATTATTCTGTTTCATGAACTACAAAAGTATTTTTAAAGAGAGTGAATCCAACATTTATGACAACTTTGATCGAACCTAACTTCAACCGCAAATTTAAGGTTTCTGAGTAGTTAAGACAAGAAGCTATCAGATATTTGGCGATTTTAAGTTAATCAGTTAAATTGAGGTTTTATATAGTATAAAACTGCATACCCGAAGGTCTTGTTGAGGTGATATATTATACCGAGATCTTTAGGAAAAAATAACTTACTTTGGCATAGATGAACTTCCGCTAAGACCAAACATGTTACACAATGATTTGAAATATAAGATGACAGAAGAGGTGATTTGTTTCACTGGATATACATACATACGTATTTATGGGATCGTAGATATAAACTGCGGTCCTGGTCTATTTTTCAGAAGAGGTTTACTCAAAGTCCACAGCAGAGAAAAACTAACTTACTGTGGCATAGATGAACTTCCACTAAGAACAAAAACGTTAGAAAATCATTTCAGGCTGAAGTTGACAGAAAAGATGTGGTTCACTGAATATACGTACATATATATGGAATCATAGATAGAAACTAAAGGTGTGTACTCAAAGTATATCAAAGTTAATTATATTAAGGATAGAGCTTGTTTTCAATTGATCTTCCGCTGAAGGTTTAATCTTTATTAGGCATCAATCCAACAAGCATCCCAAGACAGTCAAGTCTATGGAACAGATGCCGGCGCAGAGTTTTATCCGGTCAACAACAATATGATAGGGAAATGATTTCTTATAGCATCACAACAGCGCAAAAATCTGCAGACAACGACGTACGTATATCTACTACTTATTTAGGCATTCAGTTTTCCAATGCCATAAAATAGTTTTAGCGCATTGATTCTATTATTTGAGTTCAAAGTTAAGACCAAAATGTCATTTATACGCTAGGCAGGGTATATTAACTTTGTCACCCAGCAATAAATGTTGGGGACCATATAAAATACGAGTATAAACGTAAGTGATCAGCATGACGAGCTGGGCCAATTTACGTATATACCCGAATAATCGCTACAATCTTTGAAGATATTGTTCAGGTTGACTATAGCATATAGCTGTTATACAAACTGACGGATCAAAATCAAGTGATTTTTTCTAGCAGCGCTGAAATGTATGCAACACTTCCTCAAATGAGCTTTCAATTTTATTATGTGCGGGGCAGTACGACTCTTGTACTTATTAGACGACTTTGTGAACCCAAATTGTAAAATTAGAGCTAATGATACAATTTTCGTTCCAAAAGCAGTTAATGTACTAATATACATATATGTATATGTACATATGTGTTTCAATATTATGCAATCTCACGATGTGTCACCGTTCGAAAAATATTTTTTTTAATTTTATTTTTTTTGATTTTTTTTTTTTATTTTTTTTTTTTTGATTTTTTTTTGATTTTTTATTGAGTTTTGTTTTGCAAGTAAAACAGCATTTTTGAAAAGATAATGTTGTAGACAAACAAACTGGCACAATTTACAATCCAGAAGTACAACAAATTTTATCTAAATTAACTATATATGGTTTGTTTGTATATATCGTCACCTAAAATTAAAAATAACGTAATATTACTTTTCATAAGTTAATAAGCGAAGGAAAACGTTATAATAAAAACCACACATATTGAACTAAAATTTGAGTTTTGGTTATAAAATGGTTATTTTTGGTTATCATACACTCATATTGAAACAAAGTTTGGTTATATATTGGATATACATTGGTTATTACATCTGTCAGCGATTTTCGATTTTGTTTTGATGATACATTGTTTTACATTTTAAGTGACGATATTGTATACTATAGAAGAATTGTATACTATGTAAGTATATCTACTATATACATACATATGTACATAAGTACATACTTTTGTGATGGAACACAAATATAATTCTTGTCATGCAATAATTAATACTTCACTTTGTTATGCAATACAAAAACCTGCAAAGTCGAGTTGCACTTCTTTAAAAAAAAAATTATATAAATTGAGAAAAATAAAATAAATTGAAAGAGCAAAATTTCCACAAAAACAAATGTTTTTCTTTACTTAAACTCAAGCTGAAACGCGCGCGTGTGACATTTGTAAAATGTGTGTGTGTGTTGGTGTCTTTGTTTGACGATTTTCGGTTGCGGTAAGAACAGCCAGTAGCTTAAACGCAAATTTACCGTTAACACGCTTTATTCGCGCAACAGCCATAGATGATAGCAATATGTCATTTGTAGATGTGTGTGTATGTATATGTATGAATTTGAGCATATAAGAATCTAATATATAAGTATATATGTAGTATATAATTAGGGGTTTATATGAATACGTATATGAACATACATATATGAAAATATACATACATATGTATAATGTATATGTACATATACGTCTGTGTGTATGTATATGAAGCTGCCGCTTATCACCAGGCGTGTTACGTGCGATAAAGCTACGTCTAAAATCGTGACTGCTACTGCATAACGGTTAAGCACATAAACATTTCTACGAGTACTATATATGTATGTATCTATGTGTTTTTGTGTGTTTTGCAAAAACTGACTCCAATAGATTTATAAACGCATAGTGTTGAAGCAACAAACACACTTACATATGTATCTATACACATACATATACATATATTATTTTATACTTGCACACACATATACATGTACATATGTATGTATATGTGAAAAAGTATGTGCATGTGTATGTCGCGCTCCTTATCAAGCATCCAATGCGGCACGTTTCTCAAACAAACGCTTATGGCTGCTGATTTCTGGAAGCTGTGCCTTGTTGACAAGCAGCAGATTTGAATTTATTTTGTTTTCATTTGTTGCTATTATTGTTTTGATTATATATATTTGTATTTACTTTAGTGGAATACAGTGGCTGCGCATACATTTGAGATTATGACGTGTAATGCGGCAGCGTTTATGAAATTTTAATGCGTATTAGTTGTTTTGATATCACCAAGTAAAATACACACATGCATACATACAAGCCTGTATGCACTAGCAAAATTCATACTTGCGAAAAACGGACAAATAACTACTCAACAATATGACGTTTTTGACGCTAAAATATTTGCAAGTCCATGTATACATACATACATATGAGTATATTTATTTACTTTTGACGTGTGCTTTATAATTGTCATATAAGATATAAATACATACATATGTATGCATATACATAAATGTACAGAAATACATTCCAGCATTTGCTTATATCACTTTTCACAGCATTTTTCAACTCAGCTGAGCGTGTTTTCAACTAATCAATCATGTGTCACTTAGTGCTGATTGCAAATTTTTAGCCGCAACTACAGTCACTTGGTAAAACAAGAAGAAACGTTAATTTCAGTAGCAGCTAACCTATAATACCCTTCACTTACAAAAGATTCTATACTAAAACCTAATTTTTGTCAGTTTGTAGGACAGCTTTACGTTATAGTGGTCCGATTTGAACAATTTATTCGGAGATGGTCCGTTGCCTTGGACAATAATTAATGCCAAGTTTCGAGATGATATCTGTTCAAATGAAGAAGTTTTTCATACAAGCACTAGACTTTTGACGCATCAGCTTGTATGGCAGCTATGTATATGAACGATTTCCTAAGAGATTAAACCATGCCAAATTTTATAAATATATTTCTTCAAAGGAAACATATTTTCAGTTTTGAACAGTGATGCAATATCGATGATTCTGTTTATCGCACAGTTTCTTGGAGAGAAAAAGATGTATGCAAAATTCCAGCACCAAATCTCAAAAGTTAAGGGAATCGCATGCGTTTATACAGACGGATAGACGGACGCACGGCTAAATCGGCTCAACTCGTCACTCTGATCATTTATATATATGTATGTACTTACATAACATTTACGTACAATATCGGTCTTAAGAGTTCCTTTCTGCGTGTTTCAAAGTTAGTGACAAACTTAAAATACCCTATTTAAGGTATAAAATCGTTGGCTAATCGTTTATGATGCCGTTGGTGTCTTAGTTAGCTCCAGCAATACAAATTGTCAGATGTTTAAGATACTCGTAGATGATGAATTTGAACTTACTCTACTAATTAGACATTGAGACAACAGCCGTAAAATTACTAACTACTACTATGGCAACCCTAATTCAACATTACATTTTTTGTTTGAAGTTGAAAGCTCTGTTTCCGAACTTTTTCAACTAAAAAATTTCTCAAAAAAGTTCCGTTTGATAAAAGTATTCTACTGTTTTATAAAGTTGGCAATGCTGTTTGCAATACTAGTCAGCTTTTAAAGTCAGCATTTACATATCACTTATCAAATTGATGTACTTTGTTGGCCAAAAATAAAAGCATTTTACGTTGCTAGAACCTTACCATTGTGAGGTTATGTTCCTCAAAACAAATGTTTTGAGTATAATTTATGCGAAAAGTCTTATTTTCTGATAAAAATAAGTAAGCATATACAAACATACGTTTATAGGTTTCCATTACTCACAATTTATCGCATGATTGTGCCAAATTTTTATTGATGAAAGTTTTGTCTTTCATTTTCAATACAATTTACATAAATAAATAACTGAGCAATTACTATGTTTATGTAAATAAGTGATTAGCGACTGGTTTACTGACATAAAAGCATGCAATGGAAATGTATGTATGAAAATAAATAGAATTTTTCCTACGCAATATTTGCCATTTCAATTTTTCGCTGTGCTAATAAATATTGCATGTGGCTATTAGGACGGGCAAAAACAAAAACCCATATTTATTTCGCTTGGTGCTCTGAAATATAGGTCTTTAGACACGTTTACGAAAGTCTTTCCAAGTATGAACTCTTAACTCTGACGGGAAGATCTTCCGCCTTACAGTTTCCTATTTTGTTCAGTTAGGAAAATTCAGATCTCACTTCAAACTATCTGCAAAAATATCTCACTTCATAGATCTTGTAGGAAATTGAATATCTCTTGCGATTCACAAAACGAAAATGAAGAAGTCGACGAACCCATACTTGTTATAGTCGAGGGAAAATAAAAAAAATTTATATAAAAAATAAAACTAACCGTTAAAAAGATATTAGCGTTTAAAAATTTATTATTTTAAAACAAACATATTTTTCTAATATATTTTAAAACTCAACGAAAAACAATCATTACAAATCGAAAAACATGTAGAGACTTTCTGAGAGGTGTATAAAAACCTACATACAAGTATGTTTCAGTGTATGAAGCGAAAAAAAATATTGTTTTTACCCACCCTAGTATGTATGACTGCTTGTAGGAAAAATAAAAATTACTTTATATGCTTTTGTTTGTATTACTTGCCACATTTATTCTAATTACTTCCTAATTTGATTAGTATCGGCTTTCCAATAGCTGTAATGCATGGCTTTTATATACATACATACACACAAACATTTTTCTAACACTTTCCGAAGTTGGTAAATAGCACTCTTTTGTTGGGCTATTACTATTGTATTATTTTGATATACATTTGTATGTATTTGTACACTTAAAATATACATATGTATGCATGTATGTTATTCGCAATAGTCTGCTTTTCCGTTGTTTACAAACCAGTTGAAAGCACACTTAACTTTGGTATAATAATATTTACATAATTACATATATATTTGCCAACTTTTTATTATTTATGATGACATACATATATTTACAAATGTCATGAATATTACAAGTAAATATTGTTTAAAATAAGTTCGTTCAAGCATTTACATATGTAGATATACTATATATACCATATTTACAAATGTGAAATAATGTTTACACTGCGCTACATTATTTTCATACAAGTGACGAGTATACGCAGTAAACAGAGAAAATTCACATAAATTAAGACTTAAAAATTTTTTGGGGTCAATACTGTACCTTACTTTGTAACACTTAGGACCGAGGCTTTTGAGCTTAATTTCTTAAAGTGGCAATGAAGATTTCAAATTGAATAAATATCGTTCTTTGATTCGTCGAGTTTTAGAGAGAGGCAAATCGTACACATTATGCTTTCTTCTTCTTTATTGGGGTATTCGTTGTTGCCATTGCGTAAAGGACCATAAATCCTCCACAGAACCTTTCTCTCGCAAACTTGTAACGTTGACTCATCAGATGTTTTCATCTTACATGCCTAGCAGGACGGGGATGATGGGTGACTTGTAGAGTTTGATCTTTGTTCGTCGAGAGAGGATTTTAGTTCTCAATTGCACACTCAGTCCAAAGTAGCATCAGTTGACAAGAATAATTCTGTGTTGAAGTTTCTTACTGCTTTTAAATAACAAAATATTTTCACCCTAAAGCGGTCGTAGGAATTGCTTTTCATAAGCTTAGCTCTCTCGAACACTAGTAATAGCTGTATAATGAATAAGTTAGTTATTGTTATATCTGAAAATTGTCATGGTCACCAAAAATATATCTTGAGTTTTAAAAATAGTCAACAGCAATCATAACTAATGTTTACTTTTCCCTCTCTCTATCTTAACAGATATGAACGCCTCTTGCATCGCGCTCAAATTGAAGATCTTACAGAAGTCTCCGGCATTGGATGCCTGTATCAGAGTGGCGTCGATCGTTTGGGCCGACCAGTTGTCGTGTTTTGCGGCAAATGGTTCCCAGCACACAATATCGATTTGGAGAAGGTAAGACCATTAAATCACCGATTCTCAGCACTCATTCATCATAACCTTTTTCCGGTAGGCACTTTTGTATTTGATAAAACTTTTGGATCCCATCGTTAAGGGCGATTATGTAATTGCGTACTTCCATACTTTGACTTCAACAAATAACTATCCATCACTTCACTGGTTGCGTGAAGTATACAGTATATTACCATACAAGTGAGTACCAGAAAAGAAATATTGAAATGAATATATGTATGTATTTAATTGAAATAATTATTTACAAATAATTTTTTAAAAGAAAAAAAGATAAATAGAAACATATAAAATATATTTTTTTAATTTTAATAAATTTCTTTAACACTTTTTAAGGTACAAGAAAAACCTGAAGGCCTTCTATATTGTGCACCCAACATTTTGGACTAAGGTGAGTCATCGAAATGCTTAAAACTCTTAGGTATATGGTATATACTTACTGAATTTTCGCTTCCAATAGATGATGACCTGGTGGTTCACAACATTCATGGCGCCCGCCATCAAAGCCAAGGTACACTCACTTCCCGGTGTCGAGCACTTATACTCCGCCATTTCCAAGGATCAATTAGAGATACCCGCATACATCACCGAATACGATATGACGGTAAGTGTGGAGAACTCTCCAAATATACTGAATCATAGAAAAATATCAACAGGATTTTACTAGTTGTTTTTTGGGTGTTAGAGGGTTCAAAGTGTTTGGAACATATACACTTAAATAAGGAGCTGCTTCCAAAAGCCATATCTGATTCCAGCTTGCTCATTTACAGACGAAACTTACCAGATCCCCTCAATCAGCCGGAAGGTGTATTTTTGCGAAGCTCTAAGACTCAGGGAAAGCTGGGTATATGAAGGAATCCGTACAAGGGCATTCCGGAATTATCTCCTCCTTCAACTGCATTTTCGACTTTGACCTCATATCGACAACCAATGTAATTTTTTTCACGGTTGAGTCGAAGTAAAAAAGGATGGTCGGAGAGGGAATTTTTCATAAGCAGCTGTACGTCTATCTTAGATTTAGTATTAGACTTACTACCATGAAGTGCAGTGTCAGGGGGTGAGCATTAAGTCTGATAGAATACTAGTGTTGAGCTCAAGCCTTCACTATAAATAGCAACAAGCTACTTCAGACTCGTTTGGGTACCTGGGCACACCGAAATCGGTGGCAACTGCAAAGCCGAGGCGGCATCTTTGTCCCACTCAAATCAAATTGGGACCGTGTTGGTTATCCATCGGCAGCTTGCGTTCTACCACTGAACCAAGCAACTTCACAAGCGCTGCAGGCACTGGTGAACAACCGTGTTACTGTTTAGCCCTAGATTAGAACACAAGGGATCTGCTGAACTACTTGCTTTCTGCTCTATTTTCCAGCCAAAACTAACATTAGCCGTTTCAATAATTTTCTGAAAGGCTCAAAGCACTACCAAAACGGAACGACGTTCTAAGCTGCTCAAGTAAGGTCTCTGTTAGGATGTACCTCTTTACCTCACCTAACCTATAATATGCTTAAATTGTGACTGTCCAAAATATAGAAAGTTGCTTAGGTATCTTAAGAAGTGTAAAACAAACCGTAGCCCACTACTAGCCATTCCTGAAAGTACATTTTATACTCAATTCGGAAGGAAAATTAAACCAATTTGAGTGGGAGACATATAGTTATTGACTAGAGTAGGCTTAAGCATTTAGGGTATGAGACTCTGGAAGATGCATTGAAGCCACAAAGTATATTTTGAAATTCGCGTCAAGCGGATGCAGCCTAAAGGATGACTAGCCCTCCTGGATCTCGCAACTGAACTCCATCTGGCATCGCAAAGTACCAAAACTGGTCTAAGTGTGGCTAAGTAGCCTGTCTGACTAACTAACCTAACCTCACCTAATCTAACCTAACCTCACCTAAACCAATAATATGCTTTTGTGTTTAAATTTGCAACTAAAATTCCTTTTTAAACTAAATTTTTGAAATTTTTTGACTTTTTCGTTATTAATCACAAATTTCCATGATCTTTTCAGATTAACGGTCTGCACTACTTTACGCCGATGCCGACACAATCATAGATAACAATCGTGACCATCTAGTCGTCGACAGGTTCCAGTCTAAACACATAACAACAATAACAATAACAATATGAAGAGCAACAACAACAAGCGCCTAGTGAGGTTTAAAATCATAAGCGTACACACACATGCATACATACATACATACATACATACATACATATTTACGAAAGCAAAAGAAAAATGCAAAAACTGTGACTAACAATCCATTGAAAAGCTAAATGTTGTACCTACTGACACACACACACACAAACAAGTTCATAGACAGTTTTTTTCTCATATACAGTACGGACTAAAATTATGCTGCATATAAATACAAAATAGACTAATGCTGGTATATACAATATACATACACACACATACTTACTTACTTACATATACACATACTTATAGTGAGCGTATTGATTTATAAATATAAAAACGAGTAATGTTGTAAAGTTATTGCAATTATGAAACGAGAGTATTGTTAATAAAAGCTAAAAAAAATTGTTATTCTGTGCGAAAAAATGTTTAGCTAACTAGATTTTCAAAAAAAAAATTATATATATACATATATACATAAAATATTAATAATATATAACAAAAGAAAATAATTAAAATTAGTAACTGAAACGTACAGTAGTTATGTAGCACAGCTAGAAAAAAATTATGAGCTGAAAAAATTGTAGATTTACCTAGTTTTGACAACAACAAAAACAAAACCCAACCACAAAAAAATGTTCTTATGATGAGCATAGTTAATTAGAACAATTCGGTCGATTAGGAGCGTTTTCAAAATTCATGCTGCTAGCAATAAATGCACTTATTTACAACAAAACAAATGAAAAAACTGACAAAAAACAAAAAAAAAAATCTTTAAATTTAACGACGCATGTACATACTGACATACACACAAACATAAATTTGACTTAAATTATTAAACCGAAAAAATATATAAATTAAAAATGTATTGTATACTTGTGCGCAGTAATTGTTTATATTATTGAAATTATTTTTATAATTACATATATATGTATACATATTTGTTAATTAAAACATGTACCGAATTTTTGTATTGAAAAAGCAAACACGCAAAATGAAGAAACATAAAACATATTGTGTACACATGGCAGCAGTGACTGCATGTTTGTATGTAAATCTACACAAAACAAAAACAAAAATCGATTATATTTTTCCAAACAAAAATAATCATTCAAATAGAGAGTAGACAAAATATGCATACATATGTACATACATGCCCAGCGCTGTATACAGCAAATAATTTGCGCATAACTGTAAAAAAAGTCATCAATGTCTACAAATACAAAAAACATGGAAATAATCAAACAGGCTAACATACATACAAACAATTATACCGTTAATAATACATGAATTTACTACACAACAAACATATTTACACACACGCAAATATATGTTTTTGTTGTTTTTTTAATTAATTTAATTTAATGTAATTATAATGATTTTAATGAAACAATTCTATGGTTAGTAGCGTTTGCAGCAGATTATTTTTAATTGTAAAACAAATTATAAACAAACAACAATAATAAAAGAATTTTTAAATTAAAATTTGTAATTTTAAAGATTTTTAATTTCCTAAAAACTTTTAAATTTTTATAATTTAAAAAATTTTTAATTTAAAAAAATTAAATTTTATTAATTTTAAAAATTTTTAATCAAAAAATTAAATTTAACATTTTTAAAATTAACAAAAATATATTTAAACATATTTATTTTTTACAATTTCAAAAAAATAAATTTTATAATTTTAAAAGTTGAATTTTATAATTTCAAATATTTTAACTTCAAAAAATTTAATTTTTTTTAATATAAATTTTTAAAATTATAAAAATTAAAAACCTTAAAATCTAAAAATTAAAAACTTTAAAGTTAAAATTTTATTTTTAATTTTTATAAATTTTAAAATTTTTTTAATTTTAATTTTATTTTAAATTTAAATTCAAATTTAATTTAACAACTTTTTTAAAAAATATATTTTATTCCTTAAAACTTTTCAACTTTTATAATTAAAAAAAAATTTATTAAAAAAAATTTAAAATTATAAAAATATTTCAAATTAAAAAAAAAAAATTTTGAATATAATTAAAAAAAATTGTTAATTTTTGTTAATAAAAAAATTTGAATTTAAAAATTTTTAAATAAAAAAAATTAAAAAAAAACATTATTTTTGTTATTGTATATACTCCAAGGGCGCGTGTTTTGCGGCAAATAATTGCAAAAATTTTAAATAATTTATTTTATTTACAAGCAATACTTATTTTTATGTGCAAATTTTTATTTTTTTTTTAATATTTCTAGTACTTTGTTTATTGGTGTGCATTTTACTTAATATTATTATTATTTACGAATTATACATATATAAAATAAAGTAATAACAATAAAAAAAGTCGAACAAAAATTACTGAGTTTTTATTCTAATTGTTTGTACAAAGGCGTAGACAGTTTGGGGGCTCAGCGAAAGCGATTTGAAGTGGTGATGACCACCACTGCTGCAATGAAGCTTTTGACCATGGATTGGCTATTTCAATAACTTTATAAACAAGTATTTAGTGCAACTAAAAAAATGTTAATTTAATATAAAATAAAAAAAAAATAAATAATTTACTTCAATCCTGAAATTTACTTCAACCCAATTTGCAACCCTGAAATTTACGGCTAAAGCTTAACTTTTAACCCGTTAATGCCAGTTTCAAAAACTTTTAGAAGGGTTAATATCAACACATATTGCTCATGGTAGCCTTAATTGTCACTAAAAAAAGCTGTTAACCCTTACAATACATTTGAAATATTAGTAGTAAAATTTTATTTATTCCTTGAAATAAATTTTAGAATATACCAATCAACTACCAATCGACTAAGCAAACTTTTTTCGAAAAGTGTTGAATTTTTAACTCAATCAATATTTTTAGTTTTAATTTTAACTCAAAGTTAAATAACCTATTAAGTAATAGAAGCCTTAATTCATTGTATGATTTTTTCAAGTTTTTAGCGTTTTGAGAAAATTTTAGAAAATCGTTGGAGAAAAAATTATTTAAACCAATACCAATACAAGCTTATTCGTAAATAAAGCTTTTAACCCTCCAACAACGTTTTTCTTTTGAATTTACAAGATGAAACAACAAAATTATTCTTCAATATTCAGAATTTGGTTTATAAAATTTCAAAAAAGAAAAATTTAACCTTCTGACAGACATTTTAAAAAAACTTTCAAAAAATTATCATTTAATTGCTGCCAGCGTTTTAGATTGAAAATACTTTAACTTTAAAAATATTTTTTTCAAATTTTAAAATATTTTCAATCATAAAAAACTAATTATGCCTATAAGAATTTACAATTGGTTTTAAGTTTAATCAATCTGTTCACAAATCCATTTTTTCAAATTTTTATAAAAAGTCTCAAAACTCTAATAAAAATATACAAAATTGTGCATTAAATGGTTAAAATATTCAAAATAATGGTTTTTACCTCAACTCAAAAATCCTTCCAAATTATTTTGAAATTAGAAAAAAACGCTTGGGGTTCAAAAAGCTACCATAAATGCATTAAAGCGTCAAAATATTTAACAAAAAATTTGCCATTTCCTTGAAAATCGTTCAAGAATCCGACCAAGCCGCTTAAATATCGCTGGGTTCCTAAAAAATAAATGCCATATTTCCGCATATTTTGACTATTTTTGTTAAATTTATTTAACCACAAAATGTTTTTATTTTTTTCTTGTGCAGAAGCATGCCTTACATACATTTTCCTTTCCTCCAAAGCACTTTTAAACAAATAGTTATTGCCAAAATGTGCTCAGGGATTGATTTAAAGGCTTATGAAACAACAAATAAATTATACATACATACATACAACTGTACAAGTCTACGCTGGAGACTAAGAAATGAGTGCTCACAACTTTCCACACACATACATACATACATACATAATTATTAATCCAATCACAGGTTAAAGCAAAAATACAGGGTACTTCAGTAGCAATAAATGCAGTTAGCAATATATTAGCAAGATTTTTTGCTGAGCTGCAAATTTT
The DNA here is from genome assembly GCF_023373825.1 of Bactrocera dorsalis. Taxonomy (NCBI): domain Eukaryota; kingdom Metazoa; phylum Arthropoda; class Insecta; order Diptera; family Tephritidae; genus Bactrocera; species Bactrocera dorsalis. Next base: position 67,394,717 of record NC_064305.1, read on the forward strand.
TGGAGATTTTTTTATAGAAGCAGCACATTAGGTTGAGTATAGTTTTGAATTTTTATTGTAGAATCAAATTAGGGTGAGCATGATATAGAGTTATTAAGAACATCTTTGTTTTGAAAAATTTCTGTGTTGCTGGTGTGCGATAAAGTAGTTGACCAAAATATATAATAAAATAGTATAAATAGTATAAATAGTATACAATAACCGTTCTATTGTGAGAGCATTAGGGTGTGTCTGACCCTAATGTTTTCAAAATAAAACGGTTATTGTAGCTTATATAAAATTCAGTGATATTTTTTAATTATATTTTTTTGTTTGTGAATTTGTCATTATTTTTAATAAAACAAATTTTAATACAGTTTTATTTCAATTTTTTAAAATAGTTATTTAATGTTAAAAAAAAATATTGAAATATATATATAATTCTTTCTTTAAATTCTTAAGATTTTTATATATAATTATTACAATCTCGTTCATCTATGCTAATATTGTTTTACCCCAAACTATATCCAGTTTTCTACCCAACAGTAAACGGCAGAGACCTTATCCGCGAACTAATAAATATTTCAGTTTTCGGATATCAATCTGAAATTATGCGCAAGTCCTAAGAATATGCTTATTTGTTAGAACTGTCGATATCGGACTGCTATTACATATAGCTGCCATACAAACTGATCGATCGGAGTAAACTTTTTGTACGGAAAACTTTTTAATTTGACAAGATATCTTCACGAAATTTAATAAGAAGTATTATCTAAGACAATGTCACAATCTCAAGAGCAATAGTTGAGATCGGACCACTATAGCATATAGCTGTCATACAAACTGTACGATCAAAATCAAGATAAAGACATTTTCATACACTTTTCGTCTATAAGAAATACAACTGTAATGGGAATTATAGCTAGTTTTCAACCGAAGTAAACATTTTTTTAGTTTTTTGAAAAATTAGAAAAATTTTGTGTATTTTATTTTAAAAATATATATGTATATTTTTTACTTTCAAACTCGATGATAAACTGCGTTAACTACACTCTTAATCAAACAAAATATATTCAAATCTACACATACATATATACAAAAAGAGCGTTGAAATACAAACTACCACAAATATATACTTATACTCGTATACTACGTATTTAATACCTATGTACATACTAAGTATTCCTTAACTCCCCGCTCATTGCCATACAAACTAAGCCCATATGTATGTCATTTGCCACTTTAATAAACATCTGCACATTTGTTATAAAAATATATCTATAATAAAAAACAACAGCAAATATAAATATATTATTGTAGTTCCAATTGAAATTCTCTGAAAGTACCTGCGAACACCAAATGCATTGAAAACATTGCCTAAAGTAAAACAAAATATAGTTATATAATATAAATATATATATACATATATGTGTATATGTATGTAAGCTAAACTCTTTATATCCATTGAATAGATATTTTCCAATTGTCGTACATATAAAATTTTCCGATTTCTATAAACTAAAGCTAGAACCACTTAGAATGGTTAAGAAAACGCGAATTGTTCCTTACTAGTGCTATATATAACCACTACATACAAACAGACGCACACGCGTGACTACTTTTGTACATAAAAGCAATAAAATAGAAAACATTTACTTGAATTATATATCTATAAGCTTGAGCTTGAAAAATGTTTCGTGGATTTATAATTACCTGGTACACACATTAAAACTAATTCGATGTTCCGTATTTTTTAAGAAGAAACATCAACATCTTTCGAAAGAACATTCTTTGGCATTTATTTTTTGAAGATTATCTCTTTCAAATGTTAGCCGCGGCTACGTCTGAGATGACCCATCGGTTGAGTCCAATTTTCAATGACTTGTTCGAGCATTTCGACTGGTAACTGGCGAATGACACGCGTGATCTTTTGTTCCAAGGCCTGACACAAAGCTGTATAGTCCGCATAGGCTTTAGACTTTACATATCCTTACAGGAAAAAGTTTAGCGGTGTGATATCACACGAATTTGGTGCCCCATCGACCGGCCCAAAAGTGAGAACCAACATCATTTTTGAACAAATATGGACCGATGAATCCACCGGCTCACAAACTACACCAAACCGTTTTTTTTTTTCTGAATGAAATGGCACCTCTTGAATCTCTTAAGGGTGCACTTTTTCCCAAATGCTTCGCTTGTTTGCGTACCCACTGATCCAGAAATACCCTTCATCGCAAACAAAACTTCGCTCGGAAACCTCGGATCTTTTTGAAACCCCACAACTCACTTGTCTGTTTACGGGCAGAGAAGGAGCCGCCAGAGTTTATTTGGAGAATCCATGATCCAAGTGATCAGGTATGAAGTCAAAGTGTGTGAGGATTTCAGACAGGTGTTCTTTTAGGAACCCAGATTCTCTGAGGCTGATAGCAATTTTCGCTGCCATTCAAGATGGCGTTGGAGTAGACTTTAGTGCACCACACATGCTGATGAGCGCGGCCAGTTGAACGCTCTCGAGTGTGATATTTTCTGAAGCCCTCCTCCACCTTAAGACTCCATAGAGCATAGTAGGCTTGACTATGGTATCGTAGAGTTAGAGGACCCATGAGAGATCCCACCTTTTGCCAATGGCATTTCTATATATATCACTACAAGGCATTTTTGCTCTCTCTTCGATATACGGCTTGCTATCCAGGTTGAACTCTAGATATTTCACTGAATCTGCCGGTTGCAGACGAATGTCTCCCCTTTACCTAAAATCTTAAACTCTTCAACGCAAATGTCCAAAGTATTTACAAACTTCAATAACCAGAAACTTTTTATAACGAGAACGGAGTATATTAAGTTTGCCAAGAAGTTCGTAACACCCAAAAGGAAACGTCGGAGATCATATAAAATATATGTGTACGAGATATGATCAGCAATGACAAGTTGAGTCGATTTAGCCACGTTCGGCTGTCCGTCACTTTACATAAACGTGAACTAGTTCCTCAGTTTTTGAGATATGGATCTTAAATTTTGTCCTTTTCGTGTTCATTTGTCGGAGCTGACGATATCGTACCACTATAACATATTTTTGCCATCGAAAGCTTTTTCATTTAACGAGATATCTTCAAGAAATTAAGTATGAATTATTAACCAAGCCAAGGATTATTGATAAGTTCAAAGAAATTGTTCTCGTCTAGTCACTACTGCGGTCCATAACAATACAACAAGAGATTATAGAATAGACTACCCAATCATGCATGTGTAGAATGGTGTCTAGTTTTAAGTGAGATTTGTTAAACCTTTCTTCACGTGTGTAAATTAAGCAAAAATTGAGCTTGGCAATTAAATACGTATTTATATGATTGTTGAAAATAAAAATAAAATAAAAAATATGGAAAATTAAAATTAAAAAACTTTATTAGAAACCAAGCGAGCATAGTAATTCTAAACGAATTTGTTGAAATTTTAGGTATTTTTAATTTAGATTTATAAAATAAATAAATAAAACTCAACTAAAAGTAAAAGATTGAAAATTGTGAAAAATGCATTAATAAATAATTAAAAATAAAATTAAAAATAAAAATAATTATAAATAAAAATTTATAAAAATAATACAAATGATTAGATAGTAGTAGTAGCAACTAAGCATATACATATTTTAGAGTATATAAAGCGTACGGAGACATAGCATTATTGCAGAAAAGTGCTTTCAAGCCCCAATCTAGTTACCTGCAAGCCTACTAAATTTTTCGACCGGCAGAGTGGAGCAAAGTTAGCAATTACAAAAAAAAAAAACAAAATAATAAAAAATTCCAAAATCGATTTAGATATTAGACAGCGCATTTTTCTAAATTCTTGTTCTCGACTAAAATATAGCTAAACTACCTACCTATATACAAATACATATATTTATAGTTAAATTATTATAAATGGCGCCCAAAAGTAGACTAAAAAAACTTCATATTTTCATCTTTCAATATTACTAAGAATGTGTTCACAAATCATGTATATATATACCGTTCTTTATTGACATAAATCTGAAGAATCAGATATTTAGATGTGATTTTATGCTACTTTTTATTAATTTAATATTAAATTAAAAACAAAGTTTTTTAAAAATGATGAAATATATTGTTATATGTTGTTTGAAAAATATTTTTTATGAAATTTTATTTTTTTTTACTTTTTTTTACACTAAACTTTGCCACGAAGTTTGCAAATCTGAAAAAATCAGCGGAGGCCCTATATAGTATATCATAAATGATCAACTCGATTTACTGATGCGATTTAGACCGACTGTCATCTGCATATAAGGAAACCAGATCCGCAGTTTTTCAGATATCAACCTGAAAATTTTGGCACGCCCTTTTCTCCTCAAGAAGCTGCAAATTGGTCGAAACCACTGATATTGAATCACTATAGCATATAGCTGCCATACAAACTGAACGATCGAATTCATGTCTTTATAAGGGAAAGTTTTTTACTTGACGAGGTGCTGTTTCGAAATTTAGCATGGTTGATTGCCCAAAGTATAGCTATAATCTTAGAAGAAATAGTTCAATTCGGACCACTATAGCATATAGTTCTCATACAAACTGAACCATCTGATTCATGTCCTTATATGAGAAACTTTTTTATTTGTCGAGCTATCGTCACCAAATTTGGCGTATTTTCTAAGGCAATGATCTAAACTACGAAAAATTTGTTCAGATCGAGTCAATATGTCATATAGCTGCCATACAAATTGACCGTACACAATCAATTTCTTATATGGAAACTTTTATATTGGTCAAGGGTATTCCAGCTTCGATACAACCGAAATTTTTTTTTATTTCAATTTTTTTTTTGTTTTTGTATTAATTTCAATTTATGTTAAATTGACTTAAATTTTATATTAGTTCATTTATTTTTTTTTATTTTTTAAGTTATGTGTTTTTTGTAATTTATTAATAGTATTTATTATAAATTGTTTACATATATTTATTTAATAATATTTAATTCGGTATATTTTTTTGTTCAATTTCATATTACTCTATTTTATTCATTAATTTATTTTTTCTGTTAGTATCATGTTTGTTTTACTTAAATGCTTGTTGTTTGAGATTTTTAATTGGTAATAAATATATAAAATATAAAAAATTTACATTATTTTTTAATTTAAAATTATTTTTATTTTTTTTTTATTTAAAAAACTTAATTTTAAATACGTTTTTATATGATTTTAAATTTTTTATTTAAATAAATTATTTTTTTTTTATTTTATTTCTATTTTAAAATTATTATTAAAATAAAAAAAAAACAATTTAAATTTTTAATTATGATTTTTTGTTATTTTTTTACACTTTTTACATTTAATTAAAAATTAAAATAAATCAAAATTAATTGTATAACAAATTTTAGCATATTTCTATTGAAAATAATTGGGTTTAAATACTGTATTATAAAAATTATTCAAATATTTTTTTATAAAAAAACTCATAGTTTAATTTTTTTTTGTTCAAAAGCTTCTAGAAATTTATTATGCAAAATATTTAATATTTCTGTTCATAGTTAATTTTATTTAAAAATAAAAATTTCTTAGTCGAAAAATTTTCAAAATTCAACAACTTAACAAAATAATATTTTTTATTTTAATTAATTTATTGACAACTCAAAATTGTTCGAAATTCATCAATATCTCCATACGTGCACTCAACCGCTGAAGCATTTGCAATTTAATGCACTCACCACTCATGGCAATTAATACGAAAATCAATTATATTTAACTACTCAAATGAACCGAAGCATATGTATTTATACACAAACACACTTAACTGCACAAAATGCATTTGTTCAAACCAAAAAGAAAAAAAATCCCACGAAATTTGTGTCAACTTGAAAGTACTACTTTAGACTCACATTGAACTCCTCTTTATAAATAATTACTAAATATTTTTTTTTATAAAAATATAACTTTATCAAAACCTCGTGTATACTTAATGCTGTACTTTTGATAAAAAAACCAAATACAAATTTCATTGTTCCTTTTATACATAAAAAAACATGTTAAATTAATTATTTAATTAAAGTAGATGTTTATGAAATATGACTATTGATTAATTGTAAGAAGCGAAAATATTAAAAAAGATAGTTAAATAAAACAACAAACTAAATAAGAAAAAGTAAGGTGGTTTCTGATTTTTTAAATTTTGTTAACGAGTTTAGAACGTGATGAAAAAGTGGAGACCGGGGCTTATACCATTACTAAAACGATAATCACACCATTCCTATAAAATTTAAATAAAAAAAAAAAAAATGCAGTTGAATTTTTAGAACATCTGCGACTCCGAGTGACCACTACAACCTGCAGTAATGTTACTCATACGCACTGTCCCTCTATCTGAAATACGTTTTAGCTAACTTTAAACCAACTCAAGGCAAAGTTTTTTGCTATAAAGTAAATCTACGATGCTCCATTGTTTCACTTGCCCTTGACATTTTCTGTAGTGATTTCGATCTGTCAAATCCATTCTGCAGGCGTGGGCGCCAATCAAAATGTTAGCAGTTAGTATTCTAATCATGTTACCACAGTCTCTTCCATCAAAATCAAGTAGGAAATTTGTGTATTTTTGATAACCGACTTTGCACACGGCTTTTAAAGTTTTGGATTCCGATAGATCATTACATCGTCTTTTAACTTTCCCTGCCATGTCTACTTCGTCGTGAAGATTATGCATAGGTTTATCAATGTCTATCACGCTATCGGATGACAAATATACATGACTCAGGACAACTCCGTCCACTATCTCATTGCGACTAATGCCTTTGTGACCTAGCAGCCAGCAGAAGCGAAGTCGGTTGTTCCTGGCGACGCTCTTCCTACTGCCCTACTTCCCAATACTCTTCTGGCCGAAATACTAACTGATGTTACTGCCTTGATTACAGCTTTACTGTCTACGTAGATACTAACTATGGGGTTGACAGCTAATGCATGATAGTTTAACACCACGGTTTTCCCAATAACAAAGACCTTTGCTTCATGTATACTGCTGTGATCAAATTGAAAGGTGAATTTTGTCCATTTCATTTCCTTCAAAATAATTCCCTCCCGCTGCAATAAGCTTATGCCAACGAATTTTCCAGTCATAATAGCACTTGGAAAAATCCTCCGTCGTGATGGCCATCAGAGCCTTCTTCGATTTAGCTTAAAAGTTCACGCAAGTGAGGCAAGTTTTCTGAGTGTCATTCCCTTGGAAGTGGCCAGAAACAAATCTTTTACATATGGCTCAAGTAACTCACGACTTTCGGTCTTAGATCAAGTATCCTGTGGGTAGCCAAAAAACATCAGTTTGAAGGCGAGCTAAAGTGAGAAAGCGAAACATCCCTCCCTAGGCTTATGCGTTGGGTTTGGGACCCGCCACAATGAAAAGAATAAAGGAAGTGCTACTCTACAGAAAAGTGTTTTAGTAGGTTTCCCTACGAGATTAACGAGGATAGAGATGGCAGTTAATTCTACTCAATGATTTTTCTCGGTCTTTACTTTAGGCCAACTAATCAGCAAATCTTGAGAAAAAAAATAAAGAAAATCACACAAATATAAATTTTTTGGTAAAAAAACTTCAAAATGCATGTATATATTATATACATAGTACTAATAGACTTACATATAATATATATGTATACAGACGATTTTTTCTAATTTAACAAATTAATGCTCACACACATTATCTGCTAATACTTATTTACAAAATTAAATAACAAAACACACACAAGCAAACAGATGTGCCACAATTATGATGATCATACGTTATGTAATCACTAAATTAACATTTTTGCCATTTTCTATATATTTGTCCTTGTATTTCTCAAACATCTCCTTCAGCTGGTCAATGACTTCCTGATGAATTTTGTCCACATACTCGGGGTCGGGAATGTCGTTCTTTTCAACCTCAATGGGCTTGCCAACTGTAAAAATTGTTCACAATTACTTTACAGTTATGATTGCTATTATTTTTGTGTGATAACTTACCAACTTGCACGATATGCTTGCGCTGTGGCAGAAATCCAAAAGTATACTGGAAGAAGCCGCGCCCCAAAACAATCAAAGGCGAGATGCCTGTTAGTCGCTTGGTTAAAGTTTGGAAACGTCGCAACCATGAGTTTGGTGGATTATTGACTTGGTCGAATATCTCCACTTCGCCGAAGGAGAATGTCGGTACAATTGGTGAGCTAATGAAAGTGAGAAAGAAAATTTATGTTTTTTTTTTTTTATTTAATATATAAACATATCATTATCTAGTCTAGCTTTAAAACTTTATCAATTTCGTTTTAAACAAAAAATATATATAAATGGAGAAAGCCTAAGAAATCATTAAGATATAAGGAGAAGACTTTTTGGTTTAGGTTTTTCGGCATATTTTATGCATCAGAACTTGAAGAGTGCCGAATCGAGCATACATTTGACAGAAATCAAATAGTTAGCCTTCTAATGTGGTCAACAGAGAGTTAGGGTAAACCATGCAATCAACATCAATATCCTTGAATGAAAACAGTTGCCTTGAAATCGAAGAGAAATATAAGGAAGTTAATGAACCGCTTCTCATTCTTTATTGGTAGACACCGCATACGCGATTATAACCGAGTTTACAACAACGCTATTTGACGCCAATTGGAGATTCAAAGCGTAGCCAGGTCCTTCTACACCTGATCTTATCAACGTAGTAGTGGTCTCCCTCTTCATTTTCTTCCCACGGCGGGTACTCCGTCGAATATTCTCTAAGCCATTCGCACGACATGACATAGCGCAATCCCGTCATTATATAGTATTACAATATATGAATATGGGTCGTCTGCTAAGCAAAATAGACATCGGTAAACTGTTCAAGAACTTCGAGAAAATCAGAAAGTATCTGGACAATTCACTCGTTTAATCACCTAATATCGGGTTGTTAAAGCCCTCAAAAACATATGAGTTAAGTGTTGGTACGGGTTAGGTTTGAACCCCGATCGACCTGTGTCCAGCGAGAGTGTTTGAGAGTAAAGAGTTCCCTGAACCTCTTACAATTTACCCTAGACCAGAAGAACCTTGCGACAGCACAAATGCTAGTTTTTACTGATTTGGTCCGAAGGCCACCAATCCAATAGTGAACAAAGTGCCAACGTAACTCCTACCCTTTCCTACTCGGCAGTTGTAGAGACTGCAGTACTTGCCATAGCAAGCACATCAGCCTTACAGTTTTCAGATTTTCACCACTTTCAAGATACGCAATGAGCCAATGAATGTGTTGACACGCAAGTCCAAGGCAAGGCGCAAGTGGTAACTTTACTTAGTACAATAAAATGTCGATTCATTATCTCAAATAGATTATTATTGCCGCCAGATAATGTAAAATGTGTTCGATGATATACCGATATAACGGGTTTTCCAATAAGACCGCTACTAAAGTTTTTTTTAAATCAAATAAAAGCGTTTTGGGATATCTATGAAATGTAAAAGTACATTCGATGTCATTATGTATGGAACTCAATTTCTTTTGCATGGGCACCATGGGCGTCAAATCGCACGACCGAGGCGGCCAATTGACTGGGCCATTTCGTGAGCATATTTTGCTTATTGACGAAGCCATTCAGCCAGAAATGAGCTTCATCACTGAAGAAGATATTTTGATGAAAATCGGGATCATTTTCAAGTTGTTGCTCAGCTCAATTCACAAACTTACCACAATTCCGGTGGTCAAGCAGTTTCAGTTCTTGCGTCAGAAAAAGACGCTATCGGATTGTCCAATGCTTGAGAACGACGTGTGAAGAACTGATTTGGGTTTTCCTCAATTGATGCGTTAGCGGCAGCAATGTTCTCGACACTGTCTCACTGGCACGGGAACATTTTATACTGTCAATTGTTGATCTGACAGGACGATTATGACGACCATAAATTGGATGTATGAACTTAAAATGGAGGCCACTGACTAGGAATTTTGGTAATAAATTTTAATAATTTCAACTCGTCGTTGGATCGTATATCTTTCCATGATATAATGACAAACCTTACGAAGAGAAATGTCAAAAGAGCGGGAAAAAATTGCGTTGTTTTCTGTCACTATCAGTCTACTTTTGTAGCGTCGTTCTGGAAAACCCTTTAAAAGAAAGCACACCGAAGTTTGACTCGCGGAATCCAAACAATCGTCTACAGAAATAACTATTAAAGTTCTGTAATATTAGCGTATAGATAACGGTTGAAATAACTCCATCTCTACAGCACTATTTACAGACCGTTTATAAGAAAATGAACCTTCTTGGACAAGCATAAAGTTACAAAATGAACAGTTCATATGTGTCTACGTGCCATATACACTTTATAGTTTTATAATCCAGCATAAAGAAAACAATCTTTTAGTGCTTTATAATCACGCTTATCGCCGGCTATTGCGCCGGCAATGCTTTGTAGCAACAACTAACTCCGGCAAATTACAATAAAAATATACCCAATTGTTTGATTTATAACACACTATCACCACAAACTCACCCTGTGCGTATGGCCAATTTGACAAAACCTTTGCGCCTTTTCAGTGTAAGTATATAACGTCCCGGATGTGAGTCCAAGGCCTCTTGTGCGCCACCCACCAAAATAGCGACAGCATTCGAAGTAAAACCATCAAGATTGTCGGGATGTTTCGGATGATTCGAGGCTGATAGATAATGCATCAATGACTCCTTAGAAACCGACACCATACCCCAGTAACGTATCGCCTCGCGAAAAATGGGCGTGTAAAAATGCATATCTAAAGTGCCGATTTTGGGACGTATGCCTGGAAATAGTTTCAACCATTGCCGTATGTCTCTGCTCATATTACAGGTGATGCCGGTACTAATTTGAGCGAAGAAAATGAAAACCGAAATTAAAATGATATTTGCGAAACTTTGTCAATATACGAACTTACCCGATTATACCATGTGGAAAGCTAGCCAAAATGTAATTGCGATCGGCACTCAAATCGGCTGTTTTTATCAACTCAATTGGGAAGTAATCACGAAAGTGTTTCCATATACAATTACTACGAAATATCATAAAGCTGCAATAAAGTAATAAGTATTTTACTACGGAGCTTAATAAAAGTTTTAAGGACTTAACGGCTTTTAAGCGTATTTTTAGTAACAATTTAATGATGTTAGAATTAGATAAACTTAAATGGTCACATACCCATTGCCATGAATATCACTGAAATTCCTCTTATGATCGAAATAAACAAAAGTCAAGTATGCCAGAGTCAAAAGCTTCCAAAATAGATTACCATAATACTGAAATTATGTAAAACAAAAAAAAACTAAAATAAATAAAGTTAAACAAAAAAATTAAGATAAATTTTGTAAAATAATAGTAAAAAGTATATATAAATATCTGTTGATATATAAAAATCCAGTTTGAGTAAAGTAACACAGAATGTAGAGAGAGTTGAATGGTTTAGGTTTTTTCGAACAGCTCCTAAAACATTTTCTTCGACTTTTTCTGTACAGAAAAGATCTCTGAATTAATTTGGAACAATGCTACCGAGTTGATAGTCTTTGGCCGGATAAAACATCGGGTCTATTCTGGTTACATAGACCCGACTGTCATAGAAACAGCAAAGTAAACCCCAAAGACAACTCTGCAACCATTGAGAATAACATCTTCAGAGAATATTTCAAGATCCCCTAATCATATCCTTTTATCTCAAATAATTTGAGTTCTAAATTAAAAAAAATAATTTCTTAACTCCAATTAGTATTTTTGTAGACACCGGCCGTTTCCCAAACCTCGAACTTCTGTTCTTGAATAACATCTCACGATGTTTAAGTCATCGGGCGCTCTTTGACCCTTCGGAAAATAACAAACATTTTTACTTGAGTTTATAATGGCCTCGCAAAAATAAATCTCACACATGGCGCTAGAAAAATAAGATTTCGTACTAAAAATACTTCTAAAACTATTTTGTGATCGCTTGACTCAGTAATGTTTGAACAAGCGTCAAAGCTGGAAAATAAACCATATTTGACAGTTAATCAACAATGCAGGACGCTTGGAAAGGCCAATTGCCCAATATATCGATTAAATAATGGAAATTGTCGAATCAGACCATCATGTAAGATCTGTTTCGATTTCTCTGGAGCACAGAAAACTTTTAGATCCATGGACCGAATTTCCATTAGCAATTCGTGGCTGAAACGCAACAAAACCGTAAAATTTTCGTTGTGGATGATTACTGGTGATGGATGACGACGGTTGTGGTCGAATCGCGGTGAGCCAGAGCAAACAGTGTCTACGCCAGGATGGACCGTCAGTAAGATTTAGTTTTAAGATTGGAGAGATTGGTAGGGAATAATCTACTATAAACTGCCCCTACATCAAACTCATAATTCAGACCTTAACTAACACCATTTTGCTTATCTGAAGAAAGTAACGGACAGCTTTGGCCAATAGGAGAGCAATTGTATTCCATTCAGACAACGCCAGGCCGCAAACATCGATAGTAAATCGACAGAAGCTCCACAAAATTCACGTTCTGTAAATAAGGTGTTTCGTGCGCTTCACTCATCTTATATTCAACATAATCGCCCCACTGAGCGTACAATTCACAACACCATCACCCATCTTCAGACCTAGCATTTCTTATTGAACAATATTCGATCGAAAATATCACGTCCAGCAAGCAGTGAAGAAAATATAGCAGCTGTAACTAAGAGTGTACACGAAGAACATGGAGAGGCGATTGGACGCGGTTCACAGCAACTCGGACTGACTACGGAACGACTTAGCGCCTTTTACGTCGAGATCTTAAATTGAAAGCCGGAAGACCGGACGAAATTCGAGATCTGTTGATTCATCCAAAAAACAACTTCCTTCGCTTCAGCCTTCCCCGGTCCATATTTCTTCAAAAATAATGTCGGTGAGAACGTAACCGTCAATGACGACCGTTTTCGTGTCATGATGACTGACTATTTGATGCCTGAAATTGAAGTTCGTGATCTCGGCGATATTTGGTTTCAACAAGATGACGCCACTTCTCACACATCACATGGATCAATGGATTTATTGAGGTGAGAAGTTAATTTCACGTTTTGGGCCGGTCGATTGGTCACCTAGATCGTGTGATATCACGCCGTTAGACTTTTTCCTGTGAGGATATATGAAGTCTAAAATCTATGCGGACAATGTCGCTTCGATTCAGGCGTGTGAGCAAAAGATCACGCGTCATTCGCCACTTACCAGCACTCAACTCATGAACTATCTGAGTCGTAGACGCGGCCAACATTTAAAAAACTAAATATCAAATAAGATTTTTTCGAATGATAATACTTAAACCATCAACACTAAATTTAAAGTTTATATGTGTTTTCTTTAAAAAAGTAATAATAATAATAGTTTGGATTTCATCAGCTCTTCCAATTCAATTTTAATTATTGGACTTTGTTCTCTCACTATTTTCTCTTCTCACTATTTTTTAACAAATATTATCTTAATTGATAACATTCAAGAGCAAATCTCTCAGCATTGCAATATAAATATACTTCAATAAAAGAAGAGTTAAACTCACCAACAACGATGCAATAATAAGTAACGATATTCCCGGCACAAGCATAAATATCATCACGTAGAGACCTGCAGCAAGGGTCTGCAGTCGTCGCTTTGGTGGCACATGCACCGGTGCCCACTCAATTTTCATTGTTTTTGTTTCTTTATATTATCACTATAAGATGGTATTAATGTGTCGCGGTTTTTTGTATTCAGATTTATATTAAACAATCTTCTTCACAATCCAATCGAAACGTTCAACTTCACACAACGTCTCAGTCACAACTGAGGTGACCGAACACTTTCTTAGCACCGCTCAGAAGAATGGCTACCTACTCACAGTAACGAAGGGTGCGTGAAATAATAAAATAATAAATCAATTAAAAGGAGCATACAATTCACCTTATCAAACTAAATTTTTTCGATTAGCAAAACTCGCAAAGCAATACTTGCCCTCGTTCAACCACGCGTCAATTGGGCATGCGCTTCATTACTAAATACTCAAGACATAAAGTACATGTTCTACTGATAAGCGTCGCAGAACATTTGGAACTAATCAAAGATTTTTGATTTCATGACCACTAGTTAAGCGTACGCTTACGAGTATATTTGTCTGGCAACCAACAGACGGAAAAATACGAGGTCGGTCTGAAAATTCACTAAAGTTTTTGATTTGCTACTTTTTAACTCTTTCATCAGCGGCGGTCTAAAATTTACATTTACATATGTATACCACACTAAGAAAATACATATTCCGTTATTTGTAAAATGGTGAGTGAGTTAAGTTTTTAGGAACGTTTTATTTTTAAATTTAACATAGAGTTCCAGAAAAATAATATAATTATGACTGTGAAACATGGCGGCGGTAACGTATGGTTTGGGGGTACATTGCAGCATCTGATGTTGGAAAACTCGTTTTCATTGATGATAAAATGGATAAGCACTCATATTTGAAAATCTTAAAGGAAAATTTACCGCCAAGCTTTGAAAAGTTGGGCTTAAGTGGGCAGTCATTCTTGTTGCAACAAGTCAATGACTCGAAGCATGCGTCATATCTTGTGCAAGAATGGCTTATCTACCATTGCAAGCATTTAAAAACACCTCCGCAATCCCCAACTACTAACCCTATAGAGCATATTTGGCTTCTACTGTAGGACTTACCATATAACATACAATGATTCACTTAAAAAAGCTATACGTACAGAATGGGCAAACATCTAACGCAGTTGAAAGCATGCGTCGACGTTTAGAAGCAGTTATTCAGGCCAAAGGGGGTTTATCAAAATATTAGAATAAAAAAAAAATCGGTTTCCAAACAATATTTTCCATATGTATGCCTAACCTTTTTTTATGTAGAATCTTTTATATTTTTATTATAATTTCATTATCTTTGAAAATATGTAAAATATGAAACATTTTTTAGTTAAATATATAATAAAAATGTTGAAATTGAAACACATGATTATTATTACTTTTGTAGATTCAAAGGGAAACTTGTAATTTTTGAATAAACATTTCAGTTTACGGTGTGCCTAAACTTTTTGGATTCACTGTATGTATATCTCTCTTAACCGAGCTGCTTTTCCTGTTTGCGCTGTTCACCTTTTGTTCGGCAAATTTTAATCCAAACCTGAAGAAACTACATACTCCCGGTTAATTTTCAAAAACTTACTCTACTAATCAAACGTGTCTCGTACAAATTTCATTCGGAATACTTGCTACTGTGTCCAAAAATATCTAAATATAGCGAAAATCTATGTAGTGAGAAGTTTAAAAATAATATGAATTTTACATAATTTTGTATATACTATTTATACATCCTATATATGTATACTATATGTAAATCTATGATAGATTATGAGATTCACACATAATTCCTCGTGTCCAGTCTATTAAGGGCACAAAGTTGATAACAGATATTTAAAGTGTTCGATTTGCTCAACGGAACCAATGAATATCTGTTGAAGTAATGCTGAAATATAGCCCAATCTTTATTGTATATTATTTATTATGCTATATGTTATGCATTAATATTAAATTTAGTTTAATGATAAAATATCAAAGCTATCAATATATTCTTTGGTTTCTATGATACTGCCCAAATCGAAACTTAGCTTCTTTAATCTACTTAATGGCCTAAAGCGGTGTTCATTATCTTATTTTCCACAAATTGAATAAACAAAAAAATCTAATGGCGCTTGTAAAGCAGATAAGAACCACAAAATGCAATTAAGATACTAAATATGTATCACATAAGCCCTTGTAAAGCCATATATCCAAGCAACACTGTTCAATATATATTTAAGATAAGCTGATATCTTCGAAATAAACAAGTATTTGTTATCTGTAAATATGGAAGTGGGACTAGTTTAAAATTCAAATAAAAATTGTTGATTTCTTCATGAACAATGCGTCATAAAAATAAATTAGTATAGACGGCATGCAATGACTAATTGCATTTGTATTAATGCACTTGTAGGCGTAAAGAGACTTGAAAACAAATGCTATGATCGATTTAGAATTTTATCACGAATCAATCATTACATTTTTTTGTGCTTTAGTTTTTATAGTAATGTTTTTGCTCCCTTGATATATGTATTGTACACACGATCATCTCTAACTGATTGACATCTTGACATCGCTGCTGAGACAGTTTTACTTGGCTATAAGCGTGTGGAACTGTATATACAAGTATCTCGGAAAGAAATATTGGGTTTTCCAAAAATGAAAATATCGCTGCCGTTCATGCAAGTGTTGCTTAAGACCGCAATTTGTCGATTCCAAAACGTTCTCAAGAATTGAGACTACCTCAAACCACATGGTGGTGGTTCTTGAACAAAGATTGCATCCATATAAAATTGTTTTTGACTTGGAACAATATTTTTTTTAAGAAAATCATCTTCTTCAATGAGGCTTACCTGAATGGTGCGGTAAATAAAAAAAACTGTCGATTCTGGTGCGAAGAAAACACACAGATTATTCATGAACAACCATTACATTCACCTAAATTGACAGTTTGGTGTGGTCTTTGGTCAGTTTGGTGATATCATCGGTACGTATGTACTTCTTTCGAAATGAAGCTGGCGACACCTGTGCTGTCAATAAAAAGCGTTAGAGATGGATGATAACCACCTTTTTATGACCGTAATTGGAAAAAGTTGATCTTGACAACATGAGGTTCCAACAAGACCGTGTTACGTGCCCCACAGCACGTGCAATAGTCGAATTATTGCGATAAAAGTTAGGAGATTCTATTATTTCCAGAAACTGAATGGCCTCTAAGAAGTTGTGATTTAACACGATAACATAGCTTCTTGTGGAGTTATTTGAAGTCATTGATCTTGAGCAACAAACCAGGTTCACTTCAAGCTTTAGAAGTCAATATTGAACCTGCTATTCATAACATTCTTCAGAAATCCGGATGACGTCTGGGAACGACTTGCGCATTTTACGTCGAGATCTTAAATTGTAAGCGTACAGCTTGTGCGAGATCTTTCCAAGTGCCATCGCTTCGCTCTATGGGCTCTTGAAAAATTCTAAAAAGTTCCGTCGTTTTCGAGCTAAATTTTGTTCAGTGATGAGGTCCATTTCTGGCTCAATGGATATGCAAACAAGCAAAAATGCCGAACATTTCTTCAAAAATAATGACGGTGAGAACGTAACCGTCAATGGCGACCGTTATCGCGCCACGATAACCGACTATTTGATGCCTGAAATTGAAGGTTCTGATCTCGGCGACATTTGGTTTCAACAAGACGGCGCCGCTTCCTACACATCACATCAATCAATGGATTTATCGAGAGAGCACTTCGGTGAGCAGATAATTTCACGTTTTGGGCCGGTCGATTGACCAACAAGATCGTGTGATATCAAACCGTTAGACTCTTTCCTGTGGGAATATGTAAAATACCGCTTCTATTCAGGCCTTGGAGCAAAACATCACGCGTGTCATTCGCCAATTACCAGTCGAAATACTCGAACGAGTGGTCGAAAATTGGACTCAACGGATCGACCATCTAAGATGTAGATACTCAAAAAAAAATATCAAAGAATATTCTTTCGAATGATAATAAACATTCCTCATTAAAGTTGATGTTTCTGTGGACACGTAAACTAGTCCCTTAGTTTTTGAGATATCGCTTTGAAATTCGACGCACGTTCTTTTCTCTCTAGAAGCTACTCATTAGTGGGAACCACCAATATTGGATCCCTATAGCATAAAGCTGCCATACAAACTAGCCGATCAAATCCAAATGCTCGTACAAAATCTTTTGTATTTGTGAAGGGTATTATGTTTGACATTTTTTTCTTGTCATAATGTAATTTTTATTTAGTTGTTTTTCCTCCAGGGTACCTTTACATTTCGATAAGCTGTCTGTGGCATTTTCTTGAAGCAATTTGTTCTATGAATTAATCACAGTGGTTTTTAGAATTTTTAACCTTTTTTTTCTTGAAAATTAAAAGTAAATATTTGAAAGCGAATTTCTGCGGCAAATGTGAAGGTTAGCAAGCTAAATTAAATAAATGCTAATTAAGTGCTTAAGTACAGGGTAATTTTATGGAACGCCTACAATGCAAATATATATACATATGTATGTACGGGTATAAGTAAATATGTGTGTATATATATTATGAACACTCATTGTTTACACTTTGCATGCGTTGTCATTTGTTATTGTTGCCTGAAAAAATCAACAACAACACATATTATAATTAACGATTTTACTGGATCAAAAGTTTAATTTATTTTTGTTTGGAAAGTTTTTTTCGAGACCATTGAAAATCAAACGCGCACTTTTTGGCACAAATTTTGTTGGAAATATATACATACGTATTGTATATACTGTGAAACATATATACATACATATATGCTTGCGTGTGTACATATGTACGTATGAAAATTTTTAATTTATTGCTCGATGATTTGTAGCACTATTTCAATATCTTTATTTTAGAACACTTTATAGGCGCCAGTTTATATAAAAACTGAAATTAAAATACATATTTTTGCACTCTTGGGGTAATTTGAATATTTATGCTACAATATTAACGGCAAAAAAATAATATATAATATTTTCAATCACTTAAGAAAAAACAAAAATTCTTTTTAATTATTGTTATTTTTATAAATCTTTTTAATTATCACTTTCTTTATTACTGCTTTTTTAACATTTTTAGTATTTTTTTATTTATCTACTATTTCATATTCATACTGTTAGAATTTTTATTATCGTCTCCACAAATATTTTACACAACCGCAAACAAATTCACGTATGTAAGTAATGTCGTTAAAGCGCATAAAATAAATTTCAAACGTTCTCAACTGACACTCGTAACCAGCGGCGATTTGCAACGACTAACAGCTTGTAATGCCTTCGAATGATTATTTGATACAACGTTGCAAATAACGAGTAGTTGTTAGCGATGTGTCGAATAGTCGTGTTCGGTTGCGATTACTTACAGTAATTGTGTTAGTTAAGACTACTGAAATTATAGATCATTTCAATATTTTATGAAAGAAAAATATACTAATCAGTAGTAAATCAATCATTTTACATAAAGAGGATGTACAAATACAACACATTGTTTGGACAGAATTTCTTTTTTTATTTAACATATGACAGTTCCCTTCAAGGGTGGTACATTACAATAGCCTTCCAACTTTTCGATACCATTTTTGTAGTACGATTTGCCTTTTGCTTCAAAGTAGGCTTCAGTTTCGACGATCATCTCTTCATTTGACGAAAATTTCTTCCCAGGGATCATTTATTAGAGATCTAAGAACAGGAAATAGGTGCTGGGGACCAGTTCTGGAGAATAAGACGAATGCGGAAACAATTCGAAGCCAAATCCATGGATTTTGAGTATTCTTTTGGGATAGTCGCTAAAGGCCAGATCTGAAGATACGGCGAATTCGGTAGCAGTTCGAAGCCCCATTTAACTACTTTTTTACTCGTTTTCGCTGACTTGAGAGACGGTGCATTACTTAGTGACACAGCACTCTACTTTTCTTTAAATGCGGTCGTTTTATGGCGATTTGGTTCTTTAATTGAACCAATAACGCTATAATATTGTAATAATCACTATTGATGGTTCTTCCCATGCGCATCCGAAAATACAGACACCATAACTTTTCCAGCTGACTGTTGCATTATTCAACGCTTTGGAGCGGGTTCTTCGAGTGCAGTCAGATGACTGTCGATTGGACGTCGGAGTGAAATGATGGCGTCATGTTTCAACCATTGCCACATATCCGCGCAAAAACTCGGGTTTATTGCGCTTGAACATCTCCAAACCCTGCTCCGAATGATCAACTCATCGCTGTTTTTGGTCAAAAGTGAGCTCACGCGGCATCCACTTTGCACAGAGCTTTCTGTTTTCTTAAATGATATGATGTACACGTTCAGTTGATATCTTTAGAGTTTGTGCTATCTGGAACAACTTCGGTGATCCAACATTATTTTCTGGACTTTTTTAATGTTTTCGTCGGTAAAAACCTCTTTTGGACGTCCACTGCCTGCATTGTCCTCTGCGCCCATTTCGCCTCGTTTGAACTAAGCAAGCTACTTCAAAGTCCAAATAAACTCAACTCAAACCTTGGCCTTCAACTGTATTTTTCCTTTTAAAAGACTATATTTTATCAAAATGCGAAATATCCTCTTTTTCAATTTTTTCACAATAATAAAAGTTGTTTCAATTAAAGAGATATAATTCACAAACTAATGATCCGACTGTTGCCAAATTTATTCATGTATCTTTTACGGCGAACTAAAAATCATATTGATTTAATTCTATGTGTCAGGCCGAGGACTTTTCAATTGATCTGGTATATATTTTGTAGGATCTGCGATGCTTTCTACTGGGTGTCACAAACTTTGTGGCAAACTACATAAACCCTCTTCAGGATATAATGAATGATAAGATCACTTCAGCTTTTTTACTTTCGTACGGATTTAAGTCGCATAAAATACGTTCCTATTAGACAAAATCATTAGAACTCTAATCATGTTAACCTCAAAATTGTTAGGGAGTGGTTCCCGTCAACATGAAGACTGATGAACCTTATGATATCACAGCGTTTATCGAAGAGTTTAAAAGTGTCTTCACATTATAGACAAATTCACTCAATATATATGAATTCCGGTTTGGGTAAATGTGTTTATCCCATAAGTTAACAATGTCATCAAAATTCATGCTAAAAAATAACGTTAAGATCAATGTCAAATCAAGGTTAGAACTTGATGAAGAGGACATTTACGTAAGCAAAAATGACTGAGTATCATTTTTCGAACTATTTTATTATTTTTATTTTACGAAATTAGTAAAAATACAGTTAGTTGCGCTTCCATATCCAGAAAAGTCGGGTCTACGTAGTCTTGTCAAAAGTACCGTTAGTTCCGCTTCCCGTACCCCCACTAACATCTCCAACGTCAGCATAGCGCGAACGAATTTGCATCGCGGTGGAGCTTCTATTCAAAACAGTTGCATTTAAAGCGCGAATTCTCATAAATTTACATATTATATAATACATGCAGTATGTTCGCTTACATATAATAAATATTAAATGAAGTAAAGTGTCTGTATGTATGATTTCTGCGTTTGCAAGGCATTCTCTGACGCTTTCATTGGCTTTATTTTGTTTTGTGATTGTTGTATTTGTTTGTAATATTTTTGTTTTCAATTTTTAAGTGTGTGTGCGTGTGTATGTGTCATAGCTGATCACTGGTGACCGTGAGTGACGTGTGCATCGCGTCACCGCTTGGCAACTCGCTTGCTGCCGCCTGCTTGACAGCTGATAAAGCGATCGAATTGCATGTGCGAGTAATTTAGCGAAGAATTTTTTCCACTATAAATTTATTTTACTATTACAACAACATACATATACTTAGTTCCTATGTTTTCTGCGCTTATTTTTTCGAAACTAAAGCGTTATTGTTGATTATTTTCAACATTACCATTACTGTTATCAAGCGTCTGGGCAGTTTGAGAAAGCAACAATCGAAATTAGGGGTCGCCAATAGTGTACCATGGATTATCTCGGAAGTACTATATAAATATACATATGTATATCTATATGCGCGCCTTGCTATGATTTACCGTTTAATAAGTTAAGTATGTCTGTATGTATTCATACACTATTTGGACTATGAATTTACTTATCGGCCTTAAATTTGAAACAAATGATTCATTATCTACGTTTGGAAATCCAAGTAGCCGGTCAAGAGTTCGACTTTGTACTCAAAACTACTTATATTTCTGTAAAAAAGTGATTATCATTGCCCACTTGTAAGCTTAACCACTTTTGTGACTAAAT